>NC_091982.1:82706478-83046851 GCF_044704955.1 Pristiophorus japonicus | reverse complement strand
GTTTTGACTTTATTTGACCCAGGTAAAAAGCTAGTTCTCACATGCGATGCGTCAGCGTATGGGGTCGGGTGCGTTATGCAACATGTCAATAGTGCGGGCAAATTACAACCCATAGCTTATGCCTCCAGGTCACTTTCGCGGGCGGAGCGCGGGTACGGAATGGTGGAGAAGGAGGCGCTCCCATGCGTGTACGGTGTCAAAAAGATGCACCAATACCTTTTCGGGGCCAAGTTCGCGCTAGAAACCGACCACAAGCCCCTCATGTCCCTCCTATCCAAGAGCAAGGCAATAAACGCCAACGCCTCGGCGCGAATTCAACGGTGGGCACTCATGCTGGCATCCTACGACTATATCATAAGGCACAGACCAGGCACAGACAACTGTGCTGACGTGTCTACCTCTGGCGACCACGGAAGGGTCTGACGAACAGAACTGTGAGATAGTCATGGCAATCAATGCCTTTGAGTCCACAGGTTCACCCATGACGGCTCGCCAAATCAGAGCCTGGACAGCCAGCGACCCCACGTTATCCTTAGTAAAAAGATGTGTCCTAACCGGTGACTAGGCAGAGGCTCCCGATGCCTGCCCCGAGGAATTAAAACCCTTTCACAGGCGCATGCATGAGCTATCACTACAAACAGACTGCCTGATGCGGGGCAGAGAGGCATTTGTCCGGGAGCTCCACCGCGAGCACCCGGGGATCATTCTCATGAAGGCCATAGCCAGATCCCACATCTGGTGGCCTGGTATTGACACGGGCTTGGAGCTCTGTGTCCGAAGGTGCACCTTTTGTGCCCAACTCAGCAATGCCCCCAGGGAGGCTCCACTGAGCCCCTGGCCCTGGCCTACCAAACCGTGGTCGCGGGCGCACGTAGACTATGCGGGCCCATTCATGGGCAAAATGTTCCTCGTAGTTGTAGATGCATTTTCAAAGTGGATCGAATGCACCATTTTAAACTCGAGCACAACCTCCACCACTGTGGAGAGCCTCGCAACCATGTTTGCAACGCACGGAATCCCTGATATATTGGTCAGTGACAATGGTCCGTGCTTCACCAGCGCAGACTTCTAAGACTTTCTAATTGACCATGGCATAAATCACGTCAAGATGGCACAGTTCAAGCCGGCCTCCAACGGCCAGGTGGAGAGAGCAGTGCAAATCATTAAACAAGGCATGCTTAAAATCCAAGGTCCCACGCTGCAGGGTTGCCTGTCGCGACTGCTGCTGGCATACAGATCTCGTCCGCACTCATTGACTGGGATCCCCCCCGCGCAACTGTTGATGAAAAGGACTTTAAAAACAAGGCTCTCATTAATCCTCCCAGACATGCACGAAATTGTTGAGGCAAAGCGCCGTAAGCTGACTGAGTACCATGACAGAAATTCAAGGGGGAGATGGAATGAGATAGGGGACAAAGTATTTGTACTAAACTATGGCAGGGGTCCCAAATGGCTTGCAGGGACAGTAACGGGCAAGGAAGGAAACAGGCTACTGGTAGTACAAATGGACAATGGCAAAACCTGCCGGAGGCATGCCGACCAAGTCAAAAGCAGATTTACCAACAACACTGCGGAACCAGAGGCAGACTACAATGTGGAACTCGCACCACACCTGGTGGACAGACAGAGGGAACAACCTGAGGAAAGGACAATCCCAACAGACAGCCCAGGCGAGTCAACAACAATCACACCAATTGAAACAGACAGCCCAGGCGAGATACCAGCAACCACACCCAAAGAAAAACAGACACCAAGGCAAACAACTGAACCACAACTCAGACGCTCCATGCGAGAGCGTGGACCACCTGAGAGACTGAACCTATAAAGATAATAAGACCTTGGGGGAGGGTGATGTCATGTATCTTACATTATTTATATATAACTGTATCCTAACATGCTATACATGACTGTAATAAGATATGACCTGTAACCACCAGCATACCTTACCACCAGGGGTGCACGTCCAAGTCAGAGATATATAAGGAGAGGTCTCAGGCAAGTGCAGCATTCCAGAGCTGTGAAATAAAGGTGCAGGTCCAGAGTGACCTTGACTTCACTACATGCCTCGTGTGAATCTGTACTGAGGGGACAGGACTTTACAGATAGAACTTGCATTAATTATTCTATCTGTTTTGACTGCAGTCTTCAGTTGTGACACTTCACAAATCGTCAACACTGACATCCCACAGCAACAACCAACAAAAAAGCTAATGATGACAGCGTCTGTGAATGTCCATAAATTACACAACCCATTTACTGTAGTGAAGACTCTTGTACAATTATTTGTCTTGTTTATGTTAACAATTTGCGCCTTTGGGAATTTACAGTTGTTATTATAAAGCTCAGATTGTGGATGGCTGCGGCTTTCACAATGCAGTGACAAATTTCCCAAAACAGCTCGACTGGTTTTTGCTAATAGGTTTAGTCTTCTGACAAATTTTGTGAACTGTCCTACATGTCAAAATAATATATCCTATAATTTGTCAGTATTCATTCAACTACAAGAAGTGATTAGTCAATCCTTCAGAATAATTTATTCATTTTATAATATGTGTTGTTGGAAGATGGAAGTTAAACATCGAATATATTGCTCTGTCTGTTATCCTCTTTGGAATAATTGAATCAATTATGTATATTAGCTTGGTTATAGAAATTGGAGGTCAGTGCTGATTCATTGAACATAATTCAGGGATTATAACTTTATAATTAAGCAACCATTCTGTCCTTCTGTCACTATTCCTTCTTTAGGAGGTAGCTTTCTATACAAATGCATCAGTGTAACTCCTTCAGACTGGGATTATCCTGACAGTTCACAACACTGAGCTAGGGTGCCTTGCGGCTGCTACACAATGATCCATGTACAAGCTCAGTGAAACAAACGGCCAAACTCAGTGCAAGAGGACTGATGGCTTTTGACATCGTCAATGGCTGGCATTCGAACTGAAAGTCGCCAAGTTAGGAGTCCAGTGATATGCAACTATTGGGCCAGATAATTAAACCTGTTAACTTACAGAAAATATTATCAGTTAATAATCTTGCCAGAAAGCCAAGCTTGCATCCCAGTGAAGCAGAAGAATACGTGCATTAGATTCTGTAATACAGAATCTGTCACAAAAAATTGTTAATGTAGCTGGAATGTCAAAATCACAGCATGCACCAGAATATAAAATCTGTTCATCTTTAGTTTAATAGCATCCCTGGTGGCATGGTGACTAAAGGCAGCACCTGTTGTTGCACTAAGCAAAAGCATCAGAAGATCTCAAATAGAAAGTGTCCATTTTTCGAATTGGAAGAATCATTGTTTAAAAAGTTTAAACTTTCCATCTAGCTTGCAGCCTTTAAATGGTTTTAATTGCGCATGTCAGCTGTGGCTCAGTGAGTAGCACACTTGTCTCTGAGTCAGAAGGTTGTGAGTTCAAGTCCCATTCCAGGGACTGGAGCACAAGAAATCTAGGTTGACACTCCAGTGCAGTGCTGAGGAAATGCTTCCCTGTCGGTAGGTGCTGTCTTTCGGATGAGATGTTAAACTGAGGTTCCGTCTGCTCTCTCAAGTGAACGTAAATGATCCCATGGATTATTTCAAAGAAGAGCAGGGGAGTTATCCCTGATGTCCTGGCCAATCTTTATCCCTCAATCAACATAACAAAAAAAACCAGATTATCTAGTCATTATCACATTGCTGTTTGTGGGAGCATGCTTGTGTGCAAATTGGCTGCTGTGTTTCCTACATTACAAAGTGACAACACTCCAAAAGTACTTTATTGGCTGTAAAGCACTTGAAAGGGAAATCATGCTTGACAAATCTTCTGGAATTATTTGAGGATGTAACTAGTAGAATGGACAAGGGAGAACCAGTGGATGTGGTGTATTTGGACTTTCAAAAGGCTTTTGACAAAGTCCCACACAAGAGATTGGTGTGCAAAATCAAAGCACATGGTATTGGGGGTAATGTACTGATGTGGATAGAGAACTGGTTGGTAGATAGGAAGCAGGGATTATCGGGTCCTTTTCAGAATGACAGGCAGTGACTAGTGGAGTGCCACAGGGCTCAGTGCTGGGACCCCAGCTCTTTACAATATATATTAATGATTTAGATAATGGAATTGAGTGTAATATCTCCAAGTTTGCTGATGACACTAAATTGGGTGGCAGTGTGAGTTGTGAGGAGGATGCTAAGAGGCTGCAGGGTGACTTGGACAGGTTAGGCGAGTGGGCAAATACATGGCAGACGCAGTATAATGTGTATAAATGTGAGGTTATCCACATTGCGGGCAAAAACAAGAAAGCAGAATATTATCTGAATGGCGGCAGATTAGGAAAAGGGGGGGTGCAATGAGACCTGGGTGTCATGGTTCATCAGTCATTGAAAGTGGGCATGCAGGTACAGCAGGCGGTGAAGAAGGCAAATGGTATATTGGCCTTCATAGCTAGGGGATTTGAATACAGGAGCAGGGAGGTCTTACTGCAGTTGTACAGGGCCTTAGTGAGGCCTCACCTGGAATATTGTGTTTAGTTTTGGTCTCCTAATCTAAGGAAGGACATTCTTGCTATTGAGGGAGTGCAGCGAAGGTTCACCAGACTGATTCCAGGGATGGCTGGACTGTCATATGAGGAGAGACTGGATCAACTGGGCCATTATTCATTGTGGTTTAGAAGGATGAGAGGGGGTCTCATAGAAACGTATAAGATTCTGACAGGACTGGACAAGTTAGATGCGGGAAGAATGTTCCCGATGTTGGGGAAGTCCAGAACCAGGGAACATAGTCTTAGGATAAGGGGTAGGCCATTTAGGACTGAGATGAGGAGAAACTTCTTCACTCAGAGAGTTGTTAACCTATGGAATTCCCTGCTGCAGAGAGTTGTTGATGCCAGTTCATTGGATATATTCAAAAGGGAGTTAGATATGGCCCTTACGGCTAAAGGGATCGAGGGGTATGGAGAGAAAGCAGGAAAGAGGTACTGAGGGAATGATCAGCCATGATCTTATTGAATGGCAGTGCAGGCTCAAAGGGCCAAACGGCCTACTCCTGCACCTATTTTCTATGTTTCTATGTTTCTAGGTTTCTATGAGACGTCCGGTGGTCATGAAAGATGCTATATAAATCCAAGTCTTTCATTCTTTACTTGTTCATGGTCTTCTGCAGCTGCTGAAAAAGTGAAAGTCAAGGCTGGCATTAAGAATAAATTTGACTATCGTTAATTGTGACTGAACAGTGTCGCAGGAAGTGTATGATGACACATTCAATAAACAAGACCTTTATTTAAATAATTAGCAGATCTCCCATGGTGTTGCTCACAGTGAGTCAGAGAACAGGAGTGTTAAATGAAGTAATATCAGTGACACTGATTTATCAACATTGGGGGCAGTCTTGGGATCTGGAAGTACTGGGGATGAAGCCTAGAGACTGGCAGTATTAGTATAGAGTGGCTGGTGGACAGATTTGAGTGATTTTCACTTCAAGGACTGTTCCATCTCTTAACTATTCCCTTGTTTTATTGAGGGCAAATTTGCAACCACAACATTTATATTGTTTCATGGGGACTGTGTTGGCACCCGACCTCCTGCTCCGACATCACCGTCGGAGGCTGCTTAGGTGGAGACAAAGGCAGAAAAAAATGCAGAGACAAATGCAGAGAGAAAGACAGGGAGCAGGACAGGGAGAAAGGCAGCAACATATGGCCAGAGGGAGAAAGCTCTGTGTAGGGGATCCAGCAAAACAGGGTATGGGTCACTGGGGAGAGGTAGAGTTTGTCAGTATTTGAAGACAGAGTTTCGCAGGAGAATATAAGCAATCTGCCTAAAACCTCTTTCAGATCATCAGCCCCCACCCCCACCATATTCCCTCCTGTTGCTTGCTCCGACTTTCCAAAGACTCTTTTGTACTCTCAGGAATTTTTCTAATTCAACAGATTAATCACAGGGTGTTGCTGATCACATGTGTGTTAATCTCAAATTTCGAAGTAAGCAGTTCATAATGGTAAAGGAGCAGCTGTTAATATACTAACTGTGAGACTTACCAGAAATAAAGTTTTGAAAATTCAATCGCAAATCTTTTGGAATAAACAAATAAAGTCATATATCCTCACGAAATGAGAAGACAATCCTGCTGCATCAAAGTAGAAACATACTGATGCATGGCCGGAAATTCTGCAAACTGTACGTGCTCAGAATGTCCAGGTGGGGTTGGAAACTCTCCAACTATAAAACTGAGAAATATCCAGTCGAAGCCCAAGCTTTGAGACAGACTGAGGCCTTAATGAAGGCATTAAAAGACAGTTCAATGGTAAATTTAATCATATTATTGTGAAATATGTCACTCTTTTGTGCATTAGAAATATCAATTAATGAAGTGAAAAATGGTAGATAAAAAGCTTTTCACAAAGTGTTTTTTGATTTGATCAGTTTACCATTTATTTCATATTTTGGTAGGTTCTCCTGACTGATCATACAGGAGTTATTGTTTCCTTAAGTTCTTAGAAGCTTCTAATTGGCAGTTGTTTGACTCAAACTTTTTCTACCTCTTCAATTTTGATTTGCTGCTGTTCTACGGTTTCTCACAGGTCGGGGCCTCCACGCTGCTCCCTAGGCTGCATGCCCGCTCCTTGTAAACAATGTGAGCGGCGGCCATGAGCAATGTGGAGGCATGCCACTACAAGGTACAGTGCGAGCTGGTGCAGGAGGGCAACGGCAGCAAAGAGTGATGTCAGCAAGGTCCAGGTCGCTGATTGGAGCGTGGGCAGATGCAGCAGGAGCGGCGAGATTGGGGCGAAGGAGCTGTGAGAGACTGTGAAGGGGTGTGATCGGGGCCCAGGGGAGGCGTGAGTTCGGGGTCGGAGCCCAGAGGCAGCATGGGCCAGCCCACACTGCGATATGTGTGCGCACTGGATCCATGCAGCAGAGCAGGTCTCCTGTTGTCTTGGGCAATCCTTGCCACTGGATCAAGACCTAGCTCTGTCAAGCCCATGTGGTGGCTGGTGTGCAACGGCCACCGCACGTTAAAAAAATCCACGCACAGGCATCTTCCACCCTTCAGGATGTAGTTCGGGTTCTTCATTCAAAACACCTGTGAACTCGTCCTTTTTTTTGGCGTGGAAGCAAGTCATTCTCGTTTTGAGGGACTGCCTATGATGATGATGACTTTGAGTCAATCAACAAAATGTAAATGTGATATGTCCATTTAAAACATTCACACACAAAGTATTGCTTACATTTGTGATGCAGGGAAGTAAAGAGGTGTGTAGGATGTGTGCAACCTATGCAAGACTTTTAGTAGATTTTAGATAAATGATCAGCAAGATATGCTGCAGACAGAGCACTGTTATGGAATTAAATGGGTTGAGCAGCACAGAATCCTATCCTGTGCCTCATCAAGGCGTATAATGACATATCGAATAACATGTTCACTCTGATTCTGGCCATTACATTCTCCCTCTTGCCTTCCTACTCTTCCCTGGATGGAAGTGCCTGCCCTTCCCACAGATCAAATGGCTTATATCAGGAACACAAAATATAGAGAATAATGTGGGTGCAAATCAGTTTCCTATTGCCTCATGATGGTCTACCCAAGGATTCCATTATGCTGTGCTGCTTCTGACAAAGCAAATTATTCATTAACAATATAAATGGTGTCAGTGCACAAAGGTTTAATTGAAACCCTTGAAGTCTAGCTAGTGCAAGCCTTAAACAGAACCAACACTCAAATAAATATCTAAATATTTAATCGACATAAAGAAACAAACATCGTCTCAACATGGAGTACGTATAATCTTTTTGCGGCTTTTCATGAAACCCAATCATGAATAATACATAGTGTGAAACACATCATGATTCACTATGGGGAAATGAAGTTGAAATTGTATCTGCTTGATTTCACTGCACAGCAAGTGAGGATTGCAAATGTGACCACAATTTGTTTTCCAACAGTATAATATCACTGCAGGCTTGCAACATTATTAAGTATTCCATTTTGATAGTTATGGGATATAAATGTAGTTTTCTCAAAGTTTGATGTTCACTGGCATAAAGTGATGTAGGACAACCCAACCTTAAATAACTTGCACCACCTTGTTCCAACATCTTGCTTCCAGTGCTGGCTTATTTCCTTTTGTCTGCATGGTGAAAATAACTTTCCTGTGAATATGTACTGTCACTCATTATAAAGGACATCACTAGCATTTCCAGGCAAGCTCAATACCTAAAACATTATGCTCTGAAAGCTGCAGTTTGGAGTCATTTTGTTGACTGCCAGAAAAGTTTGCACTACACTCAATAAAACATCTCCACTCTGATGTAACGTCTGATACAGCACTATCTCTTGCAAAGCAACTTTTGGGGGAGCCTGTAAATTTTTACAGTTCTATTCCTGTTGCTGTAATCAATGAAGTCAAATAATTCATTGCACCCAAATGACATAACTCATTGCATGATGGAGAAAAAGTTGTCAAAACATTATCTAAGGCTGACAATACCATTTTTGAAATGTCATTTTTTTTTTCTGTTGAATTATCCTCCATCTTCGGTCTCCCTTGGTGATTCAGATGCTGAAAACTCAAATAAATAGCCTGCTCTCCAGATCCCTGCCAATTCACGGGAAGCAGTAAGAATTAACCAGATGTGGTTCTCACCTATGATTCTGTTAGCCTGATATCAGTCATCAGGAAAATGATGGAATCCATTATTAAGTTGATAGCAGGGCACTTAGAAAATGATTGGACAGAGTCAAAATGGTTTTATGAAAGTGAAATCATTTTGAACAAATTTATTACAGTTTTTTGAGGATGTAATTCCTGTACCATGTGGGAAGTCCAGGAAGCTTTTCATGTCATGGAAAACCACATGTGCAGGAAGGGTGGTCAGCTGGAGGAGCTCGAGTTCTGGGTTTCAAAGCTTGAGCAGTGGCTGGTGTCACTGCAGTGCATCCGCGAGGCTGAGAGCTTCATGGATAGCACGTTTCAGGAGATGATCATCCCACAGCTTAAGTGTTTGCAGGCAGAGGGAATGGGTGACCGCCAGACAGAAAAGGAGGACCAGGTAATACAGGAGTCTCCTGAGTGTATCTCTCTCTCTAACTGGTATTTGAATACTGGCGAGGGAGATGGTTCATCTGGGGAGTACAGCCAGAGCCAAGGCCACAGCATCATGGATGGCTCAGCTGTATGGGGGAGGAGGGAAATCCGAAAAGCAATAGTGATAGGGGATTCAATAGTTAGGGGAACAGACAGGTATTTCTGTGATGCAGACGTGACTCTTGGATGGTATGTTGCCTCCCTGGTGCCAGGGTCAAGAATGTCACTGAGCAGCTGCAGGACATGGTCCATATCAGTACCAATAACATAGGTAGAAAGAGGGATGAGGTCATCCAGGCAGATTTTAGGGAGCTAGGAAAGAGATTAATAAACAGAATTTAAGAGCAGGGAGGTTATGCTTGAACTGTAGAAAACACTGGTTAGGCCACAGCTAGAGTACTGTGTAGCGTTCTGGTCACCACATTACAGGAAAGATGTGATTGCACTAGCGAGGGTACAGAGGAGATTTATGAGGATGTTGCCAGGACTGGAGAATTTTAGCTATAAGTACACAAGAACATGAGAACATAAGAAATAGGAGCAGGAATAGGCCATACGGCCCCTCGAGCCTGCTCCGTAATTTAATACGATCATGGCTGATCCGATCATGGACTCAGGTACACTCCCTGCCTGTTCCCCATAACCCCTTATTCCCTTATCGGTTAAGAAACTGTCTATCTCTGTCTTAAATTTATTCAATGACCCAGCTTCCACAGCTCTCTGAGGCAGTGAATTCCACAGATTTACAACCCTCTGAGAGAAGAAATTCCTCCTCATCTCAGTTTTAAATGGGCGGCCCCTTATTCTAAGATTATGCCCTCTAGTTCTAGTCTCCCCTATCAGTGGAAACTCCTGTCTGCATCCACCTTGTCAAGCCCCCTCATAATCTTATATGTTTCAATAAGGTCACCTCTCATTCTTCTGAATTCCAGAGTAGAGGCCCAACCTACTCAACCTTTCCTCATAAGTCAACCCCCTCATCTCCGGAAGCAACCTAGTGAACCTTCTCTGAACTGCCTCCAAAGCAAGTATATCCTTTCTTAAATATGGAAACCAAAACTGTACGCAGTATTCCAGGTATGGCCTCACCAATACCCAGTATAACTGTAGCAAGACTTCCCTGCTTTTATACTCCATCCCCTTTGCAATAAAGGCCAAGATTTCATTGGCCTTCCTGATCACTTGATGTACCTGCATACTAACCTTTTGTGTTTCATGCACCAGGACCCCCAGGTCCCGCTGTACTGCAACACTTTGCAATTTTTCTCCATTTAAATAATAACTTGCTCTTCGATTTTTTCTGCCAAAGTGCATGACCTCACACTTTCCAACATTATACTTCATCTGCCAAATTTTTGCCCACTCATTTAGCCTGTCTATGTCCTTTTGCAGGTTTTTTTGTCCTCCTCACACATTGCTTTTCCTCCCATCTTAGTATCATCAACAAACTTGATTACGTTACACTCGGTCCCTTCATCCAAGTCATTAATATAGATTGTAAATAGTTGGGGTCCCAGCACTGATCCCTGCGGCACCCGACTAGTTACTGATTGCCAACCTTAGAATGAACAATTTGTCCCAACTCTCTGTTTTCTGTTAGTTAGCCAATCCTCTATCCATGCTAATATATTTCCCCCAATTCCCTTGAACTTTTATCTTGTGTAGTAACCTTTTATGTTTCACCTTGTCAACTGACTTTTGCAAGTCCAAATGCACCACATCCACTGGTTCCCCTTTATCCACCCTGTTCGTTACTTCCTCAAAGAATTCCAGCAAATTTGTCAAACATGACTTCCCCTTCATAAATCCATGCTGACTGCCTGACTGAATTATGCTTTTCCAAATGTCCTGCTACTGTTTCTTTAATAATGAACTCCAACATTTTCCCAACCACAGATGTTAGGCTAACTGGTCTATAGTTTCCTGCTTTTTTTCTGCTTCCTTTTTTAAATAGGGGCGTTACACTTGCAGTTTTCCAATCTGCTGGGATCTCTCCAGAATCCAGGGAATTTTGATAAATAACAACCGCTATCCCTGCCGTTACTTCATTTAAGACCCTAGGATGCAAGCCAGCAGGTCCAGGGGATTTATCCACCTTGAGTCCCATTATCTTACTGAGTACCACCTCCCTAGTGATTGTGATTGTGTTAAGTTCCTCCCCCACCCCCCCCCCCCCACCCCATTCCCCCCCCCCCCCCCATAGCCCCTTGACTATGCACTGTTGGAATATTTTTAGTGTCCTCTACCGTAAAGCCTGATACAAAAAAATTTTTCAGAGTTTCTGCCATCTTCATGTTCCCCATCGCTAATTCCCTGGTCTCGTCCTCTAAGGGACCAACATTTACTTTAGCCTTTTTATATACCTGAAGAAACTCTAGCTATCTGTTTTTATATTTTGTGCTAGTTTACTTTCATAGTCTATCTTCTCTTTCTTAATCATTTTTTTTGTCATTCTTTGAGGAAAGATTGGATAGGCTGGGGTTGTTTTCTTTGGAACAGAGGTGGCTGAGGGGAGACTTAATTGAAGTGTATAAAATTATGAGGCGCCTAGTTGGAGTGGTTAGGAGGGATATTTCCCTCAGCAGAGAGGTCAATAACCAGCGGGCATAGATTTAAAGTAATTCGTAGAAGGATTAGGGGGGAGTTGAGGAGAATTTTTTTCATTCAGAGGTGGGTGGGGGTCTGGAACTCACTGCCTGAAAGAATGGTAGAGGCAGAAACCTTAATCACATTTAAAAAGTACTTGGATGTGCACTTGAAGTGCTGCAACCTACAAGGTTACAGACTAAGAGCTGGAAAGTGGGATTAGGCTGAATAACTCTTTTTTTGGCCAGCACAGACACAATGGGCCTAATGGCCTCCTTCTGTGCTGCAAATTTCTATGATCCTATGCTTTATATAATTCTACCTAGCTAGCAGGGTAGATAAAATGGAACCAGTGGATATAGTATGTTTGAATTTTCAAAAGGCGTTCGATAAGGTGCTATATAAAAGGTTGCCATGCAAGATAAGGGCTCATGGGATTGGGGGGAAATACATTAGCATGGACAGAGGATTGGTTAACAGACAGAAAACAGAGAGTAGGGAAAAACACGTCATTTTCCGGTTGGCAGTCTGTAACGAGAGAAGTGCCACATGGATCAGAGCTTGGGCCTCAGCAATTTACAATCTATATTAATGACTTAGATGAAGGGACCGAGTGCAATGTATCCAAGTTTGCTGATGATATAAAGCTAGGTGGGAAAGTAAGCTATGAGGAGGACACAAAGAGCCTGCAAAGGGATATAGACAGGTTAAGTGAGTGGGCAATCGGTGGCAGATGGGAGTATAATGTGGGGAAATATGAGGTCATTCACTTTGGTAGGAAGAATAGGAAAACAGAATATTTTTTAAATGGTGAGAAACTATTAAATGTTGGTGTTCAGAGAAATGTAGGTGTACTCGTACAGGAAGTACAGAGATTTAGCATTTAGGAAATGCAAGCAATTAGGAAAGCAAATGGCCTGTTGACCCTTATTGCAAGGGGGTTGGCGTGCAAGAATAAGGAAATCTTGCTACAATTGTACAGGGCTTTGGTGAGACCATACCTGGAGTACTGTGCATAGTTTTGGTCTCCTTATCTGAGGAAGGATATACTTGCCTTAGAGGTCATTATCATCATCATAGGCAGTCCCTCAAACCTTCGAGGCGGTGCAACAAAGATTCACTAGATTGATTCCTGGGATGAGAGAGTTGACCGATGAGGAGAGATCAAGCAGATTGGGCCGATACTCACTGGAGTTTAGAAGAATGAGAGGTGGTCTCATTGAAACATCTAAGATTCTGAGGGGGATTGACAGGGTAGATGCTGAGAGGTTGTTTCCCCTGGCTGAAGCATTTAAAACTCGGGGACACAGTTTCAAGATAAGGGGTCGGGCATTTAAGACCAAGATGAGAAAGTATTTCTTCACTCAAAGGGTTGTGAATCTTTGGAATTCTCTACCCCAGAGGGCTGTGGATGCTCAGTTGTTGAGTATATTCAAGGCTGAGATCGATAGATTTTTAGACTCGAGGGGAATCAAGGGATATGGAGAACAGACTGGATAATGGAGTTGAGGTCAAAGATCAGCCTTGATCTTATTGAATGGTGGAGCATGTAGGGGGTGGTCTCGGGGGTCAGGTTCACCTCTGACATTCTGAGCGGTTCGAATCGCTCCCACTCCCTGGGTTCTAGACTTTGGATTTATTTGGGAATGTGACAAAGTGCAAGAGACAACTGGTTTTGATGCAAAGAACTTCGATTTTATTAAGGGCAAGAAAGTACAATGTCAGAACTTGCAATCACAAGAATAAAGAACACTTCATCACACATTCAAAAGGGTTTACAGAAAATAATACACTACCCATCTCCCACCTCCTAATGCCTAACTCTAACTAGGTTGAAACTCCAGGGCAAACAGAGATCATGCTCACCAGTCCTCTTATTGTCAGTTGGCGGCGGTTCGCGATTTCGGGGTTCGCTGGACTCCGTAGGTTCTGCTTGCCGTACCCCGAACGTCGTAGAAGGCTTCTTGCTGCGTAGACTTTAGTTGGGTGGAGTCCGCTGATGCGGTAGGGCGCATATTGGACTTATAGGTGAGTACCCACTTTTATTTCCATCAGCAGTAGGTTTTAAAGTTCTTTAGGTAATGTTTCACCTGTTGGTAGCTAGGAACAGATTGTAGAGTGGAAACTTTCGAATCTTCGGTTTCTTCTTGAGGAGTTTTGTTCTTGGAGTTTATCGATCACGGTGGTTTCGATGTTACCACATTGGTTGTGGTCAGTTGCTGCCGCGATGGCGATGTCCAAAATTACTGGAACTACTTTTCTCTGCCTTGGTGATGTTTTTCCTTTTTCTTCGGTAGCAGAGCAGTGTAGCCCTGGAGTGTCGTCGAGGCTGAAGATGTTGATGCTCAGAAGAGCTGCATAGAAGGCTGTGTAGCCAGCTCTCTGGAAGGCTTGTTAAACTGCTGCATGGTCTCTCTCCTTTTCCCCTTCTTCCCCTCTCCTCACTCGTTAAAACCAGGGCCCCAGTTATACTTTGGGAGCCGTTCTAATTGGCGCGTCAAATCAGCCCCGATTCTTTGTCTTAATTTTGACGGGCTTGATATTTCTTTGCCATATTTTAGCGGGCTCATTAATGGTAATCTGTTTCGGATGTGTCGATCTGTCGAATTTGTTTCTTGATCGGGAAAATTAGTTTTGGCATTTGCGATGTCTGCCTAGGCCTGGGTTTTCCATGCGGCCAGTAACATTATGTATGCGCTGAATGGGTTTCCTGCTCAGAGCGATGGCTGGCTACCTCTGGGTTGATTGTTGCTATGTTAATGTCTCCCGGGGAGAAGAGTTTTTGAGTTTACACAATTCCCCAGACAATTTGTTTTAGCTTCAATACCCCAGACAGCTTCAATACCCAAAACTGGTTTCTTTGGAGAATAGTTATCCTTTAGTTTTCAGCCCTTTTCACACGGATCCAAAATGCCTTGTAAAATCCCAAATTCGATTAAAACTCATAAATTCTTCCATGTGCATTTTAGGACCCCAAACTTTCTGGCTGATAGTTCCAAATTGAATTTCCTTTCCAATGAGTCCAAACATTGGGGGGATTTCCCACAAATTTTGCAATCCTACAAGCAGGCTCGAGAGGCTGTATGACCTACTCCTGCTCCTAATTCTTTTGCTCTTACGTTCTCTCCAAGGAGATTCCCCAGGCTCCACTCAACAATTCTTGGTGAGCACCATGTTGTCCATCTCTGTGTGTACGCTGTGTGGTTCTGTGCATTAGTAGTCCGACACTCAGCACCCCAACACCAACAATAATTCTTCAAAGGAGAATAGTACTCTGGAGGACATAATCTCCTGGAGGCCAGAGAGGATTGATGGTCAGAGCCTTTGTGATTTCCCCTTTTGCTTCTCTTAACAGCCTGGGATACATTTCATCCGAGCCTAGGGATGTATCCACTTTCAAACCTGCTAAACCCCTGCTAACTTCCTCTCATGTTTATTTCATCTAATATTTCACACTCCTCCTCCCTGATTGTAATGTCTGCATCGTTCTTCTCTTTTGTGAAAATAGATTCAAATTATTCATTAAGAACCATACCCACGTCTTCTGCCTCCACACACAGATTATCTTTATGTTATCTTTCTCTAGTTATCCTCCTGCTCTTAATGTATTTATAAAACATCTTTGGGTTGTCCTTGATTTTACTTGCCAAATCATGCTCTCTCTTTGCTTTCCTAAGTTCCTTTTTAATTGCACCCCTGCACTTTCTATACTCCTCTAGAGTTTCCGCAGTATGAGCCCTCGGTATCTGTCATAAGCCCCCCTTCTTTTCTTTATCCTACCCTGCATATCCCTTGGCATCCAGGGGGCTCTAGATTTGTTAGTCCCACCTTTTTTCTGTAAGGGAACATACTTGCTCTCAACCCTCAGGATCTCCTCCTTGAATGCCTCCCACTGCTCTGACACTGATTTACCTTCAAGTAGCTGTTTCCAGTCCACTTTGGCGAAATCCCATCTCATAGCAAAATTGGTTTTTCCCCAATTGAGAACTTTTATTCCTGGTCTATCTTTGCCCTTTTCCATAATTACCCTAAATCTAACTGAATTATGATCACTAGCACCAAAATGCTCTCTCACTGATACCCCTTCCACCTGCCCAGCTTCATTCCCTAAAACTAAGTCCAGAAGTGCCCCCTCCCTTGTTGGGCTTGCTACATACTGGCTAAAAAAGTTCTCCTGAATGCATTTTAGGAATTCCGCACTATTATTGCCCTATAGATTTTGCGCCTCTCAGAAATGTGCCTACATATTTACTCTTCTATCTCCCTCGGACTGTTTGGGGTCTATAGTACACTCCCAGCAGTGTGATCGCCCCTTTTTTGTTCTTCAATTCAACTCATATGGCCTCATTTGATGATCCCTCCTCACAGCTGCAATTGTTTCTTTAATCAATACTGCGGCCCTTCATTTTTTACCCCCCTCTCTATTCCGTCTGAAAATCCTGTAACCAGGAATGTTGAGCTGACATATCTGCCCTTTCAGCCATGTATCAGTAATAGCTATAATATCATATTCCAAGTGTCTATCTGTGCTCTCAGCTCATCTGCCTTATTCCCTATACTCCTTGCATTGAAGGATATACCAGTTAGCACTCCCAAACGCCCTTATTGTCTATTTTCTAGCCCTTGTTTCCTCTGTCTTCCAAATTTACTTTCTACCTTTCTGCTTTCCAATTCTTGCTTTGCTTCTCTCCCTTCTGAATCTATTCTCAGGTTCCCACCCCCTTGCCAAGCTAGGTTAAACCCTCCCCAACAGCACTAGCAAACCCCCCTGCGAGGATATTGGTCCCGGCTCTGTTGAGGTGCAACCCGTCCAGTTTGTACAGATCCTACCTCGCCCAGAAAATGTCCCAATGCCTCAGGAATCTAAAGCCCTCCCTCCTGCACCATGCCTCCAGCCATGCATTCATCTGTTCTATCTTCCTATTTTTGTACTGACAAGCACGTGGCACTGGGTAATTTCATCCTTAATTAAAGAGTCTAAAATTTTCTTTATCAAAGATATTAAGGTAACTGGACTGCATTTACCCAGATTAGCTCCGCCTCCATTTAAAACAAATGGCTCCTACATTGGCCACTCACCAGTCCTCCAGCACACATCCACACTCAATAGAAACCTGAAATTAGGGCCAAAAAATTTGATATCGATAAAAATCTGCTGGTGCCACTGCAGGTAGGTGTTAACGGCTATTGAAATTGATGGCAGGACTGGTAAATTGGCGCTGGTGGCTAATTAACACACTGTGTAATGCTGTTCTGGCAGTGTTAGTCCTGGCGGGAGACCCTAATGTAGCATGGCTGTATTGTCATTGGCGCTAGAACAGCCTGCTCTGAAAGCGAGGCTGTCATTTCCAAATGCTGTTCGGACCCTTAAAGGGGTTTCTGAAATGAAAAAAAATTAAAATCACTTAAAAATAGGCAGTTTTTAGCCCTTACAGCCTTCTGAAAAAAACATTAAATAAAAAGAATTCCCAAATGGGTGTCTTCAGCTCTTAAATCTGAAATCACTTCTATTCCTAAAACAATGGAAGAAGTGCTTCAGCACCAACACAAATGGCTCAGCAAGCCAGGGAAGGGGCAGCACTCCAGCTTTGTGCAGGGGGTCAACACTGCAAGAGAGGTCCTCTACCCACAGGGGCCAGGAGGCCCTCCAGAGAGAACGATGTGGGACCACATCACCAAGTGTCGCCCCAACCACCTGCCTCCAGTGTCTAAAGAAGCTTCATGATCTCAGACCACTGGTCTAGGTCAGTGAATGAATCTTCAAAAGCCGCCTCCTACCAACTGCACCACTAGCCTCACACACTTTTCCATGCACAATTCCCCCCTACCGCCCCCTCCCCCACACCTCCTCCAATCACTCGCCTTCTGACAATCTATACCTAACACAAGGCACAACTCCCATTCCTAGCTTCACCGCACCTCCTTAGAGGAGATGATGCTGGCCATTCTTGGCAGCGGCATGGCTGAGCCCTTGGCCAGCGACAGGACTGAAAGGACACAAGATGTTGGTATCCTCATACGTTATCCTCCTTCTCACATGCACCTCTTGCTTTCCCGCCCTTCCCTCACCACAACTCCACCCTTGTGCGTCCTCATTTCACACACCAAAGAAATGCAGCCTGCCCAGCCAGTGGGTGACCAAGAAGAGGGAGAGGCGAGTGAAGAAGAAACACCATCACTCGATTTCACACTCCCAGCCACTAACTCCTCAAGATCGACCAAAAAGGCCATTTGCAGTGTCCCCCACTGAAAATCAGCAGCCTTCCACTAGCCATGCTGCAGCCACTGGGGTAGCACTGTATAGCATCAGTAGGATAGGCAAAGGCACTAAGGGAATGCATAAGGAGGATGAGTTGATTTATTGATGCCATATTGGATGGATGGATGTATAAAGTTGGATTGGAACATTTGCTTTGCAGTGGCTTTTATTTCAGCAATGTGGCTGAGGACGCTGTGATGGTCAGTAACAGAGGCAAGGTGAGGTGTGGGACAAATGCTGAAAGGGGAATTGGGGTTGTGGTCACTGGTACTGCAGACAGATGATTCCATCTGGATATCTCGGCCAAATAGGGGCTGTCTGGGTAGCATCCTTCCTTCTGCTTCCTCCTCTTCTGCATCTTCCTCTTCCCCATCTTCCTCTTCCCTCTGCGAGCAAATGCTGTAAAACTGAAACAAAAGCATAAAATGCTGGAAATACTCAGCAGTTCAGGCAGCATCTCAACCTGAGACATGAACTCTTGTTTCTCTCTACACAGCTGCTGCCTGACCTGATGAGTATTTCCAGCATTTTCTGTCTTCTGAGATGTCTTCCTTTACCATCCAAATCCATGCAAGCATCCAACACACTTAAAAAAAACTTTTAACATGTATTGAAGCCACATTTATTCAAGCCACTACTTCAATAAAATCAACAAATTCAATCCAAAAGCTTAATTGCAAACTTACCTGAAAGATGTGTGTGTCCGTTTAAGAAGTGCTGACAACGTCTCTGTCAGACTGCTGCACACTCACTTTTCAGAGCGAGCTTAGGACCCAGCACTAAACTCAGCGCTAAGGTCGAAGTTCACAGAGCGTGACGTTAAGTTGGCACTCTCCCCATTTGTATCTCCAGGGCCAGCACTGTTATCATCAGCAATGGCCCTCACCAAAATAGTGGCCAGCCAAGCCCTACACCAGAGAAGTACGTTAGAGTGGCTGCCACCATTTTTTGCCAGGATTCCAGTGCTAACAGGTGGCAGTAAATAGCCCAATTTTTGGGCCATAATTTCTGGGGCCTCTGCAATTTTCCTTTAACTCTTAGGATTCTATAACAAAAGCAAAATATACATGCTGGAAATCAAAAATAAAAACAGAAAATGCTGGAAATACTCAGCAGGTCAGACAGCATCTGTGGATAGAGCAACATAGTTAACGTTTCAGGTCTTTTTTTCGTCAGAACAGACAGAAGTTAGACTTCACTATCTCCATGTCTGGGGATCGGCTGCCAGCCAATATCTACTATAAGCCTACTGACAGCCATAGTTTTCTTGATTACACTTCCTCCCACCTTGCTTCCTGTAAGGACTCTGTTCCATTCTCCCAGCTTCTCCGTCTCCGTCGCATCTGTTCCGACGATGCCACTTTCCAATATGTCTTCCATTTTCCTCAACTAAGGATTCCCTCCAGCATGGTTGACAGGACCCGTGACCATGTCTGCCCTCATCCCTTCCCCTCCCATCAGAACCACGATAGTGTTCCTCTTGTTCTCACCTTCCACCTCACCAGCCTCCACATTCAGCGGATCTTCCTCCGTTATTTTTGTTGGCTCCAGCGTGATACCACAACTAAACACAACTTCCCCTCCCCTTTCAGCATTCCGAAAGGACCGTTCTCTCCACGACAACTCTAGTCCACTCTTCCATCACTGCAACACCCACTCCCTTTCCCATGCAAGCAGGAGATGTAACACTTTGTCTTTCACTTCCTCCCTACCCACCGTCCAGGACTCTAAACATTCCTTCCAGGTGAAACAGTGATTTACTTGTACTTCTTTCAATTTAGTATACTGAATTCGCTGCTCCCGATGTGGTCTTCTCTACACTGGGGAGACCAAATGCAGATTGGGTGATCGCTTTGTGGAACACCTCCATTCAGTCTGCAAGTGTGACCCTGAGCTTCTGGTCGCCTGTCACTTTAATTCCCCGCTCCACTCCCACTCTGATCTCTCTGTCCTCGGCCTCCTGCACTGTTCCAATGAAGCTCAATGCAAGCTCGAGGAACAGCACCTCATCTTTCAAACAGGCTCTTTACAACCTTCAGAACTCAACATTGAGTTCAACAATTTCAGATCATAACCACAGCTCCCATTTTTTCCAGTCAGCATGTGCTGTTAATGATGCTGCTGTTGTGGTTTTCAGCTCCTCTAGACCCATTTTTTTGTTTCTTCACTTGTCCCATGAACAGCACCTTTTACCTTGAACCATCATCCTTTTTATCATTTAATCGCTCCTTCCTTCCACCCTATCACAGACCTTCCTTTTTGTTCTTTCTTCCCCTTCCCCCTTTCCCTGCCTCTGTACTTGCTTAAAACCTGTAACTTTTGCCTGTCATCGACCTGAAACGTTAACTCTGTCTCTCTCTCCACCTACTGACCTGCTGACTGTTTCCAGCATTTTTTATTTTTTATCTGAGGAATATATGATGTATCCTGTCAGGCCCTGGTGCTTTGACTCTCCTTAACTTAAATAAGTTATCTAAAAATGTCCTTTTATCCATCATAATTATAAATCATCCCTCCTCTCAACCACTTCAGAATTCACCACCTGTCTGACATCCTTCTCTTTAGTAAAGACCGATGCAAAGTAAATATCTCTGTCATTTTTGATCACCATCGTCAAACATAGTCTTCTTCTCTCAGGGTTCCTATCTCACATTTAACAATTCTCTTTTTACTAATATATTTGTAAACCACCTTACTGTTCCTTTTGAGGTTTTATGCTGTTTTCTCTTCAGTCTCCCTCTAAGCTTTCCTTATCCCACTCTTAAGCTCTTCTTATTTTCTGATATTTTACTTTAGTTTTTTCATTATTATTATTAGTCCTCATCGTCCCTTGTCTTTTGTTTTAATTGGTTTTTCACCTCTTCATTTATCCATGACGTCATTAGACAACTAGTTCTCTTTTTATTGTAATATACATAGGGGGAGAAATTCAGGGCGTTTGCGCCTCTCATTAGCGCCGGGGATGCAAACGACTATTTGCCCGGGCACGGTGCCGCTAATGACTCCAGCGAAATGCTGGGCGATGCCAGCGACAGCTTCAGGGGGCGCGAACCCGGCTGTAGGCCGTTCCTGGGGCAAAATGTAAACGGGAGGAGGCGAATTGAAAATGAAAATATTGTCCAACTTAACGGTCGCGGCCTGCTGGATGTTGAATCGCGGGGTCCATGCCATGATCTTCCAGCCTGGCACTCCACTTGTGTGTTGGGCTGATGCCATGGAACCCTGCTCCCCGTGGCCCAGGTAGGTACCCATTTTTCCCCCACAGAGTCGGCAGCTTGGCCCTCCCCTGTCTATGTGGTAGCACCATGCGTCCCACCGTGTAGCGCTGCGCCTTTCACTGATCCCTTCTGCCCTGCTCATGCCCCAAGAGCAAGTAGCCCAAGATATTTAGTGCTCCACTTGCTCTCGGGGGTGGTAACCGAATTTAGGTAGCGGGGCGGGACTTCCGTGCCTGGCATAGGAAATCCCACCTCGCAGCTGTTACAGCCCCCAAACGGGGAGCTACGCAATTTCCTCCCCTTATTCTGTACCTTTAAGAACATAAGAATTCGGAACAGGAGTAGACCATTTGGCCCCTCAAGTCTGCTCCGCCATTCAATAAGATCATGGCTGATCTTCCATCTCAACTCCACTTTCTTGCACTATCTCCATATCCCTTGATTCCCGTAATATTCAAAAATCTATCGATCTCTGTCTTGAATATACTCAACGACTGAGCCTCCACAGCCCTCTGGGGTAGAGAATTCCAAAGATTCATAACCCTCTAAGTGAAGAAATGTCTCCTCATCTCAGTCCTAAATGGCCGACCCTTATTTTGAGACTGCGATCCCTGGTTCTAGACTCCCCAGCCAGAGGAAACATCCTCCCTGCATCTAACCCTGTCAAGCCCTGTAAGAATTTTGTACGTTTCAACTTGCAATCTCTTTTTAAAAAAAAAATCTCACCATGTGTGCCAATTTTCCCTTCTACCTCAACTCAGCTAGCTCACTCCGCATACTTCTTAATTCTGCGCTCATCCAGTCTGGTGTTCTAATCTTGAACTGAAAATTCCCCCATTGATAGTTGGATCTTAAACTATGTCATATTATGCTCATAATTGTGAAAGTGCTCATCCACATTTAGCTTAGCTGCCTGCTCTATTTCAGTACTTGTAACCGGATCTAGCAACACCCTCCCCTTGTAAGCGTACTAACATACTGCTTGAGGAAGTAGTGCTGTACACAGTTTAGGAAATCCAGTCCCTTTTCTCCATTTCCCCGTTCTCTGTCTCAATCAATAAGTGGATAATTAAAATCTTCCCCGGAACAATAATTTTGTTATTCTTACTCGCCTCTCTAATCTGACCTGACTACAAATCTCCTCTTTGATTGCTTTTCCACCATTTGTGTTCTATAGCATGCCCCTACTCACCGCTTTCTTTTATCTTTGAGCTCCAATCATATTGATTCTGTCTGTACCCTTTCCTTGTCTACATTAACTCTCTCTGGAGTATGTATTTCCTCTCTAACTAATATTGTCACTCCACCTCCCTTCCAACCTTTTCTATCCCTCTGAAATGTATTATAATGTTTATTTTCCATTCTTGTCTAGTTTGCAGTCAGGTTTCTGTCAGTGCTATTAAATCTAGATCTTGCTGTAAAATAATTGCTCCCCGTTCCTTCGGTTTATTTCGCAGACTTTGTGCATTGTAATACCTGTACATGCATTTTAATACTACCACTTTCCCCATGTTTTTTATTGTCTATGCTGCTCCTTCATTTCACTTCATTCTTTTACCTGTTTACTTGTAGTCAATTTGATTTTATTCTTCTACTCAAGAACCCTCTTGCTAAATTGTTTTCTGCATGAATATTATCCTCATCTATTTCTCCTATCTCTATTAGCTGACTCTGATTGTTCATATTTTCCCATCAGAGCTCCCCCTCCCTCCCCCACCCATTTAAAAACCTTCTCACTTCCCATAGAGTTGCTGGGATCGGGAAGCAAGGGACCAGGTGGTGGACTTCATGGGTGAGATGAGTGCACTGATGGGAAGATGGGCGAGAAGCTGCAGAGATCAGAAGGGATGATGACAGGAAATTAAGCTGGGCATTGACAGTCAAAGCAGCTTTGCAAATAGACTCAACTTTGGACACAAAGAAGTCATGATTTTCTTGCATTTGAATCCTAGGTAGAATGAGAGGTGTGGAGAACGCAGTTTGAGAAGTTTGTTTGTGGTGGAGATGGAGAATTTGGAGTTGCTTCTGCTTTCCAGGATGATTTTAAAGTAGTAAAAGCATATCTAACATTGCATCTGCTACCAGCTGCTGTCCTTGGCTGGAGATTTGCATAAATCCAACAACTCCTCAACCAGCACTTTCTGTTTTTATTTCAGATTCCAGCATCTGCTTTATTTTGCTTTTGAACTCTTGAACCATCATGTTCAACGGAGAATTTAATGAGACCTTTAACAGCATTTGATTACCAGATGATAATGTAATTAAGCTCACACCACTTGCTGCTGGGAAAACAAAGCTAATATGGGGGAGGTTTCTTATTTGGCGATTTCATATATTTTCCTTCTCACAATTAACCAGATACATCACCCAAACAGCAAAACTGTTGCTTCTCCCACCATGCAGGTCATTTTTAACCCAATGCCCTTTCTCATGTGAAAGTTAGCCCATTCCACTGCTTTCTCAATCCTCCGTTTCACAGCTCTAGCCTCTTTTACCACCCTCCTTAAGGCTCTCCACATCTAGCTCGCACAAATCGCAAAACCTAATTTCCTGCAACTCGTGCTTTCACCCTGCATCTCTGCACTCACAATATGGGAAAGCTCATCTTTGTGAGAACTAATGTCTATATATGCTCTAAAATGATCTATGTTTACTTCCAGCATCTGGTCATAAGAACATAAGAACATAAGAAATAGGAGCAGGAGTAGGCCATTTGGCCCCTCGAGCCTGCTCCGCCATTTAGTAAGATCATGGCTGATCTGATCCTGGACTCAACTCCACTTTCCTGCCCGCTCCCCCTAAACCTTTTTTCCCTGATAGCTCAAAAATCTGTCTGTCTCCGCCTTAAATATATTCAATGCTCATTCAAGGTCATTCAGGATCCCTTCAAGATAATTAATAGCAACTAACAATCCACCACTACCAACTATTTTTTTAAATTTCATTTAAGGGATGTGGACGTTGCTGACATTTAAGAACATAAGAACATAAGAAATAGGAGCAGGAGTAGGCCATACGGCCCCACGAGCCTGCTCCGTCATTTAATACTGTTAAGAATGGAAGAACTCAACAAGACTGAGTACTGTGAGCTAAAACTGATGTGACCTTAGTCTCTTTAATACAACTCCAGAGTGCCTAAGCAGCATGGCAGACAACCTTTTATATTCCCTTGCACGGGGTGTGCAGGTGACCCTTGGGCCTCCAACAGTTGTGCCCTCTGGTAGCAAGTCTTACACTGTTGCAATGTTTACATACATAACATCACTCCCTCCCCAAAGTCTTTGATACAAATTATTTACTAGTTGAGACGATCCGGGGCCCTACGCTCCCTGGTTGATCGTCTGAGTTCAAACTCTGGCATGGGTGAGTTGGTCGGACAGTTGCTGCACTGCATGTGGCTGGTCTGACAGGACTGTTGGGAATGGTGGGTTCATCCTCTTGATTGACAGCGAGGCCGATTGCAGGTTGGGTGTGTGTTGATGGGTCGATGATGGTGAAGTCCTCTTCAGGTTGTTCCTGGTTGTCGGTGAACAGCAGTTTAGTCTGATCCAAATGCTTTCTGCATGTTTGTCCATTCAATAGTTTGACTATAAACACTCTATTCCCCTCCTTGGCCAGTGCCAGCGACCCATTTAGAACCATGACCGTAATTAAGGGCAAACACAATGTCGTTAATGTCAATGTCACGCAATACAGCCGCGCGATCGTGGTACATGTTTTGCCGGTGACGCCGGGTTGCCACATGATCAGTTTAGATCTGGGTGGACTAGGGAGAGCCTGGTTTTGAGTGCTCTCTTCATTAACAATTTTGCAGGGGGAACCCCAGTGAGCGAATGGAGTCGCGTCCGGTTGCTGAGCAGTACCCGAGATAAGCGGGTCTGCAAGGAGCCTTCCGTCATGTGTTTTAAGCTCTGCTTGATTGTTTGGACAGCCCGTTCTGCTTGACCGTTGGATGTGGGCTTAAACGGGGCAGACCTGGCATGCTTGATGCCATTGCGGGTCATAAACTCGTTGAATTACGAGCTGGTGAAACATGATCCATTGTCACTGACAAGGACGTGGAAGAAACGATGGGTGGTGAACATAGCCCAGAGGCTTTCAATGGTGATATTGGATGTGCTGCATGACATGATTCATTACGCATTCAATTCATTTAGAGTAAGTGTTCACTACAACTAAAAACATCTTTCCGAGAAAGGGGCCAGCAAAATCTACGTGGATCCTGGACCACGGTTTGGAGGGCCATGACCACAGACTCAATGGAGCCTCCCTTGGTGCATTGCTCAATTGTGAGCACGTGTTGCACTGGTATATGCATGACTCTAAGTCCGAGTCAATGCCGGGCCACCAAACATGCGACCCGGCTATAGCCTTCATCATGACTATGTCTGGGTGGGTATTGTGTAGGTCGTGTATAAAAGTTTCCCTGCCTTATTTTGGCAAAACCACGCGATTGCCCCATAAGAGACAATCCGACTGGATGAACATTTCATCTTTGCATCGGTGAAACGGCTTAATTTCATCTTACATTTCCCCAGGAACGGTCGACCAGCTCCCATTGAGGACGCAACTTTTTACAAATGATAGCACAGGATCTTGGCTGGTCCAGGTCCTGATCTGGCGAGCAGTGATGGGTGACCTCTCACTCTCAAAAGCATCCATGACCAGAAGCAAGTCTGCGGGTTGCGCCAATTCCACCCCGGTAGTGGGCAATGGTAGCCGACTGAGAGCATCAGCGCAGTTCTCCGTGCCTGGTTGGTGGCGGATAACATAGTTATAGGCGGACAATGTTAGTGCCCATCTTTGGATGCGGGACGAAGCATTGGTGTTAATATCTTTGCTTTCTGAAAACAGCGAAATGAGCGGTTTGTGGTCAGTTTCAAGCTCAAACCGAAGTCCAAATAGGTATTGGTGCATTTTCTTAACCCCATATACACATGCTAACACCTCCTTTCTCGACCATACTTTAGGCTCTTTCAGCCTTAGACAGACTTCTAGACACGTATGCAACCAGTTGAAGTTTGCCCGATACATTGGTTTGCTGTAACACACAACCGACCCCGTACGAAGATGCATCACAAGCTAGTACTAATCATTTACACGGGTCATACAATACAAGCAACTTATTAGAACAAAGTAGGTTTCTGGCCTTCTCAAAGGCTGTCTCTTGAGATTTACCCCAAACCCAGTCGTCACCCTTACGTAGCAACATGTGCAACAATTCCAGCAAAGTGCTTAACCCGGGTAGAAAGTTACCAAATTAGTTGAGGAGTCCCAGGAACGAATGCAGCTCCATCGCATTCTGTGCTCTGGGTGCATTCTTGATGGCCTTTGTCTTTGAGTCTGTGGGTCTGATGCCGTCTGCCGCAATCTTTCTCCCTAAAAATTCGACCTCTAGCAGCAGGAAAACACACTTGGAGTGTTGCAGCCTGAGTCCCACTCTGTCTAGTCAACTTAGAACCTCTTCCAGGTTGTGCAGGTGTTCGGTGGTGTCACGACCGATGATTAGGATGTCGTATTGAAACACAACGGTGCACGGAACTGATTTCAGCAGACTCTCCATGTTCCTCTGGAAGGTGGCAGCAGCTGAGCGAATCCCAAAAGGGCACCTGTGGTATATAAACAGTGCTTTGTGCGTGTTGATGCACATCAATCTTTTCAAAGACTCAACCAGCTCCTGTGTCATGTAGGTGGAGGTTAGGTCCAACTTCCCCCCACCCCCGCTAATGTTGCGAGCAGATCATCCGCCTTGTAACGAGATTCGATTGATCGTTACCTTGTAGTCTCCGCAGATTCTGACCGTGCCATCGCTTTTCAACACCAGAACAATCGGACTGGCCCACTTGTTGAACTCGACTGGCGATATGATTCCCTCTCGTTGAAGTCTGTCCAGTTTGATCGCGAATTTCTCCCTCATTATATGTGGAACCGCTTGAGCCTTGTGATGAATGGGCCTTGCATCGGAGACTAGATGGATCTGCACCTTGGCACCTGTGAAGCTGCCGATGCCTGGTTCAAATAGCGATGGAAACTTGCTCAGCATTTGGGCGCACGAGGCATCATCCACTGAAGATAGTGCTTTGATGTCATCCCAGTTCCACCGAATCTTTCCCAGCCAGCTTCTGCCAAATAGCGTTGGGCCATCGCCTGATAAATCATGCACAGCTCCATTGTGCGTTACCTTAACTGCCGCACTGCCAATGACTGGTATGAGCTCTTTGGTGTAGGTGCGCAGCTTTGTCTGAATCGGATTCAGTTTGGGCCTTTGTGCCTTGTTGCCCCACAGTTTCTCAAAAGCCTTCTGGCTCATAATTGACTGACTCGCCCCCGAGTCCAACTCCATTGATACTGGAATACCGTTCAATTTGACTTTCAGCATGATAGGAGGGCTCTTGGTGGTAAAGGTATGTACCCCATACACTTCTTCCTCGGGTTGAGTTGCCTCTCTTGTTTGCTGTGCGTGATCCACGCCGGATCGATCATCCTCTGCCGACTCTGCCACATGGTGAGTCGCAACGCTCATGCACATTCGCTGAAGGTGCCCCATTGTTTCACAGCCTTTGCACACGTAGTGCTTGAATCGATATTGATGGGCTCGATGATTACTCCAGCAGTGCCAACATGGTGCTAATGGATTTGCATTCACAACCGATGGCGGACTCTGAGACATCTGCAGCTGCAGACGTGTAGGCCCTGCCATATGCAGTTCTGCCTGCTAGCGACGTTATTTTATGCACAGTACTTGCTGGTGAGCTTCGATGCTGGGAAGATACCTGTCTGTATTATCGTTCGTGGATATGAATGCCAAGGCTATTGTGATGGCCTTGCTCATGTCTCGGGATTCAGCGGACAGCAGCTTGTGAAGAATGACCTTGTGGCCGATGCCAAGCACAAAAAGGTCCCGCAGCATTTCCCCCAAAAATCCAGCCAATCCGCAAGTTCCCACAAGGCGTCTCAGGTCGGTGACATAACTCGCCATGTCCTGGCCCTCGGAGCGGTGGTGCAGGTAGAAGCGATACCTGGCCATTAAGATGCTCGCCTTTGGCTTGAGGTGGTTCCGAACCAGCATACAGAACTCTGTATATGTCTTCTGCGTTGGTTTCTCCGGTGCTAGCAGATTCTTGATGAGGCCGTATATTGTGGACCCACACACGGTGAGGAGAATCGCCCTGCGCTTGATCGCTTTATCGTCCCCATCCAGCTCGTTGGCCACGAATTATTGGTCGTGACGCTAAACGAAGGCTTCCCAATCATCACCCTCTACAAATCTCTCTAAAATACCAACGGCAGCCATGACCGCGTGAAAGTTCGTAATCTGTTATTCATCACCAATTGTTAAGTATGGAAGAACTCCACAAGACTGAGTACTGTGAGCTAAAAGTGATGCGACCTTAGTCTCTTTAATACAACTCCAGAGTGCCTAAGCAGTGTGGCAGACAATCTTTTACATTCCTTTGCACAAAGTTTGCAGGTGACCCTTGAGCCTCCAACAGTTGCGCCCTCTGGTGGCAAGTCTTACACAGTTACAATGTTTACATACATAACAAATATGATCATGGCTGATCTGATCATGGACTCAGGTCCACTTCCCTGTCCGTTCCCCATAACCTCTTATCGTTTAAGAAACTGTCTATTTCTGTCTTAAATTTATTCAATGTCCCAGCTTCCACAGCTCTCTGAGGCAGCGTATTCCACAGATTTACAACCCTCTAAGGGAAGAAATGTTTCCTTATCTCAGTTTTAAATGGGCGGCCCCTTATTCTAAGATTATTCCCTCTAGTTCTAGTCTCCCCTATCAGTGGAAACATCCTCTCTGCATCCACCTTGTCAAGCCCCTCATAATCCTATACGTTTCGATAAGATCACCTCTCATTCTTCTGAATTTCAATGAGTAGAGGCCCAACCTACTCAACCTTTCCTCATAAGTCAACCCCCTCATCTCCAGAATTAACCTAGTGAACCTTCTCTGAACTGCCTCCAAAGCAAGTGTATTCTTTCGTAAATATGGAAACCAATACTGCACGCAGTATTCCAGGTGTGGCCCCACCAATACCCTGTATAACTGTAGCAAGAGTTCCCTGCTTTTAAACTCCATCCTCTTTGCAATAAAGGCCAAGATACCATTGGCCTTCCTGATCACTTGCTGTACCTGCATACTATCCTTTTGTGTTTCATGCGCAAGTACCTCCAGGTCCTGCTGTACTGCAGCACTTTGCAATCTTTATCCATTTAAATAATAGCTTGTTCTTTGATTTTTTTTCTACCAAAGTGCATGACCTCGCACTTTCCAACATTATACTCCATCTGCCAAATTTTTGCCCACTCACTTAATCTGTCTATGTCCTTTTGCAGATTTTTTGTGTCCTCCTCACACATTGCTTTTCCTCCCATCTTTGTATCATCAGCAAACTTGGCTACATTACACTCAGTCCCTTCTTCCAAGTCATTAATATAGATTGTAAATAGTTGGGGTCCCAGCACTGATCCCTGCTAGTTACTGATTGCCAACCAGAGAATGAACCATTTATCCCGACTCTCTGTTCTCTGTTAGTTAGCCAATCCTCTATCCATGCTAATATATTACCCACAACCCTGTGAACTTTTATCTGGTGCAGTAACCTTTTATGTGGCACCTTGTCAAATGACTTCTGGAAGTCCAAATACACCACATCCACTGGTTTCCCTTTATCCACCCTGTTCATTACAGCCTCAAAGAGCTCCTGCAAATTTGTCAAACATGACTTCCCCTTCATAAATCCATGCTGACTCTGCCTGACCGAATTATGCTTTTCCAAATGTCCTGCTACTGCTTCTTTAATAATGGACTCCAACATTTTCCCAACCATAGATGTTAGGCTAACTGGTCTATAGTTTCCTGCTTTTTGTCTGCCTCCTTTTTTAAATAGGGGCATTACATTTGCAGTTTTCCAATCTGCTGGGACCTCCTCAGAATCCAGGGGATTTTGGTAAATTACAACCAATGCATCCACTATCCCTGCCGGTACTTCTCTTAAGACCTAGATGCAAGCCATCAGGTCCAAGGGTTTTATCTGCCTTTAGTCCCACTGTCTTACTAAGTACCACCTCAATGCCACATAGGTACAAATGGCAAAGTGTTCGTGTGCATTTTGGAAGCATTGTTGTGTGGAACAACAACAACAACGTGTATTTATATAGCGTCTTTAACATAGTTATTGTGTATGTAGTCACCTTGTAAATGACTCCACCAGGCAGGGATATGGTACTTGAACTGTGAAGACTGTAGTCCTTTATTGCAGCTCCAAGAGTGCGGACACTAAGAGGTGAGCTCCCTTTTATACTGGGTTACCTGCAGTGTGCAGGTGACCTTTAGGTCTCCCGCAGCAGCACCCTCTGGTGTACAGGCAAGGTGTGTACAGGATGAAGGAACATTCAGTGTTACAGTACATCATAACATTACATCATAACATTGTAGGCATACATACATAACAGTAGTGAAATGTCCCAAGGAGCTTCACAGTAGTATTATGAGACATAAAATTTGACACTGAGCCACATAAGGAGAAATTGGGGCAAGTGACCAAAAGCTTGGTCAAAGAGGTAGGTTTTAAGGAGCTTCTTAAAGGAGGAAAGAGAGGAACCAAGAACAAAAAAAACAGGTGATATGATTTTTTTGAATGCATTTCCAATTTTTCTCCCATCCTATCGTGAAAATCTTGAATTATATTGGGTTATTGCTCCACGATCCATGTCCACTTTTCATCTGTGAACAAAGATATTCAGGTTCTTCAGTGATGGGAATTATTGTACAGACCCTGATCCAGCACTGGCCCAGCATGCACAACCCCAACCCCAACCCTGCGACACCACACACTGAAGCTAAAATCCTCCTGCACGATTTAATTGCATACTGGTCAGTGCATTTACAAATCAAGCTATCTGGAGAACGTAAGGAATCATTAACTCAAGTCTAGCTACACACTTAAGAGTTGTAAATGTAGACAATAAAATAACACCATGAGTGGGATGCAGATTCAATGAATTATTTTAAGAAGGAAATTGAACAAGTTTCTTATACTGTAATCTCAGACCTGGGCAGAGTGGGGACTGAATGATCTATCTGGCACAGTGATCCTGAAAATTGGATTCAGTTGAGAGAATGTTGGATAATATGGTATTTGATAAAAGTATGTTAAGTATGACTATAGCCCTTCAACAAAATTATTTGACAAATTTGGAATTTGTCCACTTCCTTTATATGAAGAATTAATTTAATACATCCACATTTTTTTAACCTTGCCCTCCCCATTTTCTTGGTCTTTAGCACCCTGCCTCCTTTATACAGAACTGAAAAGTAGTGGTCAGTTTTAATCTGGAGCAGATTTCGGAGTTTGGGGTTGGGGAGTTGGGGGGGGGGGGGGAAGATGCGGTGGGGCAAAGTACACGGCCAAGTTTGCTGATGATACAAAGATGGGAGGAAAAGCAATGTGTGAGGAGGACACAGAAAATCTGCAAAAGGACATAGACAGGCTAAGTGAGTGGGCAAAAATTTGGCAGAAAAAATCAACGAGCAAGTTATTATTTAAATGGAGAAAGATTGCAAAGTGCCGCAGTACAGCGGGACCTGGAGGTACTTGTGCATGAAACACAAAAGGATAGTGTGCAGGTACAGCAAGTGATCAGGAAGGCAATGGCCTTTATTGCAAAGGGGATGGAGTATAAAAACAGGGAAGTCTTGCTATAGCTATTCAAGGTATTGGTGAGGCCACACCTGGAATACTGCGTGCAGTTTTGGTTTCCATATTTATGAAAGGATATACTTGCTTTGGGGGAAGTTCAGAGAAGGTTCACTAGGTTGATTTTGGGGATGAAGGGTTTGACTTATGAGGAAAGATTGATAAGATTGGGCCTCTACTTATTGGAGTTCAGAAGAATGAGAGGTGATCTTATCGAAACATTTAAGATTATGAGTGGACTTGACAAAGTGGATGCAGAGAGGATGTTTCTACTGATAGGGGAGACTAGAACTAGGGGGCATGATCTTAGAATAAGGTGCCGCCCATTTAAAACAGATATGAGGAGGAATTTCTTCTCTGAGGGTTGTAAATCTGTGGAATTTGCTGACTTGGAGAGCTGTGAAAGCTGGGACATTGAATACATTTAAGATAGAAATAGACAGTTTCTTGAGCGATAAGGGAATAAGGGGTTATGGGGAGCGGGCAGGGAAGTGGAGCTGAGCCCATGACCAGATCAGTCATGATCTTATTGAATGGTGGAGCAGGCTCGAGGGACCGTATGGCCGACTCCTGTTCCTATTTCTTATGTTTTTGTGTAACAGACTACATTCCAAAAGTGCTTCATTGGCTGTAAAGCATTTTCAGACATCTGGTGGTCATGAAAGGCGCTATATAAATGCAAGTCTTTCTTTCTTTTTCTTTTCACTGGCTTGCATTCAGGCCCGGGCGTTTTAAATCACTTAAATGCCGCCAATCCACTTCCCTCCCACTCCGGTCAAGAAGAAGGAACAGAGCGGCTACCAACAAGCAACGATCAGGCAGCCTTTGGCAGGAAAGTGACGGGGTGAGGGTTTCAAGAGAACTTGAGGGAAGGAAGCCTGCATCTTTCCTTCTGGCTCCTCCTGGCCACATAAAGGAAATTGCTTGGCTTACCTGGCGGGCCTCCTCATCCTTCCCAGCAGTTGCCAACATGCGCCAGCTTGCTGGAAAAACAACGGATGGATTCCCACTCAGGCTCCGGTTAAAATGCCACCAGGGTCCTACTGACGTAATAGGACACAATTTGCATAAAATCACAAGATGCCCCCGCCTGATTCAAGTAGGTTCCCCATTCGCCTGCAGAACCCTGCAGGTTAAAAGAGAAGATGGCGAGAAAGGATTGAGTACCGAGCGAGTAAAGTAGCCTGCAAATTTGTATCTGCCAACCCCTCCTGGTTTCCGTCGGGCAGGGTAGGGTTAAAACCGATCCCATATTCCTTTTGCTATTGCCAGCAATCCACCTCCTAATTTTCATCTCACATATCTAATTCTCATTTTAGTTTGTGCTCAAATGATTATTCTGGGATAATTCTCATTACTTTTTGATTTTCTGGTTTCTTCTATGCCAACTTTATCAATTTATGAGAGTTATTAAAGTCACTGCACTGACAATGATTAATCATTGACATATTCTTTAAGAGTCATTATGGTTTAATAATGGCCCAGTTGATCACATTAAGACTAGTTGTAAATGGAGTTCTGCACCTGGAGATTTCCTCTTAAGGTTATTACCACAAATGTAAAAGCAATCATTTGGGTCTCTTTTGATTCTTTTAATGGGCAGGGTACTGTGTTTTAGAATGTCAATGAATGGCACCACAGTGCTAACTCAATTCTCTTCCCCCGCCACCCCGCCCCCCCACCTATTCCGTCGCCCCCCCTCACCCGCTCCAGAATACCCTTCAGTTCCTGATCTCAATGACAGTGTTGCTACGAAGCACAGAAAGTATAATGGAGAACCCCTCTCAACCATCCCCAGCACCATTGACAGAGTCTAGAGAATAGATCATTTTGGTCCTCCTGCAATCACTCAGCAGTAGCTATTTGCAGCCCAAGGAGAAAATTAAGGAAACATTACACAAGAATGGAGCAGAGAGATCTTTGTTCTGCATTTACCCTGCACTATCTCTGATCCGCGAATACTTGATAATGACTCTGGCCATTCCAACCAACCACCATCCACTACCCAAAAAAAAGATGGATCAGGTAATGTAATTAGAATAGAATTAGAAATGCTAAATCCAGGGTGAAGAGAAAGTTGGTAGGTGGCTTCAATATACATAGAGAGAAAAAGTAGAATCTGCGTTTTTCTGTGACTTTTCTAATTATGTACAAAGTTCCACAAATTACAAAATCACCAGCAACTGAAGGTAATTATTTTCAGTGTTCTACCATCTCTCTTTATATATATATATATATATATTTCAAAACACATGTGTTATGTCTCGCATAAAGGAATGTGACTGAGTACTGTAGACATGTGTAAATTTGACCTTGGTCTCTTTATTCTAACTCCAGAGTACTGGTACAGTATGGGAGGCCGGCTTATATACAATGCTCCCAAAGGATGCTGGGATCCCTTGGGACTCCAACAGATATGCCCTCTGGTGGCGGTAGAATGCTGGTTACATAGTGTTGCATACATAATATCACTCCCCAAAGTCAATAGTACACTTATTTACAGGGTAAGACGATCTGAGGCTTTCCACTCCCTAGTCGATCGTCTCGGTACAAACACAGGTTTAGGTGAGTTGGTTGGGCCTTCACTGGGCTGCTGCACAGCTGGCCTTGCTGGGCTGCTGGGGGTGATAAGTTCAGCTTCGTGGTTAACCATGATGTCGATTGCCACTTGTGTGTATGTTGGAGGGTCGAAGTTGGTGGTGTCCTCTTCAGGTTGCTCGTGGCTGTCTGTGAACCGCAGTTTGGTTTGGTCCAACTGCTTTCTGCAAGTTAGTAAATTTGTGAGTTTTACCTGAAACAACCTACTCCCTTTGGCTATGACAGTGGCAGCAAGCCATTTGGGACCATGTCCATAGTTGAGTACAAATACAGGGTCATTGACTTCAATATTGCGTGACAAATTTGTGCGATCATGGTACATGCTTTGTTGATGCCGCCTGCCCTCGATATGATCATGGAGATCAGGGTGGACTACAGAGAACCTTGTTTTGTGTGCCCTTTTCATGAGCAGTTCGGCAGGGGGATCCCCGGTGAGCGAGTGAAGTCTAGTATGATAGCTGAGCAGGACTCTGGTCAGGCGGGTCTGCAGGGAGCCTTCCGACATGCATTTCAAGCTTTGCTTGATGGTTTAGACTGCCCGTTCAGCCTGGCCGTTGAATGTGGGCTTGAACGGGGCAGATGTGATGTGCTTGATCCCATTGTGGGTCATGAATTCCATGAATTCAGTGCTGGTGAAGCACGGCCCATTGTCGTTGACAAGGACATCAGGCAGGTTGTGCATGGCAAACATGGCTCATAGGTAATCGATGGTGGCAGTGGACGTATTTACAGACATTACATACTCAATCCATTTTGAATAAGCATCCACAATAACCAAGAACATTTTGCCTAGAAACGGGCCTGCAAAGTCAACATGGATCCTAGACCATGGTTTGGAGGGCCATGACCACAAAATTAGCGGTGCCTCAGTTGAGAGCAAGTGTTGCATTGGCGCACGCAAGACTCCAAATCTGAGTCGATGCCGGGCCACCACACATGGGATCTAGCTATAGCTTTCATCATTACTATGCCTGGGTGGGTACTGTGTAGGTCGCGTATGAACGGTTCCTGCCTTTCTTGGGCAAAACCTCGCGATTACTCCACAAATGACAGTCCGCCTGTATGGACATTTCGTCTTTGCTCTGCTGGAATGGCTTGATCTCTTCATGCATCTCCGCTGGGACGCTGGACCAGCTCCCATGGAGGACACAGTTTTTTTTACAAGGGACAGTTAAGGATCCTGGCTGGACCAGGTCCTGATCTGGTGGGCCATAACAGGTGACTTTTCGTTTTCAAATGTATCCATCAACAAGAGCAAGTCTGCAGGCTGTGCCATTTCCACCCCAGTGATGGTCAATGGTAGCCGACTGAGAGCATCAGTGCAGTTCTCTGTGCCTGGCCTGTGGCGAATTACATAGTTATATGCAGATAGCGTGAGTGCTCATCTTTGGATGCGAGCAGAGGCATTGGTGTTAATACCTTGGCTCTGAGAATAGCGACATGAGCGGCTTATGGTCAGTTTCTAACTCGAACTTAAGCCCAAACAGATACTGGTGCATTATTTTTACCCCATAAGCGCATGCCAGAGATTCTTTTTCAATCATGCTGTAGGCCCTTTCGGCCTTGGACCAACTCCTGGACGCATAAGTGACCGGTAGCAATGTTCCCGATTCGTTTGCTTGTTGTAACACACACCCGACCCCATGCAAAGATGCATCACAAGCTCGCACTAAATGTTTACATGGGTCATGTAGACATAGAAACATAGAAAATAGTGCAGGAGTAGGCCATTCGGTTCTTTGAGCCTGCGCCACCATTCAATAAGATCATGGCTGATCATTCACCTCAGTACCCCTTTCCTGTTTTCTCTCCATATCCCTTGATCCCTTTAGCCGTAAGGGCCATATCTAACTCCCTCTTGAATATATCCAATGAACAAGCAGTTTGTTGTAACATAACAGATTTCTGCCTTTCTCAAAAGCAGTCTCTTGTGATTTCCCCCATACCCAGTCATCTCCCTTGCGTAGCAACATGTGTAGAGGTTCTAGCAAGGTGCTTAACCCGGGTGGGAAATTAACAATTTGATTGAGGAGTCCCAGGAACAACTGCAGCTCCATCACGTTCTGTGGTCTCGTCACGTTCTTGATGGCCTTCGCCTTGGCGTTGGTGGGTCTGATGCCGTCTGCCGCGATTCTTCTCCCTAAGAACTCAACCTCTGGCACCAGGAAAACACACTTCGAGTGTTTCAACCTGAGTCCCACAGGATCTAGCCGACTTACAACCTCTTCCAGATTCTGCAAGTGCTCGATGGTGTCACGACCTGTGATCAATATGTCGTCCTGGAAAACCACGGTGCGCGGAACCGACTTTAGCAGGCTCTCCATGTTCCTTTGAAAAATAGCCGCAGCCGATCGAATCTCAAATGGGCATCTATTGTAGATGAACAGACCTTTGTGCATGTTGATGCAGGTGAGGCCTTTTGAAGATTCCGCCAGCTCCTGCGTCATGTAGGCCGAGGTCAGGTCCAACTTGGTGAATGTCTTCCCTCCTGCCATGGTCGCAAATAGGTCATCTGCCTTGGGTAGTGGGTACTGGTCCTGCAGCGAAAAACGGTTAATCATTATTTTATAGTTCCCACAAATTCTGACCGTGCCATCGCCCTTGAGAACCGGAACAATTGGACTGGCCCACTCGTTGAACTCCACCGGCGTGATGATGCCCTCTCGTTGCAGCCTGTCCAGCTCGATCTCCACTTTCTCTCACATCATGTATGGCACCACCCGTGCCTTGTGGTGGATGGGTCGTGTAATGGGAATCAAGTGGATCTGCACCTTCGCCCCAGAGAAATTTCCGATGCCTGGCTCAAACAACGACGGAAACTTGCTCAGAACCTGGGCACATGAGGCGTCGTCGACGGAGGAGAGCGCTTGGATGTCGTCCCAGTTCCAGCGAATTTTTCTCAGCCAGCTTCTGCCGAGCAATGTGGGGCCATCTCCTGATACAATCCATTGTGGGAGTTCGTGCACTGCTCCATCATAGGAGACTTTTACTGCTACACTGCCAATTACAGGGATCAGCTCTTTAGTGTAAGTTCTCAGCTTAGTATGAATAGGGCTCAGCTTGGGCCTGTGTGCCTTGTTGCACCATAGCTTGTCAAAGGCCTTTTTGCTCATGATGGACTGACTCGCGCCCATGTCCAATTCCATGGATACTGGAAGTCCGTTCAGTTCAACTTTTAACACAATCGGTGGACATTTCATGGTGAAGCCCGTACACTTCTGCCTCCTCGGTTTGAGTCTCTAGTTCAGTTTGATCCGCCATGGATCGGTCTTCCTCTGCAACATGGTGGTTTGCAGGGTTTGCAGCTCATCTGTACATTCGCTAGAGGTGTCCCATTGTTCCACAGCCGTTGCATGCATAGTGTTTGAAGCAGCATTGATGGGCTCGATGATCACCTTCGCTGCACCAACAAGGTGTCAATTGCCTCGCATTCACGCTTGATGGCGGACTCTGAGTCATCTGAGGTCGTGCAGCTGCAGGCGTGTACATTCTGCCATATGCATTCCTGCCTAAAAACGACGTTACTTTGCGTACACGCCGAAACCTCTTTATGCTGCGATATTTGTTTGGTGTTATCGCTAGTGGATGTAAATGCCTAGGCTATCATATGGCTTTGCTCAGGTTCGGTGTTTCAACAGTCAATAGTTTGCGAAGGATAACCTCATGGCCAATGCCAAGCATAAAAAAGTCTCTGAGCATTTGCTCAAGGAATCCATCGAATTCGCAATGTCCTGCAAGGCACCTTAGTTCAGCGACGTAGTTCGCCACTTCCTGGCCTTCAGACCGTTGACACGTGTAAAATCGAAACCTTGCCTTCAGAACGCTCTCCTTCGGATTTAGGTGCTCCCAGATCAGCATACATAGTTCTTCATACGATTTGGTTGTTGGTTTCACCGGAGCAAGAAGATTCTTCATGAGGCCATAGGTTGTTGCCCCACAGACGGTGAGGAGGATCACCATTCATTTGGCATAGTTCACACTCCCTTCCAGCTCGATGGCCACGAAGTATTGGTCGAATCGCTCCCCTTCTGAGAATTTCTCCAGGATACCAACAATTCTCTGCCTTTTCGCGTGATGGTTCGTTATCTCGTCGCCAGTTGCTATGTCTCAAATAAAGGAATGTGACTGAGTACTGTAGATGGGTGCAAGTGTGACCTTGGTCTCTTTATTCTAACTCCAGAGTACTAGTACAGCATGGGAGACCTGCTTATGTACAGTGCTCTCAAGGGATGCTGGGATCCCTTGGGACTCCAACAGATACACCCTCTGGTGGCGGTAGAATGCTGGTTACATAGTGTTGCATACATAACAGGTACTATAGTTTCAATCTTAATAACTCATCTCCCACTCGGTTGTGAACCCATTTCCACCTGTCCTCTAAGCAGCTCAGGTGACATAGGTTACGGTCCGCTCTGGAGGCATCCAAGCCAAGAAATGTTATAAATTGAATCATTAAGGTATCCTTTTCAGAGATAAAGCAAAACTTATTCTTACCAATTGTAAGAGGAAAGCCCACGACACACACCGATTATTTTAGCCAGTTTCACTGATTTGAAGAATCCCTATGAGATTTATGAATTGGATTCCCCTTGCATACTCTAATCTGTGTCTGCTAATGAGTACCTCTGAGGTATAAAGAAATCTTTCCTGGAAATAACTGATTAGCCTAATTTACACATAACCAAGTTTTCAGTTGGGATGAAGCTGTTTTACATTGGTGTACACAACCCAAACGAGATGTTGGCAGATTGTTGCAAATTGCAACCATAGAATTTCAAGTGTTGCAATGATAAAGCTGCAACCATCGCTAAGGCAAGTGGAAATGTCTGACTTCCACTGATGAGGCTGTGCAGCCTCACTGATTCAAGTCTTTACTTATCATTGTTTTCCTGATTCACTTTATCAGCTATCAATACCTGTGGAGTCAAGGGATATGTTTAGTGATTATTTTAAGTAGTTACTACCTGTTCTGATGGGTTACTCACAAACAAGGTATCTACTGATTTAAAATAGCGCTGCTAGTATAATTTTGGTCCTTCTACCCTTTGGTTGAATAATTTCTGATGCAGAAGAGTGATATCTGATTTTTTTTACTTCACACTCTTCGTCCCACCTATTTTCTCTGAAGGTATTAAGTCACACCTGGGCCTGGTTCGAAGGCTGTTGGATTTCCTCGGTACCTGTCCAAATCCCCAACCTTGAAATGGAAACATGGTTAGGGTTTTAGCAGACTACTTAACCATTGGGAGCATCGCAACAGAGTCCACTGCTGTCCTTATCCAATATCCAAACATATATACTTTCCAGGAGGTGTTACTGGATGGCAATCGGGAGCAGGAAACACAAGTCATTTTTTAAAACCCTCTCTCTAGTCCAAGGGGCACTCAGGAAAATTATACAACTGGCATCGCCTCGCTGGCTAAGCTCAGCTAACTCAGTACTGACCAGTGATCGAACCGAGGACTGTCACTATGTAAATGGCTCAGTTCCACAGTAAGTAGTGCATTTACAACCTGAGCCTTCTTGTACCTAACATCATGGGCACTGTCCATTTACAGACCAAGTTGTGCCGGAGAGTGGTTTCAATCTAAACTGTTAACAAGGCTGCTCCTGAATTCATTACAGTGATGCATAGTGTTCAGGAAAATGTTGCATGTAGCTGAACATAAACGATGCCACCTACATGTGCAAAAGCCTGAGATTAATATCCCTGTAGCACGCGTGAGCTGCTGTGTACTGATTCTGCAGGTGACAGCACCAGTGTGCTAGAAGTTCATGTTGATTTTGCTGCTGAATAAGAAGTTTTGAAGATCTGCCCAATGGAATGCGATGAGTGATTGAACTTTGGCAGGAATTACCCAGGTATCAGCTGCTAGACAACCAAGAAATCCGTGATTCTCTTTGCAATGTGACTGTCTGACAGGGATAATGAGGATGGTGGACGAGTTGGTAAGTCTGCAATCCTATAGTTGAGCTGAGAAGTGCTTTGCTCATGTGTCAGATCAGTGAAACAACAGCCAATTATACATCCCTGAGCTTGATGCTGAGGAAATTGGGTGTAAAGATACATAACTCAGAGCTCCATCTCGCACATTGCCAGTAATGAGAAAATTACAGTTCAGAATTTAGGCCACAGCACTTGTGGACAAGCTACATTCTGTACATTAACAGAACACTTTTTTATCAATTACATATATTGAAGAATTATAACACCACAGTATATGGTACATTGAATACCTGCACTGTGCAATGCTCGCTGTTTATGCCTAATGAAGCTGGCGGCAGTTGTCACGGCAAATTGGTCCGCTGGCCCACATGCGCAAGTATCATCATTAGAACCAACCAAATCGTTCTAATCTTGTGATCTATACAACACCTTTCTCACCTCATAATTCCCACACTGCACAAAAAAGAGATACTAGCATCTATTGGAGCCAAATCTGCATTGTAAGTGTTCCACTGGCGACCACTCATGGATCAGGATTGCACCCTTCTGAAAGACTTTCACTTTTTCTCACTCCTACATTTTTTTATTGCATGCCTATGAAAGAGAATGCAAAAGAATAGAAACAATGAATTGTTGTGGTCTTTTATGAAATTCAGTTGTTCCACTTTGCTGAGTTTCAGATACCTCATTAAACCAAAAGTACCTCTTGTGCATTTGATCCAATGTGTTGAAAATTGGTTTCACCTCAGTACAACCCCATGAAGGATGCATGTATCCTGCTTGTTCTGCTTCATGTACTCTCTAATATCCCAGTTTTTCACTCCAACCTAGTTAATGGGTTATTAATGAACCACCAATTCTCACAGTGATAATGTTAACAACAGTACGAGTGTTGTAGGAGTGAGACAGAAGTAAATAATGACATGCCCATCAGTATATTCCAATCGGGGTTGCTTTTTCCTCCAAAATGCTGAGGGTTATTTATTGTGCATAAGGAGGCATACAATTTGCACATGTGCAGTAGTGCAAAATCAGAGAGCTCAGTCTATGTATGTAGCCTGTTTTCTCCTGTTCTGTGTACCTGTTCAGTCTAGTTACTATTTCAGGTCTAGTGCGAGGAGGAGGAGGTGGGACTTGTTCTCATGCACAGGAAATTTTAAGCAGCATACAGGAATGCATGTGTTATTTGGGAGCCTTGATAGGCAAAGTGACAGAGGCTGACTGTTAAAAAATGAGAACAGCACGTAGTGCAGAGAGAGTCTGGGAAATTGTTAAAATACTACCACAAGATGAACGGGATTAAAGGATTAATTCTCAAGGTAAGGTTGTGTCTGTTAAAGGAGCAGGAAGTGTAAAATAAAAATAGCTCCATGAATGAATTTGGCTGATATCCAAGAAGAAATTAATTCTCGAATGAATTAGAGACAGGGATCAGTGGAAATGTATTTTTCTGATTACAATCATAATGCTTATGGTTTAAATTTTATTTTGCAAAAAGAAAAATCCTTTTTTACTGACAACGGTTCTGTGTCTAAGAGAATGATAGAAGTGTGTGGGCGAATGTCACCCTGGGTGCTATCTGAGAAACATTGTTGAATGTAATGTCTGAAATTTGTGCATATCTTTTTATAATCAAAAGGCTTGATCAGAGGTTTTTTTGGCATGATGTGGCGGGTAGGAATGCTCCCTTTCCCAAGTATAAAACCAGACAGCGTGAGTCAGGTGTGGGGCAGTAAGTGGGATCAAGGCTCAAATGCAAATGTTTGCTTTGCTGCTGATGAGCGTTTATTTGAAAATCTTGATATTAACAAGTGAGGTCTCCCCATCGCTAGACATGGAAGCTCGGAGGAAAGCATCATGTTGTCCATTTTATATTTGAGAAATTCTCACATTGTCTATTCTAATTAAACAAGAACTCTGTAGACAACATTGAGAAAGAAAATTGAAGCAATTTTACAGAGTAGGGAGCAAAATCCAGATATAGGGCAGTACATCTGTACAACACCTAGTTACCCAAATGGAGTTCACCAGGAAATCTTTTGCTCATCAACTATAGTGCTAAATTTTGAATTATATACTGGACCCTGACCTTTTAGACTTTAATGATGAGGTGCTGTGTCTACATGGTAAACCAAAATGGGGGAATAAATAGACTTCATTACCAAACATCTGAAGATTTAATGAGGCCACTGCCTCTGTATGCTAAACTAAAATTCCTTTCTCTTTTTACCCCCTCCAGGAAAACAAAAAGCAGGAGGGAAATCAAAGCCAGAACATCATGACTATTCAATAGTCGATACCATACTGTGTCTATCCTCCTGTGGTTAGTGTTACTGTTACTTATAATTCTTAGTATATAAAATGTATTTCTTCCTCATTATATCAATGTCACCTGAAGGACTAGTGGAGAAAAAAAGGACATTTTTCATTGCTGAAGAGATGACTAAGCGAGCTGCTCTTGCACTTAAGCCAGCCCAAGGGACCATGCTTTTATCTTGCAAAGAAAGTGCATCCAATTCCGATAAACATCTCATTTAAAGAGAGTGAGAAAAAAATTAAATCCTCAGCTTCATGTTTTGAACTGGTTTGAAGTTCGATTGAACGATGCACTAAGATTCTCTTCTCCCAGCAGGATAGAACATCACAGCCCCTGTACCATCAGCCTTTGTATGCAGCTCCAAGGGTATCATTGTTCAAGACACAGGACTTTCCATCTATTGTCTGAATGACTAAAAAGTAGAAACTTCAGTCAAAGGGCAAGAAAAAGTGTATCGATATTAACAAAATAACTGAGAATTATTGATTTTTAGGCTTTCTCAATATTTTGAGGAGCAGATTTTTTCTTGGTTATTACATATTACATAAGATTATATAGGATATATGTCACAGAAGCAGGCCATTCAGCCCAACCAGTCCATGATGGCATTTATGCTCCACTCGAGCCTCCTCCCCTCGTTCCTCATGTAAATCTATCCGCTTAACCCTCTATTCCCTTCTCCCTCGTATGCTTGTCTAGTCTCCCCTGAAATGCATCTATACTATTCACTTCAACCACTCACTGTAAATCTTCTCTGCACCCTCTCCAGTGATAATGATTAGGATGATGCCTGGCATAAGGAACTAGAAATATGAAGAAAGACTTGAAAAGTTGGAGCCGGCTTTGTTAGAACTGAGGATGATTTGATTGAGATGTTTAAAATTATGAAAGGATGGGAGAGAGCAGATAGAAATGGACTGTTTCCAGTGATTGAGGAGTCTAGAACAAAGGGTCATAGGTATGAGATGCAAATTAAAAGATTTGGACAGAGAACAGGTGAAATGTTTTTAGACAGAGGTTGTATGGCCGTGGAATGCAATGCTGGAGTTAGTGATTGAAGTAGAGACCGGCATGGGCCTGATTTTAACTCTGCCCAGCTGGCGGGAGCAGGGCGGGCTGGTAGTTAAATTGGTGGTCAGGCACTTTTCTCAGCATTCCCGACATGTTCATGCCCACCACCATTTTAACTTTGCCGCTTCTAGTTGCGGTGAAGGTGCCCGCTACAGACAGGCCTCTTCAATATTTATATTTTGGGGTCTGATGACGTAATTCGGACCACGACGTGATTCGTGCCATGGATCATGGCCGCAATGTCCAATGCCGGAGCTACCAGTGAAACCTGCTCAGACGATAGATTTTTAAAATGTTTTAAAGTTTTGCTTTTGAACAAGAGGGAGTATGAGTACTCCTCTGGGCCCCAACAAGGAAACCTTGGTCTTTCTCTGCCCCAGGCTCCCCTCACTTACCACGGGTTGTGATTTCCAACTGACCGCCCCCGACTTCTTACCTTATTGGCAGCCTTCAGCCACCAAAAACCTCGCTCCTGCCCGCTGGTCTTCATGTCAACGTACCAATATTTAAGTGGGACTCAAGACTTAAAATGGCCGGAGCCTCAAGCTGGCATGGCTGCATGAGCCTGTCGCTTGTTTGGGCCCCTGCACACCACACTTACAGTTAAAATGGGGGCTTTTGTCAACTTTTAAGAATATGTTAGACATGTGGTTAAAGGAAAGGGCAATAGAAGCTGCATGTAGAACTGTAATCATTGTACTCTAGCAGGGAACTGTTCCTTCAGATGAGAAAGAGAAACTTGCCAAACAAAAGCAACTTGTTCACATTTCAAGTTGTCAACTTATCATGTATTGATGCTTGGGGTCACTAGACACCAGAGGGCGCCACTGTCGGAGATCATCGGGCTGTACACGCATGTGCGTGGGCCCTGGTATATAAGTGCTGATACCATGTCTTGTCGTCACTTTGGGTGCAAATAAAGTGGGCCAGGTTTACACTTGAGTGAGTTTGCAGTAACAAGTCTTTTGAGTCATTATATACATAACATTTGGCGACGAGGTAATTAAGAACCTTTTTATAAAAATGAGAACAGCATGTAGTGCAGAGAGAGTCTGGGAAATTGTTAAAATATTACATAAGATGAACGGGATTAAAGGATTAATTCTCAAGGTAAGGTTGTGTCTGTTAAAGGAGCAGGAAGTGTAAAATAAAAATAGCTCCATGAATGAATTTGGCTGATATCCAAGAAGAAATTAATTCTTGAATGAATTAGAGACAAGGATCAGTGGAAATGTATCGACTGGACAAAGTGGGACTCAGGCTGAAATGTTCAAAGTGTGTCTTCATGGTACCTGAAGTTGAATTCCTGGGGAGGAAGATTGCTGCTGATGGCATCAGGCCTACGGATTCGAAAACCAAGGCCATCAAAAATGCACACACGCCTCAGAATGTGACGGAGCTGCATTCATTCCTTGGGCTACTCAACTACTTCGGTCATTTTTTATCCAGATTGAGCACTTTACTAGAGCCACTGCACATGCCGCACAGAAAAGGCAACGACTGGGCCTGGAGTGTATCTCAGGATAGAGCTTTAGAGAAAGCTAAGAATCTGCTCTGTTCAAACAAGCTGCTGGTTCACTATGATCCGCGTAAGCGTCTTGTATTGGCCTGTAATGCTTCATCATATGGGGTTGGCTGTGTACTCCAAAAAGCAAATGAGTCGAGTAAACTGCAACCTGTTGCGTATGCTCCGAGAAGTCAAAAGCAGAACGAGCTTACAGCATAGTAGAAAAAGAAGCTTTGGCCTGTGTGTATGGGGTAAAAAAAAATGCATCAGTACCTGTTTAGTCTTCACATTGAACTTGAAACGGATCACAAGCTACTCATTTAATTGTTTTCGGAAAACAAAGGTATCAATACCAATGCATCGTCCCGCATTCAGAGGTGGGCGTTGACGCTGTCTGCCTATGAATACGTTATTCATCACAGATCTGGCACTGAGAATTGTGCCGATGCACTGAGTCATCTGCCGTTGCCCACACCTGAGGTGGAGACACCTCAACCTGCATATCTACTGTTAGTAATGGAGGCTTTTGAGAGTGAAGCAACTCCTGTCAACAAGTTAGGATCTAGACCAGCCATGATTCTCTTTTATCGGTTGTAAAACATTGTGTCCTCAGTTGTGATTGGTCTGCAATACCCATGGAGATGTGTGATGAGACCAAACCTTACAAACCTTGCAAAGATGAACTGTCGATTCAGTCAGATTGTCTACTGTGAGGCAATTGTGTTGTTATGCCCAAGAAAGGCAGAGAAAAATTTGTACGTGAACTACATAGCACTCATCCTGGCATTGGCATGATGAAAGCCATTGCCAGGGCTCATGTTTGGTGGCCTGGAATTGACTCTGATCTGGAATCATGTGTGCATCAGTGCAATACTTGCATGCAGCTAAGTAAAGAACCAGCAGAATCTCCGCTGAGTCTTTGGTCGTGGCCATCTAAACCATGGTCGAGGATACACATCGATTTTGCGGGCCCTTTCCTGGGAAAGATGTTTTTTGTTGTGGTGGATACATATTCAAAGTGGATAGATTGTATTATTATGTCATCCAGTATGTCCACAGCTACCATTGAGAGCCTTCATGTCATGTTTGCTACTCACGGTTTGCCTGACATTGTTGTGAGCGACAACGGATCTTGCTTCACAAGTCTGGAGTTTCAAGAGTTCATGAAACTCAATGGTATTAAATATGTGAGATCAGCCCCATTCAAACTTGCTTCTAATGGTCAAGCAGAGCGTGCTGTTCAAACGATCATGCAGAGCATGAAATGTGTGATTCGGTTCACTGCAGACTCGTTTGTCACGCATATTACAAGACAAGACCTCGCATGCTTACTGGAGTCTCCCCTGCTGAACTACTGTTGAAACGAATCTCAGGACAAAGCTTTCTCTTCATCCCGATTTGAATGATCATGTTGAAAACAAACGTCAGAGTCAGCAATTGTATCATGATCGTGCTGCTGTGTCATGTGACATCTCTGTCAACGATCCGGTTTATGTATTGAACTATGGTCAAGGTCCAAAGTGGATCGCCGGTACTGTCACAGCCAAGGAGGGCAACAGAGTGTTTACTGTTGTGCTCAAGAATGGGCAAACATGCAGGAAACATGTTGATCAAGTGAAACTGCAGCACACGGATGAACTGGAACTGCTTGAGGAAGATGCCGTCAGTGACCAACCAACCAATGGTCATTCATCAAAGGACTTTGCTGTCATTGCCGAACCTGGACTTTCAGTCTCTGACATGGTCATTACCACTCCCATCAGATCGGTTACTCAGCCTCCAGTCATAACTGACTCAGAACGCTTGCCCAGAACTGGAGTTGAACTGATACGATCTTAATTTGTAAAGAGACTGATACTAAGATCTTGAAGGGGGATGTTGTCATGTATTGATGCTTGGGGTCACTAGACACCAGGGAGCGCCACTGTCGGAGGTCATCGGGCTGTACGCGCATGTGCGCGGGCCCTGGTATATAAGTGCTGGTACCATGTCTTGTAGTCACTTTAGGCACGAATAAAGTGGACCAAATTAACACCTGAGTGAGTTTACAGTAACAAGTCTTTTGAGTCATTATATACATAACACAACTTGTGAAGTAAACTGCCACCTATCTTTTCTCATTATTATTCTTGCCTCTGCCCTATTCACATGCTGTCTTGCTGTATTTCTTTTGTTCTGGGTTTACTATGTTTATAGTAAGAATATATTTGCTTTTGTTCACTAATTTTCCAGTGATTGAGGAGTCTAGAACAAAGGGTCATAGGTATGAGATGCAAATTAAAAGATTTGGACAGAGAACAGGTGAAATGTTTTTAGACAGAGGTTGTATGGCCGTGGAATGCAATGCTGGAGTTAGTGATTGAAGTAGAGACCGGCATGGGCCTGATTTTAACTCTGCCCAGCTGGCGGGAGCAGGGCGGGCTGGTAGTTAAATTGGTGGTCAGGCACTTTTCTCAGCATTCCCGACATGTTCATGCCCACCACCATTTTAACTTTGCCGCTTCTAGTTGCGGTGAAGGTGCCCGCTACAGACAGGCCTCTTCAATATTTATATTTTGGGGTCTGATGACGTAATTCGGACCACGACGTGATTCGTGCCATGGATCATGGCCGCAATGTCCAATGCCGGAGCTACCAGTGAAACCTGCTCAGACGATAGATTTTTAAAATGTTTTAAAGTTTTGCTTTTGAACAAGAGGGAGTATGAGTACTCCTCTGGGCCCCAACAAGGAAACCTTGGTCTTTCTCTGCCCCAGGCTCCCCTCACTTACCACGGGTTGTGATTTCCAACTGACCGCCCCCGACTTCTTACCTTATTGGCAGCCTTCAGCCACCAAAAACCTCGCTCCTGCCCGCTGGTCTTCATGTCAACGTACCAATATTTAAGTGGGACTCAAGACTTAAAATGGCCGGAGCCTCAAGCTGGCATGGCTGCATGAGCCTGTCGCTTGTTTGGGCCCCTGCACACCACACTTACAGTTAAAATGGGGGCTTTTGTCAACTTTTAAGAATATGTTAGACATGTGGTTAAAGGAAAGGGCAATAGAAGCTGCATGTAGAACTGTAATCATTGTACTCTAGCAGGGAACTGTTCCTTCAGATGAGAAAGAGAAACTTGCCAAACAAAAGCAACTTGTTCACATTTCAAGTTGTCAACTTATCATGTATTGATGCTTGGGGTCACTAGACACCAGAGGGCGCCACTGTCGGAGATCATCGGGCTGTACACGCATGTGCGTGGGCCCTGGTATATAAGTGCTGATACCATGTCTTGTCGTCACTTTGGGTGCAAATAAAGTGGGCCAGGTTTACACTTGAGTGAGTTTGCAGTAACAAGTCTTTTGAGTCATTATATACATAACATTTGGCGACGAGGTAATTAAGAACCTTTTTATAAAAATGAGAACAGCATGTAGTGCAGAGAGAGTCTGGGAAATTGTTAAAATATTACATAAGATGAACGGGATTAAAGGATTAATTCTCAAGGTAAGGTTGTGTCTGTTAAAGGAGCAGGAAGTGTAAAATAAAAATAGCTCCATGAATGAATTTGGCTGATATCCAAGAAGAAATTAATTCTTGAATGAATTAGAGACAAGGATCAGTGGAAATGTATCGACTGGACAAAGTGGGACTCAGGCTGAAATGTTCAAAGTGTGTCTTCATGGTACCTGAAGTTGAATTCCTGGGGAGGAAGATTGCTGCTGATGGCATCAGGCCTACGGATTCGAAAACCAAGGCCATCAAAAATGCACACACGCCTCAGAATGTGACGGAGCTGCATTCATTCCTTGGGCTACTCAACTACTTCGGTCATTTTTTATCCAGATTGAGCACTTTACTAGAGCCACTGCACATGCCGCACAGAAAAGGCAACGACTGGGCCTGGAGTGTATCTCAGGATAGAGCTTTAGAGAAAGCTAAGAATCTGCTCTGTTCAAACAAGCTGCTGGTTCACTATGATCCGCGTAAGCGTCTTGTATTGGCCTGTAATGCTTCATCATATGGGGTTGGCTGTGTACTCCAAAAAGCAAATGAGTCGAGTAAACTGCAACCTGTTGCGTATGCTCCGAGAAGTCAAAAGCAGAACGAGCTTACAGCATAGTAGAAAAAGAAGCTTTGGCCTGTGTGTATGGGGTAAAAAAAAATGCATCAGTACCTGTTTAGTCTTCACATTGAACTTGAAACGGATCACAAGCTACTCATTTAATTGTTTTCGGAAAACAAAGGTATCAATACCAATGCATCGTCCCGCATTCAGAGGTGGGCGTTGACGCTGTCTGCCTATGAATACGTTATTCATCACAGATCTGGCACTGAGAATTGTGCCGATGCACTGAGTCATCTGCCGTTGCCCACACCTGAGGTGGAGACACCTCAACCTGCATATCTACTGTTAGTAATGGAGGCTTTTGAGAGTGAAGCAACTCCTGTCAACAAGTTAGGATCTAGACCAGCCATGATTCTCTTTTATCGGTTGTAAAACATTGTGTCCTCAGTTGTGATTGGTCTGCAATACCCATGGAGATGTGTGATGAGACCAAACCTTACAAACCTTGCAAAGATGAACTGTCGATTCAGTCAGATTGTCTACTGTGAGGCAATTGTGTTGTTATGCCCAAGAAAGGCAGAGAAAAATTTGTACGTGAACTACATAGCACTCATCCTGGCATTGGCATGATGAAAGCCATTGCCAGGGCTCATGTTTGGTGGCCTGGAATTGACTCTGATCTGGAATCATGTGTGCATCAGTGCAATACTTGCATGCAGCTAAGTAAAGAACCAGCAGAATCTCCGCTGAGTCTTTGGTCGTGGCCATCTAAACCATGGTCGAGGATACACATCGATTTTGCGGGCCCTTTCCTGGGAAAGATGTTTTTTGTTGTGGTGGATACATATTCAAAGTGGATAGATTGTATTATTATGTCATCCAGTATGTCCACAGCTACCATTGAGAGCCTTCATGTCATGTTTGCTACTCACGGTTTGCCTGACATTGTTGTGAGCGACAACGGATCTTGCTTCACAAGTCTGGAGTTTCAAGAGTTCATGAAACTCAATGGTATTAAATATGTGAGATCAGCCCCATTCAAACTTGCTTCTAATGGTCAAGCAGAGCGTGCTGTTCAAACGATCATGCAGAGCATGAAATGTGTGATTCGGTTCACTGCAGACTCGTTTGTCACGCATATTACAAGACAAGACCTCGCATGCTTACTGGAGTCTCCCCTGCTGAACTACTGTTGAAACGAATCTCAGGACAAAGCTTTCTCTTCATCCCGATTTGAATGATCATGTTGAAAACAAACGTCAGAGTCAGCAATTGTATCATGATCGTGCTGCTGTGTCATGTGACATCTCTGTCAACGATCCGGTTTATGTATTGAACTATGGTCAAGGTCCAAAGTGGATCGCCGGTACTGTCACAGCCAAGGAGGGCAACAGAGTGTTTACTGTTGTGCTCAAGAATGGGCAAACATGCAGGAAACATGTTGATCAAGTGAAACTGCAGCACACGGATGAACTGGAACTGCTTGAGGAAGATGCCGTCAGTGACCAACCAACCAATGGTCATTCATCAAAGGACTTTGCTGTCATTGCCGAACCTGGACTTTCAGTCTCTGACATGGTCATTACCACTCCCATCAGATCGGTTACTCAGCCTCCAGTCATAACTGACTCAGAACGCTTGCCCAGAACTGGAGTTGAACTGATACGATCTTAATTTGTAAAGAGACTGATACTAAGATCTTGAAGGGGGATGTTGTCATGTATTGATGCTTGGGGTCACTAGACACCAGGGAGCGCCACTGTCGGAGGTCATCGGGCTGTACGCGCATGTGCGCGGGCCCTGGTATATAAGTGCTGGTACCATGTCTTGTAGTCACTTTAGGCACGAATAAAGTGGACCAAATTAACACCTGAGTGAGTTTACAGTAACAAGTCTTTTGAGTCATTATATACATAACACAACTTGTGAAGTAAACTGCCACCTATCTTTTCTCATTATTATTCTTGCCTCTGCCCTATTCACATGCTGTCTTGCTGTATTTCTTTTGTTCTGGGTTTACTATGTTTATAGTAAGAATATATTTGCTTTTGTTCACTAATTTTAGTGGCACAAGTAAACATGAGTACAAAGCAGGGAAAGTAGCTTTATACCTACGTCTACTTTTTCAGGTGAAAGTAGGAAAAGAGACCCCAAGATGTGCGATTTTCTCATTTATTTGCTACGATCCTTTACTGTTCATGTTGTTTTGTTGCTATTGCAAAATATATCTTTGATCACAGTTCTGTAATCTGTTTAATATATAGGTTCTGTTACATGATGCAATAGACATTGAGATCCCACATCAAAAAAATCTTTGTCCTGCATCATATGGCCCGACTTTAATCTTCAAACAGATTTGGAAACCAGTGACAGCAGATTACCACACTAAAACGGTAAGAATGTCTTCATTTGCCTTGAGGCAGTTTTGCATGATAATGCTGCTGCTTACAGTTATAGGAATGTCTCTGTTGGTTTTTGTTTCCCTCTGCTTTCTCCACCTCACACCTCACCTGTGTCTGAGATATAAGGCGTGCAGCTTCCTCTCAAGCCTCCAGCAGTATCATTCTAAACAGTCACGGAGATACAGGAGAGCAACTCCAGTAATGAATGTTCCTCTGACTTTCATACTCTTTTGTGGAGAGCTATTTAGCCTCAGCCAAAATTACTCCTCATAACTAAATTGGGAAATCAGCTGTGTGAGGGATCATGGGCATGAATCTACATTCCAACATTTCATGGCACTACATATTGGTGCTCCTTTACTCCTGCTAATATAATGTATTATGTTACAAACATACAAAAATAATGGACAAGAAAAGATCAACTGGTCCATTGAGCCAGTTGCATACTGTCATGGAGCAAGTTAACACCACATCTGTCTCCCATCCACTAACAGACAGATAATCTTCTGGGAGACGAAAAAAAATCACAAGAGAAAACACACTATGCCAATTCAGGCAACAAAATCTGGGAGATTCCCCTCTGAAACTCTAAGATGATCAAATCAGTTTTAGGGGACACATCATCCAATACCTCACCTGCTTCTTTTACACTGTGATGTCAGCTACACTTAGGAACTTGTCCAGATCCCTTTTAAATGCTTCTCGCTGAATTTTCAGCTTTGCCGTTTTCGGGTGAAAACGGAGGTGGGGAGGGACAGTTCCAGGCCGGGTAACGTTTGCACTGTGTGGAGAATTTTTTGCCAAATGGACCCTGTGCCAGGGGTGCAGTGCAAAGGGATGCATTGTATGACTTTCATGACGCAAAAATGGGAACCTTACCAACTAAAGTGCGGGGCCGGGAGCGCTCTGAGAGAGGCCTTGGGAGAAAAAAAATCACAAAAACATTCCAAAAACATTACCCACACCAGAACACAAATCACTACAAAAAATAAAAGAATAAACACTGGAACTTACCTTTTTGCAGTTTATCTACCTCACCGCCACCGGCAGGGCTGGACCGCTCTGTTTTCCCTGGCAGTCATTGTGGGACACACTTCGGCGCGTACGGATCGGGTGCGGGTCCAAACTACTGCCAGTGTCACAACAAGAGGCGTTGCACACCCAGTGCAGCTCTTCTCAGTGGTGCTTCTAAGCGCCGCCGCAAAACCCGACCGGAGGATCGTGACCGGACGCAAAAAACCTCACCGCCCCATTTCTCACCGCGGAGGGTCAAAATCCTGCGAAATCCGGGTCGCAAATGACCCAAAAATCTAGCCCTTGGAGTGAATCCACACTCAATGCATGACGGGCAATTTGTTATGGTACCCCTCCATTTTCTTCTATACTAAAAGCAGAGAAAGATTCTATGCTGGCATGGGTGATAAGAGAGATTAGTCACTTAATGCTTTAAATGGCTGCAGTTCCCAAATTCCAAAGAAGACTTGCGTGCTTAGTATTTGCTACAGTTTGGAGTGAAAAAGCCCTACAATATCCGTTTGGAAAACAAAATGATCTATTAGGATATAGATGATGTACTTACTGCAGCATAACCTTGAAAAATATTGTAGCGTTTTTGATTATATTCCTTTTTTATAAAAGAGTAGATGGAATTGTTGATGTAAGAATGAACATAGGGTAATAAATATTGAGCATTTTTGTGCTTGAATAATTTGTATTAAGTACTATGTGTTATGTATGCAGACAGCGTGAGCGCCCATCTTTGGATGCGAGCAGAGGCTTTGGTATTAAACATAGAAACATAGAAAATAAGTGCAGGAGTAGGCCATTCGGCCCTTCGAGCCTGCACCGCCATTCAATGAGTTCATGGCTGAACATGCAACTTCAGTACCCCATTCCTGCTTTCTCGCCATACCCCTTGATCCCCCTCGTAGTAAGGATGACATCTAACTCCTTTTTGAATATATTTAGTGAATTGCCCTCAACAACTTTCTGTGGCAGAGAATTCCACAGGTTCACCACTCTCTGGGTGAAGATGTTTCTCCTCATCTTGGTCCTAAATGGCTTACCCCTTATCCTTAGACTGTGACCCCTGGTTCTGGACTTCCCCAACATTGGGAAATTTTTCCTGCATCTAACCTGTCTAAACCCGTCAGAATTTTAAATGTTTCTATGAGATCCCCTCTCATTCTTCTGAACTCCAGTGAATACAAGCCCAGTTGATCCAGTCTTTCTTGATAGGTCAGTCCCACCAACCCGGGAATCAGTCTGGTGAACCTTCGCTGCACTCCCTCAATAGCAAGAACGTCCTTCCTCAAGTTAGGAGACCAAAACTGTACACAATACTCCAGGTGTGGCCTCACCAAGGCCCTGTACAACTGTAGTAACACCTCCCTGCCTCTGTACTCAAATCCCCTCGCTATGAAGGCCAACGTGCCATTTGCTTTCTTAACCGCCTGCTGTACCTGCATGCCAACCTTCAATGACTGATGTACCATGACACCCAGGTCTCGTTGCACCTCCCCTTTTCCTAATCTGTCACCATTCAGATAATAGTCTGTCTCTCTGTTTTTACCACCAAAGTGGATAACCTCACATTTATCCACATTATTCTTCATCTGCCATGCATTTGCCCACTCATCTAACCTATCCAAGTCACTCTGCAGCCTCATAGCATCCTCCTCGCAGCTCACACTGCCACCCAACTTAGTGTCGTCCGCCTACATTTGGAGATACTACATTTAATCCCCTTGTCTAAATCATTAATGTACAATGTAAACAGCTGGGGCCCCAGCACAGAACCTTGCGGTACCCCACTAGTCATTGCCTGCCATTCTGAAAAGTACCCATTTACTCCTACTTTTTGCTTCCTGTCTGACAACTAGTTCTCAATCCACGTCAGCACACTACCCCCAATCCCATGTGCTTTAACTTTGCACATTAATCTCTTGTGTGGGACCTTGTCGAAAGCCTTCTGAAAGTCCAAATACACCACATCAACTGGTTCTCCCTTGTCCACTCTACTGGAAACATCCTCAAAAAATTCCAGAAGATTTGTCAAGCATGATTTCCCTTTCACAAATCCATGCTGACTTGGACCTATCATGTCACCTCTTTCCAAATGCGCTGCTATGACATCCTTAATAATTGATTCCATCATTTTACCCACTACCGATGTCAGGCTGACCGGTCTATAATTCCCTGTTTTCTCTCTCCCTCCTTTTTTAAAAAGTGGGGTTCCATTGGCTACCCTCCACTCCATAGGAACTGATCCAGAGTCTATGGAATGTTGGAAAATGACTGTCAATGCATCCGCTATTTCCAAGGCCACCTCAAGTACTCTGGGATGCAGTCCATCAGGCCCTGGGGATTTATCGGCCTTCAATCACATCAATTTCCCCGACACAATTTCCTGACTAATAAGGATTTCCCTCAGTTCCTCCTCCTTACTCGACCCTCTGACCCCTTTTATATCCGGAAGGTTGTTTGTGTCCTCCTTAGTGACTACCGAACCAAAGTACTTGTTCAATTGGTCTGCCATTTCTTTGTTCCCGTTATGACTTCCCCTGATTCTGACTGCAGGGGACCTACGTTTGTCTTTAATAATCTTTTTCTCTTTACATATCTATAGAAGCTTTTGCAGTCCGTCTTAATGTTCCCTACAAGCTTCCTCTCGTACTCTATTTTCCCTGCCCTAATCAAACCCTTTGGCCTCCTCTGCTGAGTTCTACATTTCTCCCAGTCCCCGGGTTCGCTGCTATTTCTGGCCAATTTGTATGCCACTTCCTTGGCTTTAATACTATCCCAGATTTCCCTTGATAGCCACGGTTGAGCCACCTTCCCTTTTTTATTTTTACTCCAGACAGGGATGTTCAATTGTTGGAGTTCATCCATGCAGTCTCGAAATGTCTGCCATTGCCCATCCACAGTCAACCCCTTAAGTATCATTCGCCAATCTATCCTAGCCAATTCACGCCTCATTACTTCAAAGTTACCCTTCTTTAAGTTCTGGACTATGGTCTCTGAATTAACTGTTTCATTCTCCATCCTAATGTAGAATTCCACCATATTATGGTCACTCTTTCCCAAGGGGCCTCGCACAACGAGATTGATAATTAATCCTCTCTCATTATACAACACCCAGTCTAAGAGGGCCTCCACCCTAGTTGGTTCCTCGACATATTGGTCTAAAAAACCATCCCTTATATACTCCAGGAAATCCTTCTCCACCATATTGCTTCCAGTTTGGTTAGCCCAATCTATGTGCATATTAAAGTCACCCATGATAACTGCTGCACCTTTATTGCATGCACCCCTAATTTCCTGTTTGATGCCCTCCCCAACATCACTACTACTGTTTGGAGGTCTGTACACAACTCCTACTAACGTTTTTTGCCCTTTGGTGTTCTGCAGCTCTACCCATATAGATTCCACATCATCCAAGCTAATGTCCTTCCCAACTATTGCATTAATCTCCTCTTTAACCAGCAATGCTACCCCACCTCCTTTTCCTTTTATTCTATCCTTCCTGAATGTTGAATACCCTTGGATGTTGAGTTCCCAGCCCTGATCATCCTAGAGCCACGTCTCTGTAATCCCAATCACATCATATCTTTTAACATCTATTTGCACAGTTAATTCATCCACCTTATTACGGATACTCCTTGCATTAAGACACAAAGCCTTCAGGCTTGTTTTTTTTAACACCCTTTGTCCTTTTAGAATTATGATGTAGTGTGGCCCTTTTTGTTTCTTGCCTTTGTTTACTCAGCCTTCCATTATTGATTTTTACTTTTCTACCATCTGTTTCTGACTCCATATTACTTCGCCCTGTCTCGCTGCATAGGTTCCCATCCCCCTGCCATATTAGTTTAAACACTCCCGAACTGCATTAGCAAATGTTACCCCTAGGACATCAGTTCCAGTCCTGCCCAAGTGCAGACCGTCCCTTTTGTACAGGTCCCACTTCCCCCAGAACTGGTTCCAATGTCCCAGGAATTTGAATCCCTCCCTCTTGCACCACTGCTCAAGTCACGTATTTATTCTAACTATCCTACTCCCTCTACTCTGATTAGCACGTGGCACTGGTAGCAATCCAGAGATTACTACCTTTGAGGTCCTACTTTTTAATTTAACTCCTAACTCCCTAAATTCAGCTTGTAGGACTTCTTCCCGCTTCTTACCTATATCGTTGGTACCTACATGTACCACGACAACTGGCTGTTCACCCTCCCTCTCCAGAATGCTCTGCAGCTGCTCCGAGACATCCTTGACCCTTGCACCAGGGAAGCAACATACCATCCTGGAGTCTCTGTTGCGGCTGCAGAAACTCCTATCTATTCCCCTTACAATGGAGTCCCCTATCACTATAGCTCTCCCACTCTTTTCCCCGCCCTTCTGTGCAGCAGAGCCACCCATGGTGCCATGAACCTGGATGCTGGTGCCTTCCCCTGGTAAGTCATCTCCCCCAACAGTATCCAAAACGGTATATTTGTTTTGGAGGGAGATGACTGCAGGGGACTCCTACACTACCTTCCTGCTCTTGCCTTGTCTCTTGGTCACCCATTCAATATCTGTCCTAACCCTTACCTGCGGTGTGACCAACTCACTAAATGTGCTATCCACAACATTCTCAGCATCGCACATGCTCCAGAGTGAGTCCATCCGCAGCTCCAGTGCCGTCATGCGGTCTGTCAGGAGCTGCAGCTGGACACACTTCCTGCACACATCGTAGTCAGGGACACTGGAAGCATTCCTGATTTCCCACATAGCACAGGAGGAGCATGACACGGGTCCGAGCTCTCCTGCCATGACTTAACCCTTAAGTTAATTTACTTACTAAAATTTACTTAAACACCAAACAGCTACTTAGTAGTTCGCTGCCAATTAAACCAATCTAACAGTCAGTCTGAAAGAGAGTTGTACTTACCAGTCGAACAGCCAACCACTTACCAGCTTGGCTGTGATGTCAGTTCTCGATTTTGCACCCCTCTATCTTTGGCTGCAGCTGGTTGGGCTGGTCTCTGGGCCTCCGTCTCCTACTCTCGCACTCCTTATCAGCTGCTCTAGTGTCAGCACTGGTAGGAAAAACAAGACAAAACAGCACCTGCCACCCCCGCTTGCCCGAACTCACCCACTTAATCCCTTTGCTCTTTGAAAATAGCGATATGAGCGGCTTATGGTCAATTTCTAACTCAAACTTGAGACCAAACAGATACTGGTGCATTTTTTTCACCCCGTAAACGCATGCCAGAGCTTCTTTTTCAATCATGCTGTAGGCCCTTTCAGCATTGGACAAACTCCTGGTTGCAATGTTCCCGAATCGTTTGCTTGTTGTAACACACACCCGACCCCTAAGAAAACGCATCGCAAGCTAGCACTAAACGTTTACATGGGTTATACAGAACAAGCAGTTTGTTGGAACATAACAGATTTTTGGCTTTCTCAAAAGCAGCCTCTTGTGATTTCCCCCATACCCAGTCATCTCCCTTGTGTAGCAGCACATGTAGGGGTTCTAGCAAGGTGCTTAACCGGGTAGGAAATTACCAAAATATTTGAGGAGTCCCAGGAACGACTGCAACTCCCTCACGTTCTGTGGTCTCGGCGCGTTCTTGATGGCCTCCGTTTTGGTGTCGGTGGGTCTGATGCTGTCTGCCATGACTCTTCTCCCTAAGAACTTGACCTCTGGCACCAGGAAAACACACTTCAAGCATTTCAACCTGAGTCCCACGTGATGTAGCCGACTTAGAACCTCTTCCAGGTTCTTCAAGTGTTCGATGATATCCCGACCTGTGACCAGTATGTCATCCTGGAAAACCACGGTGCGCGGAACTGACTTTAGCAGGCTTTCCATGTTTCTTTGAAAAATTGCCGCGGCCGACCGAATCCCAAACGGGCATTGATTGTAGATGAACAGACCTTTGTGCATGTTGATGCAGGTGAGGCCTTTTGAAGATTCCGTCAGCTCCTGTTCATGTAGGCCGAGATCAGATCCAACTTGGTGAACATCTTTCCTCCAGCCAGTGTCGCAAATAGGTCATCTGCCTTGGGTAGCGGGTACTGGTCCCGTAGCGAAAAACGGTTAATCGTTACTTTATAGTCCCCACAAATTCTGACCGTGCCATCGCCTTTGAGAACCAGAAAAATTGGACTGGCCCACTCGTTGAACTCCACCGGCGTGATGGTGCCTTCTTGTTGCAGCCTGTCCAGCTCAATTTCTACTTTCTCTCGCATCATATATGGCACCGCCCGTGCCTTGTGGTGGATGGGTCATGTGCTGGGAACCAAGTGGATCTGCATCTTTGACCCCGTGAAACTTCTGATGCCTGGCTCAAACAATGACGGGAACTTGCTCAGAACCTGGGCACATGAGGCGTCGTAGACAGACGAAAGCGCTCGGATGTCGTCCCAGTTCCAGCGGATTTTTCCCAGCCAGCTTCTGCCGAACAGTGTGGGGCCATCTCCTGGTACAATCCATAGTGGGAGTTTGTGCACTGCTCCATAATAGGAGACTTTTACTGCTGCGCCGCCAAAAGCCGGGATCAGCTGTTTGATATAAGTTCTTAGCTTGGTTTGAATGGGGCTAAGCTTGGGCCTGTGTGTCTTGTTGCACCACAGCCTTTCGAAGGCCTTTTTGCTCATGATAGGCTGAATCGCACACGTTACATGGATACTGGAATTCCATCCAGTTCAACTTTTAGCATGATTAGTGGACATTTCGTGGTGAAGGTGTGTACCCCGTACATTTCTGCCTCCTCGCTTCGAGTTTCTAGTTCAGACTGATCCGCCATGGATCGATCCTCCCCTGCAACGTGGTGGTTTGCAGGGTTTGCAGCTCGTCTGCACATTCGCTGTAGGTGTCCCATTGTTCCACAGCCTTTGCACACATAGGGGTCAAGTTACGGCCTGAGTTGCTCCTATTTTTTTGGAGCAACTAGTTTAGAAGGGAGTATCTTAGAAATTGCATTTCTCGGCATTTAGTTTGCTCCAGTTCTAGTCAGTTAGAACAGTTTCATTTTAGAACAGATTTTTTTTTTCAAAAGAGGGTGTGTCCGGCCACTTACGCCTGTTTTGTAAGTTTAGGCAGCGAAAACTTTCTCCAAACTAACTTAGAATGGAGTAAGTGTAGATTTTTGTACGCTCAGAAGAACCTTGCCTATACTTATAAATCAGGCGTAAGGAACGAGAGGTTGGAGGGGGGGAGGGAAGTTTACAAACATGAAACACATAATTTTTTACAAATAAAGAGCCATCACCAATAATAAATGATAAATAAATCAATAAATCAACCAATTAATCAATCAAAAAAAATTTAAAAAATTTAAAATTTAAAAATAATTTAAAAATCAATAAATAAAAAAATAAGTTTCTACTCACCGATTGCAGCACCGGAAGCCCTCCAACAGCGTGCTGGGATAGGGCCCCACCAGTGTCTCTCTCTCTCTGTCTCTGTCAGTGTCTCTCTCTCTGTCTGTCAGTGTCTGTGTTTATGACAGCGAGGAAGGGGGGGAGGGTGGGGAGGAAGGGGGGGAAAGGAGAGGGAGAGGGGGGAGGGGAGAGGGAGAGGGGAGAAGAGAGGGAGGGGGGGGAGGGGAGAGGGAGAGGGGAGAAGAGAGGGAGGGGGGGAAGAAGAGAGGGAGGGAGGGGGAGGAGGGAAGAGGATAGGGGGCTGGAGAGGAGAGAGAGAAAGGAGAGGGGGGGGAGAGGAGAGAAAAGGCTGGAGGGGGGGAGAGGAGAGGAGAGACGGGGAGGGAGGGGGGAGAGGAGGTGGGGGGAGAGGCGAGAAAGGGATGGAGGGAGGGAGAGGAGAGGGAGGGAGGAGGGAGGAGGGAGGCTGAACGGGCCCGGCCGGCGACAGGAAGCCAGGCCGAAGACTTCGGGTGGGGCCCGCCCCCGACAAGATGCCCCGCTGAAGACATGGAGGGAGCAGGAGCTGAAAGGGGCGGGAGTGGAGGGGCGGGAGCGGGAGCTGAACGGGGTGGGGGGGGGGGGGCGGGCGGGAGAGAGCCGGAGGGAGCAGGAGCTGAAGGGGCGGGGGCGGGGAGGGGGTGGGGGGGTGGGAGCCGGAGCAGGAGCTCAAGAGGAGGGAGGTCCAGTTCGATCTTTGGCACCCCAGTGAGCCCATTCGGCCAGGGCTAGGGGTGGCGTGATTCGGGCCCTCTCACACAGCCTCGGGCGCCTGGAGCGCATGTGCAGAAGTCCCGGCACTGTTTTCAGTACCGGCACCTGGCTCCGCCTCCCACAGCTTGTGCTGCACTGCGCCAAGGGCCTGGAACATTCCAGCAGCGGAGAGTATACCGAGGTAAGTTTTAGGCGCGGTTTTGAGCGCAGAAATCAGGCGTGGCTCGCGGGGCTGCGCCGTTTTAGGCGCGGTCCGAAACTTGACCCCATAGTGTTTGAAGCGGCATTGATGGGCTCGATGATCACCTCCGCAGCGTCAACAAGGTGTTAATTGCCTCGCATTAACGTTTGATGGCGGACTCTGGATCATCTGAGATCGTGCAGCTGCAGGCGTGTATGTTCTGCATTCCTGCCTAAAAATGACATTACTTTGTGTACAGTACTTGCCGAAACTTCTTTATGCTGCGAAATTTGTTTGGTGTTATCGCTGGTGGACATAAATGCCTGGGCTATCGTTATGGCTTTGCTCAGGATCGGTGTTTCAACAGTCAATAGTTTGCGAATGATAACCTCGTGGCCAATGCCAAGCACAAAAAAGTCTCTTAGCATTTGCTCAAGGAATCCATTGAATTCGCAATGTCCTGCAAAGCGCCTTAGTTCGGCGACATAGCTCGCCACTTCCTGGCCTTCAGACCGTTGACACATGTAAAATCGATACCTTGCCATCAGAACGCTTTCCTTCAGATTTAGGTGCTCCCGGACCAGCGTACACAGTTCTTCATACGATTTAGTTGTTGGTTTCACTGGAGCTAGAAGATTCTTTGAGGCCATAGGTTGTTGCCCCACAGACGGTGAGGAGGATCGCCCTTCTTTTGGCAGTGTTCTTGTCCCCTTCCAGCTCGTTGGCCATGAAGTATTGGTCGAATCACTCCATGAAGACCTCCCAATCATCCCCTTCTGAGTGGTAGGTTTTAAGGAGCGCCTTAAGGGAAGAAAGGGAGGGAGCGCCTTAAGGGAGTCAGTGGGGGGGTCAGTGTGGAGTGAGTGGGGTCAGTGGGGGGTCAGTGGGGAGTGAGTGGGGTCAGTGGGGAGTCAGTGGGGGGTCAGTGGGGAGTCAGTGGGGGGTCAGTGGGGAGTGAGTGGGGTCAGTGGGGAGTCAGTGGGGGGTCAGTGGGGAGTCAGTGGGGGGTCAGTGGGGAGTCAGTGTGGAGTGAGTGGGGTCAGTGGGGGGTCAGTGGGGAGTGAGTGGGGTCAGTGGGGAGTCAGTGGGGAGTCAGTGGGGGATCAGTGGGGAGTGAGTGGTGTCAATGGGGAGTCAGTGGGGGGTCAGTGGGGAGTCAGTGGGGAGTGAGTGGAGAGTGAGTGGGGTCAATGGGGAGTGGAGAGGTTTAGGGAGGGATTCCAGAATTTAGGGCCTAGGCAGCTGAAAGCACGGCCACTGATGGTTGAGCGATTATAATCAGGGATGCTCAAGAGTGCAAGATTTGAGGATGCAGGTATCTCGGCGGGGGGGGTTGTGAAGCTGAAGGAGATTACTAACCTAGTATCATAAACCACTACTCTACCTTGCCCCTCCAGTGTTTTGCCATCTAATGGTAATAAATAAATATGGGCTTGAGATTCTATATAATGAGATTGAATGGGAAGGCGCTTGACTACTCTATGTTTGACGCAGGTAGCTGTTTATCTGCTGTTGCCTTTAGCATTGACTATTAGCTGCTGAATAGTCTCAGACACCCAGCTAGGCTGTCCACCCACCCAAACCCTACTTGAACATTCAAATTTCAGACTTGGCAGACTTGCTGTTGCAGTTCTGGATCAAACTTACCCCACATCTCAGTGTTAAAAATGGGAATTACTGCAGTTTGGTATCTCCCGGTATCTCTATTAATCTTCCTTTGTGCAGGCGGTGGCTGGTTGGAATTATGGAGCTCAGCAATGTGATGGAACTAAATTAAGATCAATAAAAATAAGGGAGACTCCAAACTATAGTAATAAGGATGGCAAGTTTTATTCATTGTAGTGATCTTCATTAATGCAGGAGGTGACAAGTTGGAATTATGGAGCCCAGCAATGTTAGAACTAAATTAAGATCAATAGAGATAAGGGAAATTGTTTTTGTCTGTGTTCTAAAAGTCTGAAACAGCTTAGCTTTAAAAGCTTATCTAAAGATGTTGTGCTCATGTTTAGAGAGTTCGTAAGTTGTTTATTTTTTTCTTCGCTAAGGAGCATGGGGAAATTGATTGTTTTCATTGTGAAAACTGTATACTGTTAATTCAACTGTTTTATGCAAATAAACCAACTCTTGGTCTGACGATCTTGATAAGAATGCTTTTTAGTCCCCTTTCTGTAAAGAGAGAAGAATTTGCGTGTCGCCACTTGTCATATTTTAGTAACCAGTGTATGGAGTAAGGATCTTTATTATGATTCTTGGGTCATGTTATCATCCCGCTAGATTTTGCAGAGAACGGGATGCACTCTGGATTATGGGGCACAAGGCCAGTTTACGGGAGTAGCTGCTGACATTGAACCGGGTGAATATCTAGCGTAAATTATAACTTCCCATGGTAAGTTATTCGAAATACTGACGACCCTCTCAGTGCAGTAATAGTTTCTTACATCCACCATTAAATCAAATGTCCCTGACTGATCCATTACATCCCTGAGCCTTATTCATTTGAATACTTCCATCATATCCCCCTCAGCCTTATCTCCAATACCCAGTTCGGTGAGTCTATCCTTGTATATTTTGTCTGGTCACCATCATTTTCCAATCCTCTCTGGTTACAGGTGAGGTGCCGGAGGACTGGAGGACTGCAATCGTGTTACCTTTGTTCAAAAAGGGAGAAAGGGATAGACCGAGTAATTACAGGCCAGTCAGCCTAACATGGAGGTGGGAAAATTATTGGTAAAAATTCTGAGGTACAGATAAATCTGCATTTAGAAAGACACGGATTAATCAAAGACAGTCAACATGGATTTGTTATGGGAAGGTCGTGTCTGACTAACTTGATTGAATTTTTTGAGGAGGTAACAAGGAGGTTTGATGAGGGTAGTGCATTTGATGTAGTGTATATGGATTTTAGCAAGGCTTTTGATAAGGACCCACATGGCAGACTGGTCACGAAAGTTCAATCCGGAGAAGTGTGAGGTAATGCATTTGGGGAGGTCTAACAAGGAAAGGGAATACACATTAAATGGTAGGACACTGAGAAGCATAGAGGAACAAAGGGATCTTGGAATGCATGCCCACAGATCCCTGAAGATAGCAGGTCAGTTAGATAAGGTGGTTAAGAAGGCATACGGAATACTTGCTTTTATTAGTCGAGGCATGGAATATAAGAGCTGGGCAGTTATGCTTGAACTGTATAAAACAGTAGTTAGGCCACAGCTAGAGTACTGCGTGCAGTTCTGGTTAGCACATTACAGGAAATATGTGATTGCACTAGAGAGGATACAGAGGAGATTTATGAGGATGTTGCCTGGACAAAAGAATATTAGCTATGAGGAAAGATTGGATAGGCTATATTTGTTTTCTTTGGAACAGAGGAAGCTGAGGGGAGACTTTATTGAGGTGTATAAAATTATAAGTGGTCTCGATAGAGTGGATAGGATGGACCTATTTCCCTTAGCAGTGTGGGTCAACAACCAGGAGGTACAGATTTAAAGTAATTGGGGGGAGGTTTAAAGGGGTTTTGCGGGAAAATTTCTTCACCAGAGGGTTGTGGGGGTCTCTCCCAGCATCCACATGTGCACAAGTTGCTAAGCAGCAATCCGGAACAGGAATCATGGCAGATTTTTTTTCTCTCTCCTCCCGACCACAGTTAGTTGTTGCATCTCTACCACTGTCTCAGCTGAGACTGGCTAACTCAGCACATATAAGGAATTGAACCAATTCTTGGTCTATATGGCTCAGTATCACAGAGGTGGTGCTTTTCATCTTGATGTCTCTGCACAATTTAGGTCAACGTTGAGGTTAATCCAGCCCATTACACCTGCCACATTCCTTCCGCAGAAAAAAAATTACCTTTGCTTATAAGAATACACCAAATATGTAATCAAAAATGCAGATTCTGGTATTGCTGCAACTGATTTTTCATTTCAAAACTATGGGCTCAAATTTCCCGGGTCATTTGTGCCATTCTTTTGGCGCGCGCCGTTTTTTCTGGCCTAATTATTTCATTCAAAGTTTCTCCCTGGAATCCGCGCCAGTGTAACTGCTTTAGTAATGACTTTTCTAGGTTAGGTTTTTTTGTCATCATGTCTGCGCCAGTTTTTAGCATTTTCCGCAGTTTGCCCAAAAATGTTTTATCCTAGGTCAGCGTATCTGGCCACTCCCGAAAAACCTTCTGGTGAGTTAACAGAAAGCAGCGCACATTGAAAAATCGATGCTGAAAGACGCCATTGCTTTTCATCGAAGTTTTTGGAGGGAGTCTCTAACACTTGAAATATCCATAATAAAGTTCAACTTTTTTATCTTTCAATGGAGTACATGGAAGTTTCTTGGATTTCTGAAGTTTTCTTTTTTGGTTTTACTTACACATCACAACCGAATGCCTTCAAGCAGGGCTGGAGGGGAGTCATAGCGAGGCCATCAGAATCGGCCCCGCGCCCGTACACGGGGGCTTGGACCTCGGCTGCAAAACAAGCCCGGGGGAGGGAGATGGCGATTGGAGGGCTTCTGCACTGAGCCCGGGGGGGGAGGTGCCGATCGGAGGGCTGCTGCACTAGGCACAAGACTGCAATGAGTTTGGGGGAGCGGGGGAGAAGAGGAGAAGTCACAAGACCTGGGTGTGGTCCATCCATACAGACCTTGGGGAAAGAGAACAAAGAACCTGTCCTGTCTGCCTTCCTGCCGTTTTGAGCTTCTTGCAAAGGTAAAATGTAACTATGGGGGCAATACTGACAATACCCTACTTTGTGCGAGCCTTCTGCATGATGGTGCTATGTAGGAGACAATTGATTCGACATCTTCGCATGACGAACATCAGAACCCATAGGGCGCTGGGCAGGAGATCTTACCCACATTGGGCATATCAAGACAGGCGTTCATATCTGCACCTAAGTGATGCAGACTGTGTCAGAAGGCTGCGTTTCTACAAAGAAGTTATAACTGAGATCTGTGAATTGCTGAAAGCAGAGCTGCAACCTTGAAGTGTCAGGAGGACTGCTTTGTCAGTTGAAGTGAAGGTTACACCTGCACTTTCATTCTATGCTTCTGGATCATTTCAAGCTACAACTGGGGATGTGTGTGCCATCTCTCAACATGCAACACATGTCTGCATTTGGCAGATGACAGCTGCAGTAAATGCACGGAGGAATGACTACATTAAGTTCCCCATGTTCTCCCAAGCAATGCGTGACAGGGTTGTGGGCTTCTCCAGGATTTCTGGCTTCTCAAAGATACAGAGAGCACTTTTGGAGGATTCCGAGATGTACAAGAACAGAAAAGGCTTCCACTCCATTAATGTACAGCTTGTGTGTGACGACATGCATCGCATCATGTCACTCAATGCAAGATAACCTGGCAACACCCATGATGCGTTCATCCTACGCGAGAGCATTATATCTGCCATATTTCAGCAGTAGCAGAAGGGCAGAGCTGGCTACTGGGAGACAAAGGGTATGGCCTCGCCACCTGGCTTCTGAAGCCCCTAAGCATAATCCGGACGGAAGCTGACCGGGAATACAACATGTCGCATATTGCGACGGGCAGCATCATAGAGAGGACCATTGGCATCTTGAAACAGCGTTTCCGATGCCTTGACCATTCCGGAGGCTACTTGCTATACTTCCCTGAGATTGTCGGTCAGTTCACTGTTGTGTACTGCATAACTTAGCCATCATGAGCCAGCAGCAGCTGGTAGGAGAAGACCCACCTGCGGTGAGAGTGGCTGATGCTAATTGTGAGGAAGATGCAAATGACGAGCAGGACGAGTAGGACGAGGACGAGGAAGCCATGCAACCACCTGAACCTGGAGCATGACGGCAGAGGAGGGCGGACCATCATGCCCCTTTAGCGATCCTGTCTTCCAAGGGTGTCAGTGGCTGCAGATTTACCGGGCCTCCTCCTGTTCGAGTTCTTTCTCTTTTATTATGTGCCACCTTCCTCTGCAAAGATGAAAATGCAACTTTTAGAGAGGGTGTCTTTCTGCTGGGTGGGACATATACAGCTGGTCACATTTACAATTGCAATTCCATTGAATAAATGAAAATATTACTTATATTAACTACCTGACCAAGGTCCTGCCATTTCTTTTTACACTAGCCTCCAGATCTCGTGGTGGTCACCATTGCGCAGTAATTTTCTGCAACTTGGTTCCAGCGTTTCTTCATTTCTTTGGGTGGAACTTTTATGTGACTTCTGCTGGTGTCCAGCTCCTGCCATCTGGTCTCAATCACAGTAACTAGTGCCTCCACTTCATCCTGTAAGAAATTCTTGGTCCTTGCATCGCGTTACATCTTGTATTGCTGCAGATCCAATTTTTCCAATGCTCTCACACAGCACTCCTTCTCACACAACTGGCTCTGTAACAATGGCCGGTTGCCAACCCGGAGCTGTGCTGCGCATGCGTGTCCATTGAAATAACGTCAAATACGTCACTTTATTTGTTGTACATGCGCAGAAGGTGCGGCATCGGTATTTCGGCACAGACTGTAGGCTCCACCGCGCCCCCCCCCCCTCGAGGTGACTGGACACGCTGCACGGCATCAAATTTGAATTATACATCGGGCAAACTTTGGCAAAATATTTCTGCCGCATTTCTGGCCTAAAAAAACGGGCATAATTCTGGCAATGCACCAGAAAACGGGCTTGGGCAAAATTGAGCCCTATAACAGGTTAGTTATCTTGGCAAATTTTAATCAGCTAATTTAAATACTTGTAACTAATTAAGCCAGTAATTGCTTCACAATGGTTCTTTGTGCCACTCGAATGTACTTTGAAAGAGTTGCTATGGAGACGATTAGTGAAACAAAATTACTGTCAAACTGTACCAAATAGGCCTCGTATGAAAACTATTTCTTCATACATTTAATTAGCATCTATCTCTATGGCAACTGTGTTTGTATGCTCCCAGTGATATTGCCTCTACTCAATTTGAATCTCAAGTTAATGTATAAAAGATAAGGTATTGCAGTACATACAGTCACTCACAGAAATGCTGCAGGGTTGGGATTAACTTGCGACCTTTGTGATAAATTGAGGGGTAGAAAATTGCAGGGATCGATCGCTGTGCCCGAACGAGTAGGCCCAAAGCTCACTGAGGTCCACTATCAGGTGAGGCCTCATTTAAATTACACTAGTGAGCTGCAGACACCTCCTACTGAGCATTTCCTACCGCGAGGGACAGGGGGAGTCAACTGGGAGGATTGGCGGGGGAGATTGGGAGAGGTTAGCGGGGCGATTAGGGGAAGGGCGAGCAGTGGGCGGTAGCAGCCGTGGATTTAACATGGAGCTAGGGTGGTCAATTGGGTTTTGTATAATGGGAGGGATTTGGAAGTGGCCTGATCCATATAACTTCCTTGCAATGGAAGCAAATAGGAAGACAACTTGGAGTTCTATGTTTGACATATTTAGTTAGATTCAACTGCACCAATACGGTAACTATTGTTTGAGAAAACATCTAAGTTATTTAATACTAAAATTAAATGGGGCCATTTTTCTGTGCCTGTCACGCCACAGGTGCACCAGACTGGACATAATGGAGCAGAAATAGTGATGGAGGGCTGTTACGCCCCTGTTTTCATGTTGTGCTTGTTTCTGGCTGCATGAGAAACAGGAGCAGGACAATGTCCACTTAACTCAGACATTCTTTCTGGACCCACCTTCATGCTTGCCACAATTTGCCTCTTTCCAACTAACTGCCAACTTGAAATCGATTGCAAGATAGTTCTGCTACAACAAGAGCAGTTTACTGAAACTTCTTTCACTTTGGTGTAGGGATCTGGGAACAGTAGATGCTGCCATTCATTCAGATTTACCAGGCGAGCCATCGGTTAATGCATGCATTCAGGACTGTTTGGGCTCCATTCCTTCTTTGCCATTCCTTTCTTCTAATTACACGTAACCTCAACATCCTATTTTTAAATGTTTACAGATACCCTAGTTGTTAGTCATCCACCTTCTCAGACCTGAGATCTAGACTGTTGACTGAAGGCCTCAGATAGCTGGGAGAGAAAAGACTGAAGATATCAAATAAGAAAATGAGAGATTTTTGAAATGCACTTGCAATTGCATCATGATTTTCTCCCAGTAGGCTAGAAATGAAGATGGAGTACATCACAGTTTGTCTCCTCTGGAAATCTCCGATAAGCCCATTTGCATTGCTTGCATCTCTGCATCACTGGACTTTCTAGTATTTTTAAACTATGATATGGGAACCATTGGGGATCACATGACATACTTGAGGCAATCACGATAAACTAGGTCATTACTTGCTGCAATAATTTCTATATATTTTTAATTACCTTCAATTGTTGCATTTGTGAAAAGAATAGTGTTCTGGATAAGAATAAACCTTTTTAAAAACAGATTTCAGCTTGTGGATTCTCTCATGCAGTTGTTTATCAAAAGTCTTTTGGAAATCTATGTATGCAAAATGATTTAGCTTCCCCCATCCTCAAAATAAGTTTGTGAGGTTGGTCAGGTGCAATCTTACCCCTTCTGAAAACGTTAACTTGACAAATTACATTTTGTCTCTAATCCATTAATTTTCCAATTATTGAGGTCAATTAATTGGTAGTTGCCAGGCATATTTCTGTTGCCAATTTTTGACTATTTTGAGTCAACATGACTGTCAGTGTTTCATCCTTATATTCCTATGTTCTAAAGTCTATCTAGAATTTCAGCTTCACTGATATCAAAATCTCGGAATGCACATATTGCTTGATGTTCAATGCCATATTAGTATTCTCCCTGCTTATAAACCTCCAAGAAGTAGTAACTTAGCACATTTACTACCTTTTGCTCATACTCATAATCATGAAATGTGAGCACTTCAAAGCTTTAACTTCCACCCTGACTGTTTCTGGCTGTTACGATATTGGAATAATTACTTGATGTTACTGTCAGAATTTGGTGAAAACTGGCAGAATTAGGGTTAATTCAAGCATCTGAAACATTTCAATATTTTGTAACATACGCCTTACAACTTATAGGCTGTGTAGACTGTTGTATTAATATATCATGTCAACTTGAAAATGTATTTTATGAGGACCGGGTACCACAAGGGGCCAAATCTGTGTCCTGGGATGAAATCTAATCCAAGGCTTTATGTGGAAATCAAAGAGTAGAAATTCTGGTTGGCAAGTTTCAATACAAATGCTAAATGTGGACATACAATATTCAGGTGTGGATTATTTTTACACAAGCTTAACTCATTTAAATGGTCAGGAATTCATTATTCAGAATTTCTACCCTCATAAGTGAAATTATTTTGGGGGATCCAGTTATTAGTGGAATTGAGACCACATCATGAAGCTTCTCCCAATTCAAAACAATGTATTTCCAAGTTTGAAATCTCACTCAAAAGTCATAAAGATCGATCTTATTTGCAAACACAATGGGGGAGTTTTAAACCCCAAGGATGAGTGATTTGAGGCAAGATAGAAGGTCAAAATTGCTAGATTCTCAAACTCGGCCCCAACCTGCCTCCAACATGCCCATTTTAACAGAGGCGCATTTGGCTGTATGCAAGTAACTTGCTCGTGGAGGCGGGTCAATCAGTGTCACAGGATCACCGATCATTATTATGAGGGGGTGTGGGGGGTGGAGGGTGGAGAGTCAATCATTATCACAGGCTAATGAGACACATTTGAAGAGATTTCAATAGGGATTTTAATTTAATGGGTATGGCAGCACAGTGGTTACTTTACGAGGCTAGTAATCCAGAGGCCTGGACAAATGATCCAAAGACGTGAGTTTAAATCCCATCATGGGAGCTGGAGAATTTAAATTCAATGAAGTAAATCTGGAATAAAAAGCTAGTATCAGTAACGGTGAACATGAAACTAAGGGATTGTTGTAAAATCCCATCTGGTTCACTAATGTTCTTTAGGTAAGGAAATTTGCTGTCCTTACCCGGTCTGGCTTATATGTGACTCCAGACCCACAGCAATATTTTTCATGCAGAGGGTGGTGGGGGTCTGGAACTCACTGCCTGAATGGGTGGTAGAGGCAGAAACCCTCATCACATATCAAAAGTACTTGTATATGCATTTGAAGTGCTGTAACTTGCAAGGCTACGGACCAAGAGCTGGAAAGTGGGATTAGGCTGGATAGTTCTTTTTTGACCGGTGCAGACACGATGGGCTGACTGGCTTCCTTCTGTGCCATAAATTTCTATGATTCTATGGGCTAGATTTTCCACTTTTTTTGCATACTTAATGCCCACTTAACGTCCATTTTACCGCTGAAATAATGTATAATACATGTCCAGATATCGCCCATTTAGCCACAAAATGGAAATTGATGGCCATTTTTCGGAAACTTATTGGGGAGCGTTACTTTCCCCATGTGCGTAACACAGGGAATAATAATACCGCCCGCTTATTTTTCATCAGAATGGGCGAAATCAACGCCCATAATATCGGCCAATGTTAGTTTCCGCACGGAATTAACGCGAGATTTAATAATACCGCCCACATTTATTTGTCATAAAGATCACATTTATCGAAACTTAAGGCCATGAGATCGCCTAGTGTCACTTTCACCACCTCGCACACATAGCGGCCACAATATCGCTCACCCAAAAAAACGCCCAGAAAAAGTGGAACTAACCGGAGCTAATCACAGAGTTATGGAAGCCATGTTCTACATCACATGTCACATCTTTAAAAGACTGCTCTGCTTCAACCTCTGGGGAGTTCGGATGTACTCTGGAGGTCTTTGGAAGTGAAATGAACATCTGTACAAACATCTTGACTATACTTGGAACAATTGGAATTTAATAGGTGACTTCATCGGGACATTCATTCTTCATGATCAATCGGTGGAAAACAGAGAGCTATTGCAATGGGGCCTGCCCTTTCTCACCCTCTCTTGATGGCCAATTACATGCTGCAGACTCGAGATGGCCGAAGGTACGCTCCACAACCTTATGTGCCCAATGTAAGATGTGCCAGACTGATGAGGAGGACCAGATGTTACACCCCCCACAAGTACAAGGAGAAGCAGTTTTACCTCAACTTGCCTGACACCACCTGCCTTCAGAGACTGCGCTTCCACAAAAAGGTTATCACTGAGGTATGCCAGCTCATAAAGGGAAATCTGCAGCCTGCCAACACCATCAGGACTGCACTGTGCGTCAAAGTCAAAGTCACCGCAGCACTGTCGTTCTATGCTTCGGGTTCTTTTCAGGCCTCAGCTGGCGACATTTGCGGTCTGTCTCAGCATGCCTCACATTGCTGCATTAGGCAGGTCACTAAAGCCCTGTACACATGCAGGAGGGACTTGATCAGCTTCTCTATGACTAGGGAGACACAGACTGAGAGGGCTCAAGGATTCTCCAAAATTGCAAACTTCCCCAAGGTGCAGGGAACAATAGGCTGTACGCACATCGCGATGCGGGCGCCTTTTCAGAATGCAAAGGTTTTCAAGAATCACAAGGGATTCCACTCCCTGAATGTCCAACTCATTGTCGACCACCAGCAAATTATAATGGCAGTGAATGCTAAATTTCCGGGCAGCATTCATGATGCTCACATCCTGCGTGAGAGCACTATCTGCCTTGTTTAACAATTAGCCACAAGGTCAATCCTGGATGCTTGGTGTCAAAGGATATAGCCTCGCCACCTGGCTGATGACCCCCCCCCCCCCCCCCACTGTGTGACACCCACACCGAAGCTGAGAGGCGATACGAGAGCCACAAATCCACTCGCAATATCATGGAGAAAACCAGTGGAGTACTTAAGCAGCGCTTTAGATGCCTGGACCACTCAGGAGGCGACCTCCAATACCATCCTGAGCAGGTAGCTCAATTCATGGTGGTGTGCTCCATGCTGCACAACTTGGCTATCAGGAGGGGACAAGAATTGCCTGAAGAGCCTGACAGTCCACCTCACCGAAGAGGAGGACGAGGAGGCAGACGCTGACATTGGCCCAGAAAACCAGGCTGACACTGAAGCCATGCCCCCGCCCCCCCTTTAGACTGCATGAAAGCACCTGTGGTGGCATGATAGCTGCAAGAGCCTTGCGTCAGGAGCTCATCAATGAGTGCTTTGCCTGAAAGAACATTTGTGTTATTTACAAGGCTGACACACTGCTGGGTGTGCAGCTCATATATCAATGGTGTGCATCACCTTGGTGACAGTTAAAGTTTAAGTTGATTGAAGTTAAGTGTCATTATACCCTTTGATATTAAGGAATCACCAGCGTGTAACGGTGCAGCTATCTGAGCCAATGCGCAACAAGGTTTAAATAAAAAACATTTAAACCAAACATTTGTCTGAAATCATCAGTATTTCTGTATAAACCAACCCTTGCCCCCACCCCCCCACTTCTCATCCCCACCTCTACCCCTTCCCCTCCTGACTCCAAGTCGCCTGGCCGAGGAGGTCCTCAGGTGATGCTTCATGGGGAGGGCGGGGTGACAGCCGAACAGCTGCTTGGATGGATACGGGAGAGGACGGTCCCGAGGTGGGAACGTGCTCCGAGCCAGAAACAAGATGTTGCTCCTGGCTCTCATGTGTCGTTGGCAATGGGGGTGCAGCACCTTGGGGTGCAGTGCCGCGCTCCGGGACCATTGGGAGCCCTCTGCCACCAGTGTTCCTGGCTACCAGCTCCAGGGCCTCCTCCAGCCCTTCCATGTTATATCTTATTTGTTGGACAAAAACTCGGTGCCAACTATGTTCTTGGTGCTTAGTAAGCTTTTTGCTGCTGGTGAATCTCCCTCGTGCCTCCCACAACAGCTAGACAAGCACACACCACAGCGAAACACGCTTTCAATCCCTCTTAGCTCCCTCGCTCTCTGTCTCCATTTCTGCGCATGTCATGATGACCCTTGACCTCCTGAATCACGGGAATCAAGCGTTGCCATGCTGTTGCTAAGGACGGCAACATTTTACGGCAGAAGGTCAGAGAGATTTAACGTTACCGCCCATTTCAGATCGCTCGCGGTAACGCTCAATTTCAAAAATGGAGACGAGGTGCTTTGAGAATGGGCGAGAAGCCGGCGATCTGAAAACCCATTTTTACCACCCACACCGGAAATAATACCCATTTTTGGGCGATATGCACAAAAGTATAAAATCTAGCCCTATGATTCAATGTGGTTGACTCCTAGCTGCCCTCTGAAATGGCCAAGCAAGCCACTCAGTTGTATTCAAGAAGGCGATTCATCATCACCTTCTCGAGGGCAATTGGAAATGGGCAATAAATGCTAGCCTTACTGGCGACACCCACATCTCATGAATGAATAAAAAACAAAATTATCGCGTCCATCACCAAACTCGGGAAACTCACCAATACAACGGAGGGGTAATTGAGTGGCATTTCAAGGGGGTGTTTAAATTTCTGATTGTCTGATATGAATAAATCATCATCATCATCATAGGCAGTCCCTTTAAGTCAAGGAAGACTTGCTTCCACTCTAAAAGTGATTTCTCAGGCGACTGTACAGTCTGTGTCACAGTCGTTGAAGGAAAGGGTGGGTGGGGAGTCTTGTTTGCCACATGCTCCTTCCGCTGTCTGCGTTTGGTTTCTGCATGCTCTCAGCGATGAGACTCGAGGTGCTCAGCACCCTTCTGGATGCTCTTCCTCCACTTTGGGGAGTCTTGGGCCAGGGATTCCCAGGTGCCAGTGGAGATGTTGTACTTAATCAAGGAGGCTTTGAGAGAGTCCTTGAAATGTTACCTCTGCCCACCTGGAGCTCGCTTGCCGTGTAGAAGTCCCGAGTACAGCGCTTGCTTTGGGAGTCTCATGTCGGGCATGCGGACGATGTGGCCCACCCAACGGAGCTGGTCGAGTGTGGTCAGTGCTTCAATGTTGGGGATGTTGGCCTGATCGAGAACACTGACATTGGTGTGTCCATCCTCCCAGGGGATTTACCTCTGCAAGATATGAATAAAGGCTCAGTGCTCACAGCTGCTTTCTCAGTTCACTCAGGCAAACATTTCATGATCATTTTATTCCATCAATGTACTGCTGGTATGCAAGCACAAGAAGAGATTCATTCAAGTGTGCACTAGATTCCCTGGGAACTACCATGATGCTTTTATACAGTGGCGGTCCAGCATTCCAAATCTCTTTGTACCAGGAAATGGAATTAAGGGCTGCCTCATAGGGATACCCCATTCAAACGTGGCTCATGACACCTGTCAGGACCCCCACCAATGGGGCACGAGTGCTACAAGGAGAGCCACATGACCACCAGGTATGTCATAGAGCAAGCCATCAGCATGTTGAAGGTGCGATTCAGGTGCCGAGATAAATCTGGAGATGTCCTTCAGTACTCGCCAGCCAGAGTGTCTACAATCATAGTCCTGCACAACATTGCACAGCAGAGAGGATTAGAAGTGGAGGATGACCAAGGGGAAGATCAATTATCTCCTGATAAGAATATTAAAGAGGAGGAGGAGGAAGATGACCAACCACATACATTGCTACCCAGGATGCCCTAATAGCTCGAAGGTTCAGCTACTGACTTGCATTGGAAATTGTTTTTTTTTAAATTAGTCTATCTCTATTACTGGTCTATGGAGGGAATTAGCCTCATGGAGCAGATGGCTAATCCTAATTTTACACTTCCATATGTTCGTATCCTGCACTGGTCCAGTTTTATGTCTGACCGCAGGAGTTGGTGGTTCTAAATTAAAATGGTTTGTGGTTTGCGCCTGATTCAAGCCAGCCTTCGTAAAAAATCTTCGATTTGTGTGTGCAAATGTACATTTACAGAGAAAACTTTGGATGCTGCCAGCAGGAGAAGTAATGTCCCTGATATGAATTTTGTATTTTTTTTATAGATTTTTTTATTACCAGATTTAAAGATGTCACTCCCAGTTCGAGCAACAGGAGTGCGGGGCGTTGGAGGCCTATAAAAGGCCCAACAGTCGAGGAGGCGGGAGTTCGAGCAGCAGGAGTCCGGGGAGTCGGAGGCCGATAAAAGGCCCAACAGTCGAGGAGGCGGGAGTTTGAGCAGCGGGAGTCCGGGGAGTTGGAGGCCGATAAAAGGCCCAACAGTCGAGGAGGTGGGAGTTCGAGGAGCGGGAGTTTGGGGAGTCGGAGGCCTATAAAAGGCCCAACAGTCGAGGAGGCGGGAGTTCGAGCAGCGGGAGTCCGGGGAGTCGGAGGCCTATAAAAGGCCCAACAGTTGAGGAGGCGGGATTTCGAGCAGCAGGCGTCCAGGGAGTCGGAGGCCTATAAAAGGCCCAACAGTCGAGGAGGCCATCTGGTGCAGCTGCAACAGGGGCAGAAGGTAAACAAAAAAGTAGAAAGAAATCAAAAGGTGACGTCGCAGCCAAGGGGGTAAGTGATTGGCTGGTGATTGGTGAGTAGTTTTTCTTTATCCGTAGGTAACCTTTATCATTGTTTTTGCCAAATTAAGTTAATCTAGGGGTTAAGTCATGGCAGGAGAGCTCGGATACATGTCATACTCCTCCTGTGCTATGTGTGAACTCAGGGACGTTTCCAGTGTCCCTGACAACTACATGTGCGGGAAGTGTATCCTGCTGCAGCTCCTGACAGATCGCATTGCGGCACTGAAGCTGCGGGTGGATTCACTTTGGAGTATCTGCGATGTTGAGAATGCCGTGAATAGCATGTTTAGTGAGTTGGTCATACCACAGGTAAAGGTTACACAGACAGATAGGGAATGGGTGACCAACAGGAAGAGCAGTAGAAGGAAGGTAGTCTAGAGGTCCCCTGCGGTCATCCTCCTTTAAAACAGATACACCATTTTGGGTACTGCTGGGGGGGGGGCATGACTCATTAGGGGAGGGCAGCAGCAGCCAAGTCCATGGCACCGTAGGTGGCTTAGCTGCACAGGAGGGCAGGAAAATGAGTGGGAGAGCTATAGTGGTAGGGGATTCTATTGTAAGGAGAATAGATAGACATTTTTGCGGCCACAATCGAGACTCCAGGATGGTACGTTGCCTCCCTGGTGAAAGGGTCAAGGATGTCTCAGAGCGGTTGCAGGACATTTTGGAGGGGAAGGGTGAACAGCTAGTTGTCGTGGTGGATATAGATACCAATGATATAGGTACAAAACGAGATGCGGTCCTACAAGTTGAATTTAGGGAGCTCGGAGTTAAATTAAAAAGTAGGACCTCAAAGGTAGTAATCTCAGGATTGCTACCAGTGCCACGTGCTAGTCAGAGTAGGAAGTGCAGGATAGTTCAGATGAATATGTGGCTTGAGGAGTGGTGCAGAAGGGAGGGATTCAAATTCCTGGGACATTGGAACCAGTTCTGGGAGAGGTGGGACCAGTACAAACCGGACGGTCTGCACCTGGGCAGGACCGGAACCAATGTCCTAGGGAGAGTGTTTGCTAGTGCTGTTGGGGAGGTGTTAAACTATTATGGCAGGGGGATGGGAATCTATGCAGGGAGACAGAGGGAAGTAGAATGGGGGCAGAAGCAAAAGATAGAAAGAAGAAAAGTAAAAGTGGAGAGCAGAGAAACCCAAGGCAAAAATCAAAAAGGGCCACATTACAGCAAAATTCTAAAGGGGCAAAGTGTGTTAAAAAGACAAGCCTGAAGGCTCTATGCCTCAATGCGAGGAGTATTCGTAATAAAGTGGAAGAATTAACTGCACATGCAGCAATTAATGATTATGATGTAATTGGCATCATGGAGACATGGCCCCAGGATGACCAAGGCTGGGAACTCAACATCCAGGGGTATTCAAAATTCAGGAAGGATCGACAGAAAGGAAAAGGTGGTGGGGTAGCGTTGATGGTTAAAGAGGAAATTAATGCAATAGTAAGGAAGGACATTAGCTTGGATGATGTGAAATCTGTATGGGTAGAGCTGCGGAATACCAAAGGACAGAAAACGCAGGTGGGAGTTGTGTACAGACCACCAAGCAGTAGTAGTGAGGTTGGGGACAGCATCAAACAAGAAATTAGGGATGCATGCAATAAAAATACAGCAGTTATGGGTGACTTTAATCTACATATAGATCGGGCTAAACAAACGATAGCAATACGGTGGAGGAGGATTTCCTGGAGTGTATAAGGGATGGTTTTCTAGACCAATATGTCGAGGAATCAACCAGAGGGCTGGCCATCCTAGACTGGGTGATGTGTAATGAGAAAGGACTAATTAGCAATCTTGTTGTGCGAGGCCCCTTGGGGAAGAGTGACCATAATATTGCAGAATTCTTTATTAAGATGGAAAGTGACACAGTTAATTCAGAGACTAGCGTCCTGAACTTAAGGAAAGGTAACATCGATGGTATGAGATGTGAATTGGCTAGAATAGACTGGCAAATTATACTTAAAGGGTTGACGGTGGATAGGCAATGGCAAACATTTAAAGATCACATGGATGAACTCCAACAATTGTACACCCTGTCTAGAGTAAAAATAAAACGGGGAAGGTGGCTCAACCGTGGCTAACAAGGGAAATTAAGGATAGTGTTAAATCCAAGGAAGAAGCATATAAATTGGCCAGAAAAAGAGCAAACTTGAGGACTGGGAGAAATTTAGAATTCAGCAGAGGAGGACAAAGGGTTTAATTAGGAGGGGGAAAATAGAGTATGAGAGGAAGCTTGCTGGGAACATAAAAACTGACTGCAAAAGCTTCTATAGATATGTGAAGAGAAAAAGATTAGTGAAGACAAATGTAGGTCCCTTGTAGTCAGATTCAGGTGAATTTATAATGGGGCACAAAGAAATGGCAGACCAGTTGAACAAATACTTTGGTTCTGTCTTCATGAAGGAAGACACAAATAACCACCTGGAAATATTAGGGGACCGAGGGTCTAGTTAGAAGGAGGAACTGAAGGAAATCCTTATTAGGCGGGAAATTGTGTTAGGGAAATTGATGGCATTGAAGGCCAATAAATCCTCGGGGCCTGATAGCCTGCATCCCAGAGTACTTAAGGAAGTGGCCCTAGAAATAGTGGATGCATTGATGATCATTTTCCAACAGTCTATCGACTTTGGATCAGTTCCTATGGACTGGAGGGTAGCTAATGTAACACCACTTTTTAAAAAAGGAGGGAGAGAGAAAACGGGTAATTATAGACCGGTTAGCCTGACATCAGTCCTGGGGAAAATGTTGGAATCAATAATTAAGGATGAAATAGCAGCGCATTTGGAAAGCAGTAATAGGATCAGTCTAAGTCAGCATGGATTTATGAAAGGGAAATCATGCTTGACAAATCTAGAATTTTTTGAGGATGTAACTAGTAGAGTGAACAAGGGAGAACCAGTGGATGTGGTGTATTTGGACTATCAAAAGGCTTTTGACAAGGTCCCACACGAGATTGTTGTGCAAAAATAAAGCACATGGTACTGGGGGTAATGTACCGATGTGGATAGAGAACTGGTTGGCAGACAGGAAGCAGAGAGTCGGGATAAACGGGTCCTTTTAAGAATGGCAGGCAGTGACTAGTGGGGTACCGCAGGGCTCAGTGCTGGGACCCCAGCTATTTACAATATACATTAATGATTTAGATGAAGGAAATGAGTGTAATATCTCCAAATTTGCAGATGACACGAAACTGGGTGGCAGTGTGAGCTGTGAGGAGGATGCTAAAAGACTGCAGTGTGAATTGGACAGGTTAGGTGAATGGGCAAATGCATGGCAGATGCAGGGGTCAATCATTATCATAGGGAGGGGGTCAATCATTATCACAGGGAGGGGTTCAATCATTATCACAGGGAGGGGGTCAATCATTATCACAGGGGGTTCAATCATTATCACAGGGGGATCAATCATTATCACAGGGGGGTCAATCATTATCACAGGGGGTCAATCATTATCACGGGGGAGTCAATTATTATCACAGGGGGGTCAATCATTATCACAGGGGGGTCAATCATTATCACAGGGAGGTCAATCATTATCACAGGGGGGTCAATCATTATCACAGGGTGGGGATCAATCATTATCACAGGGGGGTCAATCATTATCACAGGGGGGTCAATCATTATCACAGGGAGGGGATCAATCATTATCACAGGGGGGTCAATCATTATCACAGGGAGGGGTTCAATCATTATCACAGAGGGGTCAATCATTATCACAGGGAGGGGGTCAATCATTATCACGGGGGGGTCAATCATTATCACGGGGGTCAATCATTATCACGGGGGTCAATCATTATCACAGGGGGGTCAATCATTATCACAGGGAGGGGGTCAATCATTATCACAGGGAGGGGGGTCAATCATTATCACAGGGGGGTCAATCATTATCACAGGGAGGGGGTCAATCATTATCACAGGGAGGGGGGTCAATCATTATCACAGGGAGGGGGTCAATCATTATCACAGGGGGTCGATCATTATCGCGGTGGGGGGGGGTCGATCATTATCAATTGCCCAACAACAAGCCTTAACCATAACTTCAGAAGATCTCTTCCTCTTGCACAGGTGTGACATTTCCATCTCTCTAAAAGTCATACTTGTAACATTGCCAGTTTTGACATGAAATATGAGCAGCTTTGTCTTGGGAGCGCATGCTCACTATGAGCTGGTGAAATGAGATTTTGAACACTGGAAATGTGACTGCCTCGAAATGATAGGTGTGCTCCTGAGAGTTTTCTATTGGAGTTACTCAGGTTTAATTACTTGAGCAATGATACTAAGGTCTGAAGGGTTGGTTACAGGCCTGTTATGTTATGATTCTTGTGCGTGGTTCTTATCAGGAGCTGAACCAAAACTCTGACTCATTACTACAAGGTCAGCAGAGTGCTTGGTGGAAGCTACGGAGGTTAAAAGTAAAAAAGTAGGAATACTGGAAATCTGAAATCAAAACAGAGAATTCTGGAAATGTACTGCAGCTCAGATAGCATTTGAAAGGCAGAAGATTTTGAGTGATACCATTTATCAGAACAGTCCCACCCAAAACCTTAACCTATCCTCTTTATTTTAAATGGATCTCCAGATTCCAGTTCTTAAAGCCTTGGAATGTTAATGAAAAATGCATTTAAAGAAAAATGCGTGCAAAGTTTCAAACAAACAAAAATTGCAGCTTAGTACAGCAATTGTTGTCCTACTCAGACAGGGTGATTTGTGCTCTGCACTATGCAGTATTTAGCTAGGCAGAAAACAATTTTCTTTAAAGTTTACTTTGGTATCTAGCAAGTAGCATCTCTGAAACATTAGTAATCCACTGACCTCATGGCCAATGTTATAATTACCACAGCAAGCCTATTGATTACATAAATTACATGGGATAGGAAAGAGCTAAAAGCTTTTTAAAAATTTGATATGATCAAGCTAAGTGCACTAAAGCGGTAATCTCAAGGTGCCCACTGCATCTAACAGTGAGGTTCCTGATGATTTGGCAACAGTTTTGTATTTTTTTATGACTTGGTAAATGTCATTTGAAAATTAGTTTCAACAAACAATATTGAACCAGAGTTAAGATGGAAACTGACTTCCTGGGTGTAATGCTTGTAGCGCCACACTGTGGATGTGGACATATTGTGTACTGCAGCTGCATAGTTAATCATTAAAAAACAGGCAGTTTTCCGGAGAGTTCCGAGAGAGCAGCCTGCATGTTAGGAAGCTGTGTGTGCTGTGCTCTGTGAAGATATCACATTTGGCGGCGAGATGACATATTTTTCGGATGTTTAAAGCTTTAATTTTGTTGGTGAAGGATTCAGCCAGCCGACAGAAGATTTTGGAAGTTTCTGTCTTTGAAAAAAAAGCTACAAGATCCGAGGTAAAAAAACAGCACACGGTATGAACAGCTAGAGATAAAAAAAATGGCAGGTGTAATCGGATATTTGGGTGAATATAGACACGACCAGGAATGTTTTAAAGCGTATGTGGATCGGCTAGAAATGTATTTCACTGCAAATAACATAATCGAAGTTCCAGACAATGCAGTCCAGAACCAGGCTGTGTTGGAACGTGGCAGGTCCGGAATGATACGAAACCCTTGTAAATCTGCTTGTGCCTAACGAGCCAAAGGACACAATGCTTAAAGAGATTTTAATGAAGCTGGAGCAGCACTATAGCCCCAAACCGTTAGAAATTGCTGAAAGCTATCATTTTGGGATTCGGCAGACAGCGAGGTCGATGGGCATGGCCGAACAATATTCTCGAGAATTAAATAATGATTCCAGACGTCAGTCAACCGAGGTAAATCACCTGCAGGTTCAAAGTAAAAGACGGCCATGGCCGAAAGTCTCAGAAACTGGAAATTCTACCAGAGCGTCGAAGTCGTGCTATAGGTGCCTGGGACAACACGTTGCTCAAAGTTGTCCATACGTGAAGGCAGAGTGTTTCTTCTGCAGAAAGACTGGGCATCTTGCGAATGCATGCCGACTGAAGGGTAAACCAGTTTTTAAAGCTATGAGTCGAAATCCAAAGATTTCATAGCATAGAAGAACAACAACAGGACGAGGAGATGTTAGAGTTACACATCATCAGGAGCACGGGGTTAACAGACAGCGATTCGGAAAGCATCAAAATCCACATAGATGTTGCGGGATTCAAGATACCAATGGAAATTGACACAGGTGCCTCCGTGAGTGTAGTACCAGAGTCACTGTACCGCGACAAATTGCGTGATTTCCAACTGGAGAAATCCAAGATAGAGCTGCGAGGCTACTCGGGAGAGAAAATTCCTGTAATAGGCCGTATCACCGTACTGGTGAAATATAAAGATCAATTTCAGAACTTGCCTCTAATAGTAGTGAAAGGAGACAAGTCTGCCTTACTAGGAAGAAATTGGTTGAGCTCATTGAAGCTGGATTGGAGTAAGATTTTCTCTGTGGAAGCGAGATTTTCATCAACGGATGAGGTTATCAAGCAGTATCCGAAGGTGTTCTGCAAAATGGGCAGTCCGATCCAAGGCTTCAAGGCGAGTGTCAGGGTACAGAAGGACGCTAGATCGGTTTACTGCAAGCCACGTTCCGTACCATATGCACTCAAGGAGAAAGTTGAGCACGAACTCAAAAGACTAGAGACTGAGAACATTATTTGTAAGATAGAGCAATGTAATTGGGCTACACCCATTGTTGTACTTAAGTCTGATGGTAAAGTAAGATTGTGTGGTGATTATAAGGTAACCGTAAACTAGATTCTAGAAGGTAATGTCCCCAATACATTGCCGAATATAGAAGATTTGTTCACAACACTGACAGGTGGTCAGATCTTCTCAAAACTGGATCTTACGAATGCCTACTTACAGCTTGAACTAGATGAGGAGTCTGACTATAAATACTCATCTCGGCCTCTATCAGTATAATAGGCTCCCGTTTGGAGTGTCTTCCGCCCCTGCTATATTCCAAGGGGTGATGAACCAGGTTTTGCAAGGTATTGAAGGGGTAGTATGTTATTTGGATGACATATTAATTTCAGCACCAAATAGGCAAATTCATAATAAAATATTGAATGAAATCCTCAAACGGCTAGAGAAGCACAGGGTACGAGTGTCTGCTCGTAAGTGTGAGTTATTTAAAAACTCAGTGGCATACTGAGGGTACAGAGTAGACAAAGATGGTTTACATCCAACCATGGAAAAATTGGATGCAATTAGAAATGCACCCACTCCCAGGAATGTCACTGAACTTCGTTCATTCTTGGGTCTTTTGAACTATTATGGGAAGTTCCTACCAAATTTGGCTACAGTATTACATCCACTGAAAGAACTTTTGAAAAAACAGGTCCAGTGGAAGTGGTCAAAAGAATGCGAAATAGCATTCAAAGAGTGTAAAAACAAATTGGTAGAGAGCACCGTGTTAGTTCACTACGACATATCTAAGGAGATTAAGCTAGCATGTGATGCCTCTCCATATGGAGTAGGGGCAGTAATCTCATGTATCAAGTAGTGGGGAGGAGAGACCAATTGCTTTTGCTTCACACACTCTCAGTGCCAATGAGAGAAATTATGCGCAAATTGAAAGAGAAGCTTTGGCATTCATTTTTGGGGTCAAGAAGTTTCACAAATAATTGTATGGTCATAAGTTTACCATCGTTACGGACCATAAGCCCCAAAAAGCAATCCTCCATCCAAAGTCCCCAGTTCCGACAGTAGCTCCAGCCCGAATGCAGAGATGGGCTTTAATTTTGTCAGCACATACATATGATATTGAATACAGACGATCAGCTGATCACAGTAATGCTGATGCAATGTCTAGATTGCCCTCCCCATCACAGGTTACACCCGATAGGGAAGAAGTGTTTTATTTTTCATATATTGATGAACTGCCAGTCACAGCTGAAGAGATTGGTAGAGCAACCAAACGTGACCCAGTGATGTCAAGGTGTATGAGTATATTGCAAATGGATGGCCAAACCAGGTAACAGACAAAGATACACATCCATTCTTCATTCGAAGGAATGAATTATCAGTCGATAAAGATTGTATCATGTGGGGTGCAAGAGTTGTTATTACAAATAAATTCAGGTCCAAATTATTAGGAGACCTCCATGACCAGCACCTGGGAATGTGCTTGACCAAGAGTTTTGCACGCAATTATTTATGGTGCCCAGGTCTTGATAAAGATATAGAGTACATCGTGAGTCGGTGTACGACATGTCAATCGGTAAGCAAGCAACCACCACCAGTACCATTACAGCCATGGAAATGGCCTCCCAGGGTGTGGCAAAGGCTACATATTGATTTTGCTGAGTTAGATGGACAACAATTGTTCATTGTAATTGATAGCCATTCGAAATGAGTTGAGGTGTTTCCAATATGGAAAATAACAAGTAAAACATTGGACATTTTACGAAAATTATTTTCTTCATTTGGCCTCCCTGAAGAAATTGTTTCGGATAATGGACCACAATTTCATTCAGAAGAATTTGCACAATTCACGAGCAAAAATGATGTGAAACATACCAAGGTTCCGCCATACCACCCTGCTTCGAATGGTGCAGCAGAGCGCACTGTACAAATTGTCAAACGTGCCCTCATAAAACAAATGTTAGATCCAAATCCAAGAAAACGACAATTGTCATTGGATCACAAATTGGCTAATTTTCTGATTACATATCGAAATACTCCTCATACAACTACTGGTAGAACACCAGCAGAGTTGTTTCTCAAACGACAGCCACGAACCAGATTCTCGTTGTTAAAGCCAAATTTGGCACAGTCTGTAAAGGAGAAGAGTGAAATTAAACCAGAAGGTGAGAGTGAAGAACCATCACCATAAATGGTTATAGTGGTTACCCGGAAGAGTGGTGAAGATATGTGGTCCTCGCACATATTTGGTGAAGATGTTTGATAATGGACAGGTTAGGTTTGTCCATATTGATCATATTTTACCTACAGACATGGAAGGAGTTGAAGGTGGGAATGATTCAATTATTTCTGACTCATCAGATAGTTTTGATATACCAGTAGAAAATCCTAAATCCAATGTACTGGAAACAAATCCAGGAGAGAATCAGAATGAAAGTCTGAGTCCGAGTCAGGGAAACCAAGAGCCTCAAGTTAGAGTGAGTGCAAATGAAAATCAAGGAAATTCCATGGAGGAAAATGTTCCTCAGGATGAGCCTCAAATGAGTGTGAAATCAACACCATGTTTGGAAGGTTCTGTTCGAGAGCGAAGGTATCCTCTTCGAAACAGAAAACAAGTGGTAAAGTTACATTTTTAATTATGTATAAAAATGAAAGTTATTTATGATGTTTGTTATAATGGCTTTTTCATTAAGGAGGGAGAAGTGTAATGTCTGTAAGCTTGTAATGCTTGTAGCTCCACACTGTGGATGTGGACGTATTGTGTACTGCAGCTGCATAGTTAATCATTAAACAACAGGCAGCTTTCCGGAGAGTTCCGAGAGAGCAGCCTGCCATCTTCAGAAGCTGTGTGTGCTGTGCTCTGTGAAGATATCACACTGGGTTATAAATATGTATTGGGCAGAAGTGGAAATCGACAGGATCTGTCACACTGCATCCAATTTTCTTTTACATTGACATCAGTGGCAGAGAAATTTGAGCGGAGTGTACTGCCCAAGATGGATTTATACCCCTTGCCTTTGTCCAGCTTCATTCGCACAGACTGGTATATTACTGAGGGTGCTACAAATCAAACGATCCTATTCGTGGTATACTCCATTGTGTCTTTCAACTGGATTGATCATTGACAGCTCTTTATTGCGAGGTGCTTGAACCAGGATATATACTGGAGATTTCCCTCATGTCTTCAATTCAGGTCATTTACTGAACAGCTGGGCTCCACGTGGTGGCCAGGAATTTTGCATCACCTCAGTGTAAACCATCCCATTATCACCATTACAAAGTATTCAAGAAATATGCTCTACAAGTGGTATTTTACCACTTGGGCTGATTCTACTTTGTCTTCTAAGGAGATTTTCCAGTCCTTTGCGTTCCGTTTTTCATCCCAGAGCGGCGGCAATGGCGGCAGTGAGGTTTTCCGGGCGGCGGTCAGCCTCCAGCACCCTGTCGGGATTTTCGGGTTGGGTTTTGCGGCGGCGCGGAGCAGTACCTCCCAGAAGAGCTGCGCCGGTGTGCAACGCCCCTGATTGCGACGCGGGCGAGCTTTTTGACTCCCGCCCGACCAATACGCCCCTCAGTGCGCCCCACAAAGACCGCCTGGGAAATCGGACGGTCCAGTATATTAACGACTGCAAACAGGTAAGTAATGGCGTCCTAAGGTAAGTGTGATTGTTTTCTCTTTTAATTTTTTTTTCGATTTATGTTGTGGTGGTGTAGGCTATGTATTGGGAATGTTTTTGTGCTTTTTCTTGCAGGTTTTCTTTTTTCTCCCCAGGCGCCTCTCGGAGCTCTCCCGGCCCGTCTCTTTAGCTGGGATTGTCCCATGCTAACGCGCTAAGGGAGGTGTACAGCGCCTCCTTTAGCGCTGCGCCCCAGACTCGGGCCTCAGCTGCCCAATTTTGATGACTGAAACGCAAACTAATCTCAGGCACAAACTTTACCGCCCCGCTGCATTACTGCCCCGAAATCATCAAAGCCGAAAATCCAGCCCTAAGTATTTGTACCATGAATATCTTCCTGCAGCCGATAATGTGGCCTGGGGGTCTAATGTGAAGAATTGTTATTACTGGTCTGGAGATCTTAAGCCTTTAGTGCCAGCCGCCTGGAACTATCTCGGGGGAGAAATTGGCCTCCTTTGCACCTCCTGTTAGTGCTGCCGGGGGCGATAACGGGGCGCTAATGGCTTTCCGACCGGGTGCAACGAAAGTACCGATGCCTGCGAACTTCCCTTGCAGGTTAGCACTGGCGGTAAACCTTAACACCACGATTTCCTGCGCCCCGGAGATCGTGACGTTATCCGGTGCACAGCGCCCCGTTACCGCCCCGGATCCTAAACTCGCTTCGGTCCCCTGCAGCATTGCCGGGCATCAACAATGTCAGCTGCACGAGACGTTGTGAACTCGGCCGGCCTCATGGGGAGCAGTAATTAAAGGCACTGGTGGTCAGGTTGCCAAAAAAAAATGTCACCCCTCTCTGCTCATTTTTTAATTTTCCAATGCCACAATTGATCAGCCCTGCACTCTTTTAGAGTGCTTGGGGCTAAACGTTGCGGATCGTAGGTGCCATCAGAATAGTTACCTAGCAACGCCCTCAGCAACGACCCTTCTCTTTAAGGGAGGGAAGGAGCCTGTGAGTCCGGTAGTGCTGCACGGGACATTGTGCAGTGCTCTGCCGCTACCACTGCTCTTGCCTCGTTTAGTGCTCCAAGGGAAGTGGTAGTGCTTGATGTAGCTCCACTTCCCTCTTGGAGCACTAAACCGGAAGTTCACGTCTGCTGGAATTGGGTAGTGCTCGGCGATACTTTTGCGCTCCCGCAAAGGTTTATCACCCCAAACGGGTCGCTGCACAATTTGTAGCCCCTCGTGCCTACCTGCAGTCTAAGGCTTAAATAAAACAACTGAAATCAGACAAATATTACATTTAAAACAAGGTCATGTTTTCAACCATTAGTAAGCAAGCAAATGTTGTGGTCTTTATTAAATAGCCTCATCAGGTCAAGCAATACAACTTGTATAGTAAACCTCACATGGTGAACAATGTCTCCAAGCATTTTACTGAAATAAGTGGACATTGTGCAGGAGGGAAGGAAAACAGGAGTTTTGGAGGACAGGTGAAAGTATAAAGATAGGAGTTTTAAGGAGACTTTTCAAAGCAGCACAAAAGGGTGAGAAGGGTGAGGGATATTGACAGAAAGCTCCAGCCATTGTAGCTGAAGGAATGGCCACCAGTGATGGAGCTGAGAGAGTTATGAAGCTGCGTGCAGAGATATGCAGCTGGAGGAGGTTGCAAAGATAGGACAGGACAAGGGATTTTTACATGAGGACAAGCATTTTGTAATTACATAGGATTACATAGGATTACATACAGCACAGAAACAGGTCATTAGGCCCAACCAGTCCATGCTGGTGTTTATGCTCCACTCGAGTCTCCTCCCGTCTTTCCTCATCTAACTCTATCAGTTTTATTTTAATGAGGCTCAATCACTATAATTGATCGGACCTCTCATTGGTGACATCGACAGGCGGTTTGATCGTCCCGCTTGATGTCCATCCAAATCTAAAATTGCCCCCATGATCTCTGTGCATTGCTCTCCCCTGTTTGATATTTGGTGCTTCCATTCTAGTTGAGCTCCATTAAAAGGTAGAGACCCACAACAGTCAGTGGCAAAAAAGAAAGGACCCATGTGTACTTCTACATTAAGTGACAACCTGACAGCAGCTCAGGAACCTTAAAACAATACAGAACTCCAGAGTATCACTGTTATATATGTAAACTTGTATTTACTTTGTACAGCCACCAGAGGGCTCATCCCCTGGAGTCCCAAGGGATCCCATAATCCCTTGGGAACACAGGTATTTAAGGAGGCCTCACAGGTTGGAGAGGCACTCTGGAGACCTGCAAATAAAAGACTAAGGTCACACGTTACTTTGAGCTCACAGTGTTCAGTCTGACACTTTCTCCATACATAACAACTGGCGATGAGATACAGATAGCGAACCCAAAGACACAGAGAACAGTGGGCATCCAAGAGAAATTCTCGGAGGGAGATGATTGAGAAACTTTTGTGGAGCAACTCAACCAATACTTGGCCAACGAGCTAGATGGGGAAGAGAGCGCTGCCAAACAAAGGGCGATCCTCCTCACCATCTGTGGGGCACCAACGTATGGCCTCATGAAGAATCTGCTCACTCCAGCGAAACCCACGGAGAAATCATATGATGATTTGTGCACACTGGTTCAACAGCATTTGAACCCGAAGGAAAGTGTTCTGATGGCGAGGTACCGGTTTTACACTTACAAAAGGTCTGAAGATTAGGAAGTGGTGAGTTATAACGTCAAGCTAAGACACCTTGCAGGACATTGCGAATTTGAAGGACATTTGGAGCACATGCTCAGAGACTTTTTTGTACTTGGCATTGGCCACGAAACCATACTTCGCAAACTTTTGACTGTAGAGACCCCAACCTTGAGTAAAGCCATTGCGATAGCCCAGGCGTTCATTGCCGCCAGTGAAAATACAAAGCAAATATCTCAGCACACAAGTGCTGCTACAAGTACTGTGAACAAAGTGATGTTGTTTTCGAATCGTAACGTACAGGGCAAGTCACACATGCCTGCAGCTGCACGGCCGCAGATGGTCTCAGAGGGTGAGACATCAAGGATGATGAATGCAAGGCCATTAACACCTTGTTGGTGCTGCGGGGGTGATCATCATTTCCATTCATGCCAATTCAAAGGGTACCTGTGCAAGGGCTGTGGAACAATGGGACACCTCCAACGTATGTGCAGGCGAGTTGTAAAAGCTGCTAAACCTGCAAACCATCATGTTGCAGAGGAGGACAGATCCACGGAGGATCACGACGAACCAGAGGCTCAGACCGAGGAGGCAGAGGTACATGGGGTGCACGCATTCACCACAAATTGTCCACCGATAATTCTGAATGTTGAACTAAATAGACTCCTGGTGTCAATGGAGCTGGACACGGGCGCGAGCCAGTCCATCATGGGCAAAAAGACTTTCGAAAGATTGTGGTGCAACAATGCCTCAAGGCCAATCTTAACTCCAGCTCGCATGAAACGAAGAACTTACACGAAAGAACTGATTCCTGTAATCGGCAGTGCTACCGTAAAGGTCTCCTACGATGGAGCAGTGCACATGCTACCACTCTGGGTGGTACCGGGTGATGGTCCCATGCTGCTCGGCAGGAGCTGGCTGGGAAAGATACGCTGGAACTGGGATGACATCCGAGTGCTATCACCCGCTGACGACACTTCGTGTGCCCAGGTCTTAAACAAATTTCCTACGCTGTTCGAACCAGGCATCGGGAAATTCCAAGGAGCAAATGTGCACATCCATCTAATTCCGGGGGCGCGACCCATCCATTACAAGGCGAGAGCAGTACCATACATGATGAGAGAAAGGGTAGAGATCGAGCTAGACCAGCTGCAAAGAGAGAGCATCATTTCAGCGATTAAGTTCAACGAGTGGGCCAGTCCTATCATCCCAGTCCTCAAGGGAGACGGCACCATCAGAATCTGTGGCGTTTACAAAGTAACTATCAATCGTTTCTCCCTGCAGGACCAATACCCACTGCCAAAGACCTCTTTGCAACACTGGCAGGAGAAAATACATTCAAGAAGCTGGATCTGACTTCAGCCTACATGACGCAGGAGCTGGAGGAATCTTCGAAGATACTCACCCGCATCAACACGCACAAATGTCTTTTTATTTATAACAGATGCCCGTTTGGAATCCAATCAGCAGTGGCGATATTCCAGAGAAACAGGGAAAGCTTACTGAAGTCGGTCCCGCATACCGTGGTCTTCCAGGGCGACATCTTGGTCACAGGTCGGAACACAGTTCTGCATCTGCAGAACTTGGAGGAGGTTCTTAGTCGACTCAACCGCATGGGGCTCAAGTGCGTTTTCCTGGCGCGTGAAGTGGAGTTCTTGGGAAGGAAGATTGAAGACGGAGGCAATCGAGAACGCACCAAGGCCACAGAATGTGACGGAGCTGCGGTCGTTTCTGGGACACCTGAACTACTTTGGTAACTACTTACCTGGTCTCAGCACACTGTTAGAAACACTGCATGTCTTACTATGAAAAGGGGACAAATGGGTATGGGGCAAAAGCTAAGAAAATGCCTTTGTAAAAGCGAGAAAATTGTTATGCTCCAACAAATTGCTTGTATTGTATGATCCATGTAAGCGTTTGGTACTAGCATGTGGTGCGTCATCATATGGCGTCGGGTGTGTATTGCAACAAGCTAATGATTTCGGGAAACTGCAACCGGTTGCCTATGCATCTAGGAGTCTGTCTAAGGCCGAGAGAGCCTACAGCATGATTGAGAAAGAAGCGTTAGCATGTGTCTATGGGGTAAAGAAAATGCATCAATACCTGTTTGGGATAAAATTCGAATTGGAAACTGACCATAAGCCACTAATATCCCTGTTTTCCAAGAGTAAAGGGAGAAATACCAACGCTTCGGCACACATCCAGAGATGGGTGCTCATGTTGTCCGCATACAACTACGCCATCCGTCACAGGTCAGGCACAGAAAACTGCGGCGATGCTCTCAGTAGGCTGCCATTGCCCACCAGGGGGGTGGAAATGGCGCAGCCCGCAGATCTAGCCATGGTTATGAAAGCATTTGAGAGTGAGCAATCACCCGTCACTGCCCGGCAGATCAAAACCTGGACGACCAGATCCCCTTATTATCCCTAGTCAAAAGCTGTGTGCTTCACGGGAGCTGGTCCAGTGTCCCAGTGGAAATGCAGGAAGAGATAAAGCTGTTCCAGCGGCACAAAATGAAATGTCGATACAGACAGACTGCCTTCTGAGGGGCAATCATGTAGTGGTTCCCAAGAAGGGCAGAGATAACTTCACCAATGACCTCCACAGTACCCACCCAGGCATCGTAATGATGAAAGCGATAGCGAGATCCCACGTGTGGTGGCCCGGTATCGATGCGGACTTAAGAGTCCTGCGTTCACAGATGTAATACATGCTTGCAGTTAAGCAATGTACCCAGGGAGGCGCCGCTAAGTTTATGGTCTTGGCCCTCCAAACCGTGGTCCAGGGTACACGTCGACTATGCAGGCCCGTTCTTGGGTAAAATGTTCCTTGTTGTTGTATACACGTACTCCAAGTGGATTGAATGTGAAATAATGTTGGCTAGCACGTCCGCTGCCACTACTGAAAGCCTGCGGGTCATGTTTGCCACACACGACCTACCCGATGTCCTGGTAAGCGACAATGGGCCATGTTTTACCAGTACTGAGTTCAAAGAATTCATGACCCATCACGGGATCAAACATGTCACATCAGCCCTGTTTAAGCCAGCATCCAATGGTCAGGCAGAGAGAGCAGTGCAAACCATCAAGCAAGGCTTGTAGAAGGTAACGGAAGGCTCACTGCAGACTCACCTATCCCGAATCCTGCTTAGTTACCGCACGATACCCCACCCGCTCACTGGGATTGCACCTGCTGAACTGTTCATGAAAAGAGCACTTAAGACAAGGCTCTCGTTAGTTCACCCTGATCTACATGAACAGGTAGAAAGCAGGCGGCTTCAACAAAGTACATACCATGATAGCGCAAATGTGTCACGCGAAATTGAAATCAATGATCCTGTATTTGTATTGAATTATGGACAAGATCCCAAGTGGCTTCCAGGCACTGTCGTGGCCAAAGAGAGGAGCAGGGTGTTTCGGGTCAAACTTTCAAATGGACTCATTCACCGGAAACACTTGGACCAAATCAAACTCAGATTCACGGACTATCCTGAGCAACCCACCTTGGACCCTACCTTTTTTGATTTCCCAACATACACACCAGTGGCAACCGGCACCACGGTTGACCATGAAGCAGGACCCATCATCCACAGCAGCCCAGCAGGACCCAACACACCAGGCAGCCCAGCAAGGCCAGCTGCACAGCAGCCCAGCGAGGGCCCAACAAATGATTCAACAATACACCTTTCACACCGAGACGATCAACCAGGGCAGGAAGGGCCCCAGATCGACTCACATTGTAAATAGTTACACTATTGACTTTGGCGGGGGGAGTGTTGTTATATATGTAAACTTGTATTTATTCTGTACAGCCACCAGAGGGCTGTGCTCCCATAATCCCTTGGGAGCACAGATATTTAAGGAGGCTTCACAGGTTGGAGAGGCACTCTGGAGACTTGCAAATAAAAGACTAAGGTCACACGTTACTTTGAGCTCATAGTGTTCAGTCTGACTCTTTCTCCATACATAACAGTAACCAATTTATATTAGAGTGTCATTGACTCCGTGAGTATTCCATGTATAAAATTGATGGCAATTGGCTTACATAAAAGTGCCTCATAGCTCTCTAAGCACTGGGGAAGGTAGAGTGTTTTTAAGCTATTAATAATATTATACAGTATTTGTCCCTGTGTGATTCTTACAAAACAAAATCCGGGTAATGTAACTAATTCCTCACAGTCATGTTATCTGCTCCATCTTAACAATGTTGAGTGAAACAAATGTGTCAGTGTGTTGTTGCATGAAGATATATAACATAGAAACATAGAAACATAGAAAATAGGTGCAGGAGTAGGCCATCCGGCCTTTCAAGCCTGCACCACCATTCAATAAGATCATGGCTGATCATTCCTTCAGTACCCCGTTCCTGCTTTCTCTCCATACCCCTTGATCCCTTTAGCTGCAAGGGCCATATCTAACTCCCTCTTGAATATATCCAATGAACTGGCATCAACAACTCTCTGCGGTAGGGAATTCCACAGGTTAACAACTCTGAGTGAAGAAGTTTCTCCTCATCTCAGTCCTAAATGGCTTACCCCTTTTCTTTAGACTGTAAACCCTGGTTCTGGATTTCCCCAACATCGGGAACATTCTTCCTGTACTTAACCTGTCCAATCCCGTCAGAATTTTATATGTTTCTATGAGATCCCCTTTCATTCTTCAAATTCTAGTGAATATAAGCCGAGTCGATCCAGTCTTTCTTCACATGTCAGTCCTGCCATCCCGGCAAACAGTCTGGTGAATCTTCGCTGCACTCCCTCAATAGCAAGAATGTCCTTCCTCAGATTAGACCAAAACTGAACACAATGTTCAAGGTGTGGCCTCACCAAGGCCCTATACAACTGCAGTAAGACCTCCCTGTTCCTATACTCAAATCCTCTCGCTATGAAGGCCAATATGCCATTTGCCTTCTTCACCACCTGCTGTATCTGCATGGCAACTTTCAATGACTGATGTACCATGACACCCAGGTCTCGTTGCACTTTCCCTTTTCCTAATCTGTCACCATTCAGATAATGTTTTGCCTCCCTGTTTTTGCCACCAAAGTGGATAACCTCACATTTATCTACATTATACTGCATCTGCCATGCCTTTGCCCACTCACCTAACCTGTCCAAGTCACCCTCTTAGCATCCTCCTCACAGCTCACACCGCCACCCAGCTTTGTGTCATCTGCAAACTTGGAGATATTACATTCAACCCCTTCGTCTAAATCATTATGTACATTGTAAATAGCTGGGGTCCCAGCACTGAACATTGCGGTACCCCACGAGTCATTGTCTGCCATTCTGAAAAGGACCCATTTATTCCTACTCCTTGCTTCCTGTCTACTAACCAGTTCTCTATCCACGTCAATACATTATCCCCAATACCATGTGCTTCAATTTTGCACACTAATCTCTTGTATGGGAACTTGTCAAAAGCCTTTTGAAAGTCCAAATACACCACATCCACTGGTTGTCCCTTGTCCACTCTACTAGTTACATCCTCAAAAAATTCTAGAAGATTTGTCAACCATGATTTGTCTTTCATAAATCTATGCTGACTTGGACCGATCCTGTCATTGTTTTCCAAATGCGCTGCTATTTCATCTTTAATAATTGATTCCAACATTTTCCCCTGTACTGATGTCATGCTAACCGATCTATAATTCCATGTTTTCACTCTCGTCCTTTTTTAAAAAGTGGGGTTACATTAGCTACTCTCGAATCCATAGGAACTGATCCAGAGTCTATAGAATGTTGGAAAATGACCACTAATGCATCCACTATTTCTAGGGCCACTTCTTTAAGTACTCTGGGGTGCAGACTATTAAGCTTTGAGGATTTATCGGCCTCCAATCCCATCAATTTACCTAATTCAATTTCCTGACTAATTAGGATTGCCTTCAGTTCCTCCTTCTCGCTAGACCCTCGGACCCCTAGTATATCCGGAAGGTTATTTGTGGCTTCCTTAGTGAAGACAGAACCAAAGTATTTGTTCAATTGGTCTGCCATTTCTTTGTTCACCATTATAAATTCACCTGATTCTGACTGCAAAGGACCTACATTTGTCTTCACTAATCTTTTTCTCTTCACGTATCTATAGAAGATTTTGCAGTCAGTTTTTATGTTTCCTGCAAGCTTATTCTAATACCCTATTTTCCCCCTCCTAATTAAATCCTTTGTCCTCCTCTGCTGAATTCTAAATTTCCCCCAGTGCTCAATTTGTTGCTTTTTCTGGCCAATTTATATGCCTCTTCCTTGGATTTAACACTATCCCGAATTTCCCTTGTTAGCCACGGTTGAGCCACTTTCCATGGCAGGACACCTGTCATGGCAGGACAGCTCGGACACGTGTTATGCTCCTCCTGTACCATGTGCGAAATCAGTGTCCCTGATGACTACATGTGCCGTAAGTGTATCCGCCTCCAGTTCCTGACAGACCGCTTTGCAGAACTGGAGCTGCGGGTGGATTCACTCTGGAGCATGCACAATGCTGAGAATGATATAAATAGCACACTTAGTGAGTTGGTCTGACTGCAGGTAAAGGGTCCACAGTGAGATAGGGAATGGAAGACTAACAGGAAGAGCAGTGCAAGGAAGGTAGTGCAAGGATTCCCTGCGGTCATCCCCCTGTAAAACAGATACACCGCTTTGGGTACTGTTGAGGGGGATGACTCATTAGGGGAGAGCAGCAGCAGCCAGGTTCATGGCACCGTGGCTGGCTCTGCTGCACAAGAGGGCAGGAAAAAGAGTGGGAGAGCAATAGTGACAGGGGATTCGATTGTAAGGGGAATAGATAGGCGTTTCTGCGGCCGCAACCAAGACTCCAGGATGGTATGTTGCCTCCCTAGTGCAAGGGTCAAGGATGTCTCGGAACAGGTGCAGGGCATTCTGAAAAAGGCGGGTGAACAGCCAGTTGTCGTGGTGCATATAGGTACCAACGGTATAGGTAAAAAACGGGATGAGGTACTACAAGACGAATTTAGGGAGCTAGGAGTTAAATTAAAAAGTAGGACCTCAAAAGTAGTAATCTCAGGATTGCTACCAGTACCACGTGCTGGTCAGAGTAGGAATCACAGGATAGCTCAGATGAATACGTGGCTTGAGCAGTGGTGCAGAAGGGAGGGTTTCAAATTCCTGGGACATTGGAACCGGTTCTGAGGGAGGTGGGACCAGTACAAACCAGACGGTCTGCACCTGGAACCAATGTCCTAGGGGGAGTGTTTGCTAGTGCTGTTTGGGAGGAGTTAAACTAATATGGCAGGGGGATGGGAACCTATGCAGGGAGACAGAGGGGAATAAAATGTAGACCGAAGCAAAAGATAGAAAGGAGAATAGTAAAAGTGGAGGGCAGAGAAACCCAAGGCAAAAAACAAAAAGAGCCACTTTGCAGCAGAATTCTAAGTGTGTTAAAAGGACAAGCCTGAAGGCCCTGTGCCTCAATGCGAGGAGTATTCAGAATAAGGTGGACAAATTAACTGCGCAGATAGCAGTTAACGGATACGATGTGATTGGCATCACGGAGACATGGCTCCAGGGTGACCAAGGCTAGGAACTCAACATCCAGGGGTATTCAGCATTTAGGAAGGATAGACAGAAAGGAAAAGGAGGTGGAGTGGCGTTGCTGGTTAAGGAGGAAATTAATGCAATAGTAAGGAAGGACATTAGCTTGGATGATGTGGAATCGGTATGAGTGGAGCTACGGAATACCAAAGGGCAGAAAACGCTAGTGGGAGTTGTGTACAGGCCACCAAATAGTAGTAGCGAGGTTGGAGACAACATCAAACAAGAAATAAGGGATGTGTGCAATAAAGGTACAGCAGTAATCATGGGCGACTTTAATCTACATATTGATTGGGCTAACCTAACTGGTAGCAATACGGTGGAGGAGGATTTCCTGGAGTGTATTAGGGATGGTTTTCTAAACCAACATGTTGAGGAACCAACCAGAGAGCTGGCCATCCTAGACTGGGTGATGTGTAATGAGAAGGGACTAATTAGTAATCTTGTTGTGCGAGGCCCTTTGGGGGATAGTGATCATAATATGGTAGAATTCTTTATTAAGATGGAGAGTGACAAAGTTAATTCAGAAACTAGGGTCCTGAACTTAAGGAAAGGTAACTTTGGTGGTATGCAGCGCGAATTGGCTAGATTAGACTGGCAAATGATACTTAAAGGGTTGATGGTGGATAGGCAATGGCAAACCTTTAAAGATCGTATGGATGGACTTCAACAATTGTACATCCCTGTCTGGAGTAGAAATAAAACGGGGAAGGTGGCTCAACCGTGGCTAACAAGGGAAATTAAGGATCATGTTAAATCCAAGGAAGAGGCATACAAATTAGCCAGAAAAAGTAGTAAGCCGGAGGACTGGGAGAAATTTAGAATTCAGCAGAGGAGGACAAAGGGTTTAATTAAGAGGGGGAAAATAGAGTACGAGAGGAAGCTTGCCAGAAACATAAAAACTGACTGCAAAAGCTTCTATAGATATGTGAAGAGAAAAAGATTAGTGAAGACAAACGTAGGTCCCTTGCAGTCGGATTTGGGTAAATTTATAATGGGGAACAAAGAAATGGCAGACCAATTGAACAAGTACTTTGATTCTGTCTTCACAATGGAAGACACAAATAACCTTTCGGATGTACTAGGGGACCGAAGGTCAAGTGAGAAGGAGGAACTGAAGGATATCCTTATTAGGAGGGAAATTGTGTTAGGGAAATTGACAGGTTTGAAGTCCGATTAATCCCCAGGGCCTGATAGTATACATCCCAGAGTACTTAAGGAAGTGGCCCTAGAAATAGTGGATGCATTGGTGATAATTTTCCAACATTCTATCGACTCTGGATCAGTTCCTATGGACTGGAGGGTAACATCACTTTTTTAATAAGGAGGGAGAGAGAAAATGGGTAATTATAGACCGGTTAGCCTGACATTAGTAGTGGGAAAATGTTAGAATCAATCATTAAGGATGAAATAGCAGCACATTTGGAAAGCAGTGACAGGATTGGTCCAACTCAGCGTGGATTTATGAAGGGGAAATCATGCTTGACAAATCTTGTGGAATTTTTTGAGGATGTAACTAGTAGAGTGGACAGGGGAGAACCAGTGGATGTGGTGTATTTGGACTTTCAAAAGGCTTTTGACAAGGTCCCACACAAGAGATTAGCATGCAAAATTAAAGCACATGGTATTGAGGGTAATGTACTGACGTGGATAGAGAACTGGTTGGCAGACAGGAAGCAGAGAGTCGGGATTAACGGGTCCTTTTCAGAATGGCAGGCAGTGACTAGTGGAGTGCCGCAGGGCTCAGTGCTGGGTCCCCAGCTCTTTACAATATATATTAATGATTTAGATGATGGGATTGAGTGTAATATCTCCAAGTTTGCAGATGACACTAAACTGGGTAGCGGTATGAATGGTGAGGAGGACGCTAAGAGGCTGCAGGGTGATTTGGATAGGTTAGGCGAGTGGGCAAATACATGGCAGATGCAGTATAATGTGGATAAATGTAAGGTTATCCACTTTGGGGGCAAAAACACGAAGGCAGAATATTATCTGAATGGTGGCAGATTAGGAAAAGGGGAGGTGCAGCGAGACCTTGGTGTCGTGGTTCATCAGTCATTGAAGGTTGGCATGCAGGTACAGCAGGCGGTGAAGAAGGCAAATGGTATGTTGGCCTTCATAGCAAGGGGATTTGAGTACAGGAGCAGGGAAGCCTTGCTGCAGTTGTACAGGGCCTTGGTGAGGCCCCACCTGGAATATTGTGTTCAGTTTTGATCTCCTAATCTGAGGAAGGACGTTCTTGCTTTTGAGGGAGTGCAGCGAATTTTGAGGGAGTTCACCAGTCTGATTACCGGGATGGCAGGACTGACATATGAGGAGAGACTGGATCGACTGGGCCTGTATTCACTGGAGTTTAGAAGGATGAGAGGAGATCTCATAGAAACATATAAAATTCTGACGGGATTGGACAGGTTAGATGCAGGAAGAATGTTCCCGATGTTGGGGAAGTCCAGAACCAGGGGACACAGTCTAAGGATAAGGGGTAAGCCATTTAGGACTGAGATGAGGAGAAACTTCTTCACTCAGAGAGTTGTTAACCTGTGGAATTCCCTACCGCAGAGAGTTGTTGATGCCAGTTCATTGGATATATTCAAGAGGGAGTTAGATATGGCCCTTGCAGCTAAAGGGATCAAGGGGTATGGAGAGAAAGCAGGAACGGGGTACTGAAGGAATGATCAGCCATGATCTTATTAAATGGTGGTGCAGGCTCGAAAGGCCGGATGGCCTACTCCTGCACCTATTTTCTATGTTTCTATGTTTCTATGCTTCTATGTTTCCCCGTTTTATTTTTACGCCAGGCAGGGATGTACAATTGTTGAAGTTCATCCATGTGATCTTTAAATGTCTGCCATTGCCTATCCACCATCAACCCTTTAAGTCTCATTCACCAGGCTATTCTAGCCAATTCATGTCTCATACCATCGAAGTTACCTTTCTTTAAGTTCAGGACCCTAGTCTCTGAATTAACTGTGTCACTCTCCATCTTAATGAAGAATTCTACCATATTATGGTCACTCTTCCCCAAGGGGCCTCGCACAACAAGATTGCTAATTAATCCTCACTCATTACACAACACCCAGTCTCGGATGGCCAGCTCTTTAGCTGGTTCCTCGACATATTGGTCTAGAAAACCATCCCTTATACATTCCAGGAAATCCTCCTCCACTGCATTGCTACCAGTTTGGTGAGCCCAATCTATATGTAGATTAAAGTCACCCATGATAACTGCTGTAACTTCATTGCACGCATCCCTAATTTCCTGTTTGATGCCATCTCTGACTTCACTACTACTGTTTGGTGGTCTGTGCACAACTCCCACGAGCGTTTTCTGCCCTTTGGTGTTCCCAACTCTATCCATACAGATTCCACGTCATCCAAGATAATATCTTTCCTTACTATTGCATTTATCTCCTCTTTAATCAGCAACGCTACCGCACCTCCTTTTCCTTTCTGTCTATCCTTCCTGAATGTTGAATACCCAGGATGTTGTGTTCCCAGCCTTCGTCACCCTGGAGCCATGTCTGCGTAATCCCAATTATATCATATCTGTTAACAGCTATCTGCGCAGTTAATTCATCCACCTTATTACGAATGCTCCTTGCATTGAGACATGGAGCCTTCAGGCTTGTTTTTTTAACACTCTTTGTCTTTTTAGAATTATGTTGTAATGTGGCCCTTTTTGATTTTTGCTTTTGATTTCTCTGCCCTCCTCTTTTCCTTATCACCTTTCTACCTTTTGCTTCTGCCCCCATTTTACTTCCCTCTGTCTCCCTGCATAGATTCCCATCCCCCTGCCATATTAGTATAAATATCTGTGAGATCCAAAACCCTGGTTCGGCTGTAAGTGCATTGAACAAACCTTCCTGAAAAGCTGCCCTGCTGTGCTACCTACTATAAACATGATGAGCTTTAAGCCCTATGCTTGGAGAATACACCATCTTCTTCATGTAGCCTGAGTTGAGTGAGCAGTGAATCGAGTTTTAGTGAGGCCTCTTGCTTTCTGCACTGTGTGATGGAAACATAATGGTGGGAATTTGCAAAGCTTCTCCATATCATAGAAGTACAGGTTACTGTTAAAAATTTTAGGACTGCGTTAGATATTCACTGAGGTTCTCCGGCACTGGTCACTCCTGTAAATGAACCTCATGCCCCTTACATTCAGGAATTTGTCTGTACTGTCCAATCTCTAATTATACAATGGTGTAACTCAGTGGTGTTTAGATGGAGCTCCACTAATCAACCCCTGGTTGGAGGAGGGATTTATGGAACAATCTGCATCATCATCATCGGCAGTCCCTCGGAATCGAGGAAGACTTGCTTCCACTCTAAAATTGAGTCCTTAGGTGGCTGAACAATCCAATACGAGAACCACAGTCCCTGTCACAGGTGTGACAGATAGTCGTTGAGGGAAAAGGTGGGTGGGACTGGTTTGCCACACGCCCTTTCTGCTGCCTGCGCTTGATTTCTGCATGCTATCGGCGATGAGATTCGAGGTGCTCAGCACCCTCCATGGTACACTTCCTCCACTTAGGGCAGTCTTTTGTCAGTGGGGATGTTGCACTTTATCAAGGAGGCCGTTTGCCGTGAAGGAGTTCCAAGTAGAGCGCTTGCTTTGGGAATCTGCTGTCTGGCCTGAGAACAATGTGGCCTGCCCAGCGGAACTGATCAAGTGTGGTTAGTGCTTCAATGCTGGGGATGTTGGCCTGGTCAAGGATGCTAACGTCGGTGCATCTGTCCTCCCAGGGGATTTGTAGTATCTTGCAGAGACATTGTTGCATAGAGAGGCAATAGCAACAGATAGTGCCAATTCATTTATTCATTAATTCAAAAGCAAATTATATCAATTTCTTTCAGAAAATAATATTTTGGGATACAGTATACAAGTAATGTGAGACATAACATATGGTGAGTGTAGCTTTGGAAGAACAAGTGACTTTGGACCAATGGTTCCTAAAGCTTTCTACCACTGGGAGTTTTCCTTGCCTCTTGTCTGGGTCAGTTAATAGAGATTGATTGCCATAATTAGTCAATAATTCCATTATTGTTGTATCATGTGACTACCAGGATGGTAGAACGTGAACTAGGTACTTGGGATTTTCTCATCCAGCATTTCCTATGTCCCTATGGGCATAAAGCTTGACAGGGACAGTAAACCATTGAAATGTAAAGCATAACAAATACTGAAAGCGTGGGGGTCTCCTTTAAAGAAGCGTTGGCATTTAAAGTGGGAGAGTAGGGAAAGCTTAAGATGAACAGTGATGGCCAACCATTCGTCAGCAATAGTCTTTCTATAAAAACTGTTCCTGAGCAATAGAAAAAACAAATGTTATTCAAAGGGATGTTCATCCTTCATAATGATAGGATATATCTCTACCTTGTACCACTTCATTATATCTTGTTGTGCTTTATGTTTAACTTTGCTGCTTAGATGTAGTTCAAGTAAACATTCTGTGCATAAATCTCTGATGTGAAATCGTAAAGAAGTTCAATTTCAGTCATTTCATAGATAGGGAACACTACACACAGATCAATTTCACATCCATATTATGGAACTTAATGATCTCACGTAAGCGGAGTTTCTCTTAAATGTCTACCCCCAGGATATCTCTGAGGCAGAGAACAAAGTACCACAGATGCTGGAGATTTCTAACTCCCTTTGCTGGAGAATGGTGCAACTTTCAAGCACAACAATGGCGTAACAATGGCATAACTGATATAGAGGAAATTCAGGGCCTTAGTATTTTTTTCTAGTAATGTTAGCAAGAAAGTATATCAACTGGCACTTCAATGGGTGATAACATCTCAGATTAATGTTGTAATTCATAGAAAGACGAGCTTTCGAAAGACTGATTGTCCAGGTTTCCTGTGTTTTTCAGTATGGTTTCTTTACAGCAGAACACTGCACGTGTTGTTCATTCACAGTTCATAAAGACCATTAGAGTCTCATTAATACTTCTGCAACAGTCGTGACAATGCAACTCACCAGTGCTGCAAATGGTTGCAAAGCTGGCTATGACCATACACAGCCTAGCAAGAGTGTGGCTAACTAATGCCATTAAAGACAAGTTCTATCAGAACAGTGATTCAATGACAATGACACTTTTCTAACTTGCTGCAAACTGATGGGAATGTTCAACATTTTCCAATCTCATGATGGAGCATATTACATTAGACAGAAAATGGTTATGACATATTCACACTATTATGTATGTAGGCACCTTGGTAATGACTCCGCGAGGCAGGGTTACGGCACTTAAACTGTGTAGACTGTCGTCTTTTATTTGGAGCTCCTCGAGTGAGGACACCAAGCTGTGAGCTCCCTTTTATACTGGATTACCTGCAGTGTGCAGGTAACCCTTAGGTCTCCAGCAGCAGCACCCTCTGGTGTACAGGTAAGATGTGTACAGTGTAAGGTACATTCGGTGATACAGACATCATATAACAATACAAGCATACATACATAACAACACTCCTCCCTAAGCATTTTTCAAGTTCTTATTGTCATGACCTGGGGAGGTGATCAATGGTGGGCTATGGGAGATTATGGTGAGGGTTGTGTGGTTGCCAGGTGTGATCCCTGTACTTGAGGCTGGCCTCATACATCCCCCGCACCCCCCCCCCCCACCCCTCACACAAACCATGTGGGTGTCACTGCTGTGGGATCCCTCAGTGGGGTAGCCAGTGTAGCAGTGGATAGGGTCCATACTCTGTGGTGTGGGTGAGTGTGTGGTGATGGGCAGGGCCACAGGACTGTGTGGGCTCCTTGTCCTCCATTTGTGATGAGTGTCTAGTTTTCCCAGGGTTTGCCAGGAAAGCTGAAGGGTACTGGCCTCTCAATCCTGGTGCTGGCCCTGGTGGCTAGGGAGTGTACGGCCAGTCTTGAGCAGTTTGCCAGTGGTGGTGACTGTTCTGCCCATTGACCACTGTCCCTGTAGTGGGTCTGTATGTGAGCCCTTCCTGGGGCATCACATTAGTTCCAAAGGTCCAGGCTACATGGTCAGGTAGCCTGCTGGACCTGGGGGTCTCCCACGGGGGGAATCCTCTAGTATTTACATTGTCCCTGTAAAACCCAGTGTCCTTTAACAGTCTCCTACCTGTATACATGACACCTTGGCTCCTATCATACATAGTCGAGTCTACATTATTAACTACCATTGCATTGTTAATTACAGCATTTACATCACTTTCTTGTATCATGGTCTCCCCATACATGGTTACATTAGACATTTTGAATTTACTACCATAATCATTAGACCTTACAAGCTTGTTCTTACCCTTACTTACATAGGCATTCATTCCATTTTTCACATCAGTTACACCAGCATCACAATTCCTCGTTACATTGTCATACCTGCACCCGTTTACTGCATTTTTAGCTTTAAAGCCTGTCATCTTTTAGTTGAAACTGTCCCTTTAAATTTTTTTTGTTACCAGTCTCCTTTAAGGGAGCCTTCCAATCTGATTTGTCTCTCGGTGTCACGTGTCGCTCCTCCAACGCTGCCCCTCGTGGTCTGGTCGTGGCCATTTTGATTGTAGGTTCTTCTCCTCGTGGTGCTGCAGCCACCTTCTGGCTCTCCTCCAGGTAGGCTGTGGTGGTCTTTTCTTCAGGTGCTGAATTCAAAGAATTCATGAAACGTAACGGGATCAAACATGTCACATCTGCCCTGTTTAAACCAGCGTCCAATGGTCAGGCAGAGAGAGCAGTGCAAACCATCAAGCAAGGCTTGAAGAGGTTAACTGAAGGCTCACTGCAGACTCACCTATCCTGAGTCCTGCTTAGCTACCGCACGAGACCCCACTCACTCACTGGGATCCCACCTGCTGAACTGCTCATGAAACGAGTACTTAAGACAACACTCTCGTTAGTTCACCCTGATCTACATGAACAGGTAGAGAGCAGGCGGCTTCAACAAAGTACATACCACGATAGCGCAAATGTGTCACGTAAAATTGAAATCAATGATCCTGTATTTGTAATGAATTATGGACAAGGTCCCAAGTGGCTTCCTGGCACTGTTTTGGCCAAAGAGGGGGGCAGGTTGTTTTGGTTCAAACTTTCAAATGGACTCATTCACCAGAAACACTTGGACCAAATCAAACTCAGATTCACGGACTATCCTGAGCAGCCCACTTTGGACCCTACCTTCTTTGACCCCCAACACACACACCAGTGGCAACCAGCACTGCGGTTGGCCACGAAGCAGAACCCACCATCCGCAGCAGCCCAGCAGGGCTCACCACACCAGGCAGCCCAGCAAGACCAGCTGCACAGCAGCCCAGCGAGGGCCCAACAGATGGTTCACCAAAACCAGCATCTGCACCGAGACGATCAACCAGGGAAAGAGTGGCCCCAGTTCGATTCACCTTGTAAATAGTTACACTGTTGACTTTGGGGGGGGGGGGGGAGTGTCGTTATATATGCAAACTTGTATTTACCATGTACACCCACCAGAGGGCTCATCTCCTGGAGTCCCAAGGGATCCCATAATCTTTGGGAGCACAGGTACTTAAGAAGGCCTCACAGGTTGGAGAGACACTCTGGAGACCTGCAATAAAAGACTAAGGTCACACTTTACTTTGAGCTCACAGTATCCAGTCAGACTCTTTCTTCTTACATAACACCCTCGGAATCAAGAAAGACTTGCTTCCACTCTTAACATGAGTTCTTAGGTGGCTGTACAGTCCAATACGAGAAACACAGTCTCTCTCACAGGTGGGGCAGATAGTCGTTGAGGGAAGGGGTGGGTGGGACTGGTTTGTCACACTCTCTTTCCGCTGCCTGCGCTTGATTTCTGCATGCTCTCAGCGACAAGACTCGAGATGATCAGTGCCCTCCTGGATGCACTTCCTCCACTTAGGGCAGTCTTTGGTCAGGGTCTCCCAGATGTCAGTGGGGATGTTGCACTTTATCAGGGAGGCTTTGAGGGTGTCCTTGTAATGGTTCTGCTGCCCACCTTTGGCTCGTTTGCCGTGAAGGAGTTCCGAGAAGAACGCTTGCTTTTGGAGTCTCATGTCAGGCATGCGAACTATGTTTCTTGCCCAGCGGAGCTAATCAAGTGTGGTCAGTGTTTCGATGCTGGGGATGTTGGCCTGGTCGAGGACGCTAACGTTGCTGCATCTGTTCTCCCAGGGGATTTGTAGGCTCTTGCAGAGACATAGTTGGTGATATTTCTCCAGCGACTTGAGGTATCTACTGTACATGGTCCATGTTTCTGAGCCATACAGGAGGGCGGGTATTACTACAGCCCTGTAGACCATGAGCTTGGTGGCAGTTTTGAGGGCCTGATCTTCAAACACTCTTTTCCTCAGGCAGCCGAAGATTGCACTGGCACACTGGACGTGGTGTTGGATCTCGTCGACAATGCCTGCGCTTGTTGATAGGAGGCTCCCGAGGAATGGGAAATGGTCCACATTGTTGAGGGCTGCACCGTGGATCTTATGACTGGGGGACAGTGCTGTGCAGTGCAGTAAGAACATGCTGGAGGAGGATGTTTAACCTAAGGCCCATGCTTTCGTATGCCTCAGCAAATACATCAACTATGTCCTGGAGTTCAGCCTCTGTATATGTGCAGACGCAGATGCGTCCACGTACGGTAGCTTAACGACAGACGTTGGGGTGGTCTTGGACCTGGCCTGGAGACGGCGTAGCTTGAACAGCTTCCCACTGGTTCTGTAGTTTAGGTCCACTCCAGCAGGGAGCTCGTCAACTGTGACGTGGAGCATGGCAGTGAGGAAGCCAGCCCTGTTTGACCCCAGTCCGGACGTGGATTGGATCTTTAATGGATCCGTTGGTAAGGATCACGGCTTGCATGTCATCATGGAGCAGGCGGAGGATGGTGATGAACTTTTGGGGGCATCCGAAACGGAGAAGGACGCTCCATAGACCTTCGCTGCTGATAGTGTCAAAGGCCTTTGTAAGGTCGAAGAAGGGCATGTAGAAGGACTGGTGCTTTCCCTGCATTTTTCCTGCAGCTGTCGCGCTGCAAAAACCATGTCTGTTGTGCTCCGTAGGGGCGAAATCCACACTATGACTCCAGGAGGAGCTCCTCAGCCACAGGAAGAAGATGGGAGAAGTTCTAATACAATCATACCAACTGACAACACACAAGGAGGCAACTTGGCATTGCCACCCCACTCCATCATAGTCACCCATTGCTGATGTAACCCATTCATTCTTTACACTCATTACATCACTCTCACTCAACCTCCGCTTCTTTCCCTCCTTGTAGGAAAAGAGAGTCCACAATAAGAGGGGAGGAGCTGGAGGTGGACCTCCATCATTGGCCACCCTAACATCAGCAGAGGAGGTTGCCTTGGAAGTCTCTGGAGTCGCTGAGCAGCTAGAAGTGGGGGACGGAGAGAAGGTGAAATCTCAGCAATCTGGTGCAGAATTACTTTACATAACTAGCTACATGGCATACAGAAGTCACTCATATGGCGACTGATGTCAGCAGCCAGTGAATGTTCATCATGTGCGTAATGGTATTTGTACCCATTCTTCATATGACATATCTAATTCATCTTTTTATTCTCCAACAGGTCCATCAAGAGCGCCCCCCCCCACTGTACAGGAGGAAGAGGAAGATCACTCCTCTGAGGGCGTAGCATCACCAGACATAAGCCCACCCAGCATCAACACAGATACTCACACCTGGGTGGGTTCCACGTGAGATAGAGTAGTGTTTTCAACTGGTGTCTCACAACTCACAAGTGAGCAAGAGCAGATGGTTGAGATACGGACAGCAGTGAAGCTTCCTCGCCGAAGAGCTAAGGACGCTTCCAGCTCTGCTCAGCTGCATGCAGACGCTGAGCCTCGGAGGCCATCCAGAAAGAGGGCGATCCTGGAGTTGCAGGACGAATTGCAGGAGGCTCTGACAGGTTTTGCGACCACGATGTCTGCAACTGTTCAAAGAATGGAGGAGTCTATGTCCAATATGAGCACCACCGTGTTGCAGGTGATGGTGATAGTAGGCTCTTCCATGGATAGGATGGCCACCTGCATGGAGCAGCGAATGCGCCACTCACAGGAGAACATGGTCTCTATGGAGAATAGATGGCAGAGGCTCAGACGTCCTCTCTAGGAGGGATGTCATGGCCCCACTGATGTGCAGCAAGTTGCTCTCCAACGCCTTGCTAGCAGGGAAGTGTGGGTGGCCCATGAGAGGGATGACGGTGAGAGGGGCCATACAAGTGGGGGCTCCTCTCAAAGCGCTCACACTTCTCCCCCATTGGCACCCCCTCAGTCAGAGACCCAGATGGCCCCTGGTCAGAGCAGGAGGAGCAGACTTTGGCGGGGCCCTCACAGGCTCCAAAACCCAGAAGGGTCAGTGCAGTTGCAGCACGGGAGTGAGCAGGTTGCCTCTACCTCTGCTGAAGCCACAGGGAAGCACGAGTAAAAGAAAGATGAAACACTAGTAGATTCACAAGGGTAGACACTTGGGTGTTTTATTAAATGTTTCTGTAATGTTTCAGTTACTGTGATGTCAGAGATAAAAAAAATCTTTATTTTCACTACTTTCAAGACTTGGTGTGCATCTTTGGTGAGTTGGAATGAATGATGAGACATAACGTTACCTCCAGCAATGGTGGTCATTGTGAAAGAAATGGCTTGGTCATTGTCGGGATGCTTTATGATGTTGCTGTGGGGTGGTGCCAACCTGTCGCATCATGTGGCAGCCATATGGGTGTAATGTGTCAAGTTAAGTAAATCTGGCCATGATAAGGCCATCCCTGGCCTCCCAGGCAGCAAAGTGCTTGGGTGCTGGCGGGATCTGGACCACAGGTTCCTCTTGCTCCTCCTCCTCCCTGTCTTCCAGCTGATGCTCCTCATCTGAAGAGGCTGTGCGCTCAGAGCCTTGCTCCTCATGCAGCGCTATTCCTTGCTACTGTGCTATGTTGTGCAGGGCGCAGCAGACCATGATGATTCTGGAGACTCTGGCTGGTGCATACTGAAGGGCTCCTCCAGATCTGTCAAGGCAACTGAAGTGCTTGTTTCAGATGCCTATTGTCTGCAGATGCCACCGATCCCTGGAAGGAGCCTGAGGCGAAGAATTTAAGGGCGCTGGTGACTTTGACAGCCACTGGTAAGGCATGTCCATCTGCTATAGGTCTTGCTCCAGCAATGTGCAAATGTCTACGACAACCTGGCGCGATAGCCTGAGCCTCTTTTGGCTCAGTCATGTTGAGGAAGCTTATCCTCTGCCTGTATACCCTGTGTTGTGGGTATCGCTTCCAGCATGGTACAGCCAGGCACTGATGCCCTCTCCTGTGCAGCATCAGGTGGTTGAGGAGAAGGTTATTGGTGTTGTTGGTGCTGCTGGTGTTGGGGAGCATCATGGTCCAATTCTGAGGACCAAGGTGAGACAGTATAAATGGCACCTATGCTGATGGCATAGATGGCAGGTCAAGGTAACCAGGAGAGTCAATGAGGGCAGTGCTTATGATGTAGTGTAATGGATTTTAGTAACGTTTTTGATAAGGTCCCACATGGCAGACTGGTCACGAAAGTAACAGTCCATGGGATCCAGGGCAAAGTGACAAGTTGGATCCAAAATTGGCTTAGAGGCAAGAAGCAAAGGGTAATGGTTGATGGGTGTTTTTATGACTGGAAGGCTGTATCCAGTGAGGTTCTGCAGGGCTCAGTGCTGGGTTCTCTGTTTTTTGTGGTATATATCACTGACCTGGACTTCAATGTTGGGGGCATGATTCAGAAGTTTGCAGATGACACTAAAATAGGCTGTGTGGTTGATAATGAAGAAGAAAGTTGCAGACTGCAGAAAGATATCAATGTACTGGTCAGGTGGGCAGAACAGTGGCAAATGGAATTCAATCCAGAATTGTGAGGTAATGCATTTGGGGAGGTCTAACAAGGCAAGGGAATAAACATTAAATGGTATGACACTGAAAAGTGTAGAGGAACAAAGGGACCTTGGAGTGCAGGTCCACAGATCCCTGAAGGTAGCAGGCCAGGTAAATAAGGTGATTAAGAAGGCATATGGAATACTTGTCTTTTTATTAGTCGAAGCATGGAATACAAGAGCAAGGAGGTTATGCTTGAACTGTATACAACACTGGTTAGGCCACAGCTGGAGTACTGTGTGCAGTTCTGGTCACCACATTACAGGAAAGATGTGATTGCACTGGAAAGGGTGCAGAGGGGATTTACAAGAACTTTGCCTGGACTTGAGAATTTTGGCTATGAGGAAAGATTGGAGATGCTGGGTGTGTTTTCTTTGGAAAAGAGGAGACTGAGGGGAGACCTGATTGAGATGTATAAAATTATGAGGGGCCTGGATAGAATGGATAGGAAGGACTTGTTTCCCTTGGCAGAGGGGTCAACAACCAGGGGCCATAGATTTAAAGTAATGGGGGGGAGGTTTAGAGGAGATATGAGGGGAAATTTCTTCACCCAGAGGGTGGTGGGGGTCTGGAACTCACAGCCTGAAAGGGTGGTAGAGGCAGGAACCCTCATAACATTTAAAAAATACTTGGATGTGCACTTAAAGTGCCATAACCTACAGGGCTACAGACCAAGAGCTGGAAAATGGGATTGGGCTAGATAGCTCTTGGTCGGTCGGTGCGGACACGATAGGTCGAAGTGGCCTCCTTCCATGCTGTAAATTTCTATGATTCTATGATTCTATGAGCAGGAGCAGCAACAGCTGTGACGGAGAAGGCAGCGACTCCATTGCGATCCTGCAAGGGAGGTCTGCGACTGTCTCATCAGAGCTCGTTTCCACTGATTTCCATCTCTCTTCCATACCAAATCCCCAACACTGAAATGAGAGACAACAGCAAACATTAAATGTTCCAATCACCATTTATGAAACAACAATAAAATCTATAACTGTGTATTTATTCATCATCCTTGTGCATTTCCTTATAGCCCCTTTTTTGACAACCTATTCTACAACTTTTCCACAGTGTCTCCCCTGTGGCTGCAGCATAACTAGTGGAAGGCTGCTGTGTGTCAGTGCCAGAGACTACAGCTGGCCTTGTAGGATGCCCTTAACCATTTCTGGGCCTAGAAGGTCCAGTTGCAGACTACACCACCTCAGGCTGGACAGCGGCAGTCTGGGCTGGCTGGGTGACAAGACAGTGACAGGTGCAATGGTGGAGTAGCAATGGTGGGATCAGAAATGCTGTCATCCTCAGAGAGGACAGCAGGTTCTTGCTCCACTGACCCAGTGACCCACAACCATTCCCACTCAACAATCTACCAATCTGCTGGAGCACAGATTACTGGGCTGCTGCGACACCATGTGATCCTCAGTCGACTGTGGTGGACCCAGCGGCGATGGCAGCAGTCAGAGCTCGTGTCACATCCAGCTGAGACTGCATGACATCACCAAGACATTGCGTGGCATCAAGCTGAGAGTGCATGAGAGCAGTCTGAGCATTGATGCAAGCAGCCATTGACTATTGCAGCACCAAGACATTACATTGCTTCCGCCTGTGCCGCAATGGAAGCTGCCTCATCGCCCATGACACGCATCATGAGGTGTGGATCTACATGGTCTGTCTTCAACTACACCATCAACAACAACAACAGCATTTATTTATATAGCATCTTTAACGTGGTAAAATGTCCTAAGGCGCTTCACAGGAGTGTTATAAGTCAAAACAACTACATTTGCCACTGCTCCACATAAGCAGAAATTGCGGTCGATGACCAAAAGCTTGGTCAAAGAGGTCGGTTTTAAGGAACGTCTTAAAGGAGTAACGAGAGGTAGAGAGGCAGAGAGGTTTTGGTAAGGAGTTTCAGAGCTTGGGGCCCAAGCAGCTGAAGGCACGGCCACCAATGATTTAGCGATTATAATCAGCATTGCTCAAGAGGGCAGAATTTGAGGAGCGATTACAGAAATAGGGAGGGGTGAGGCCATGGTGGGATTTGTAAACCAGGATTATGTAATGTCCTTACACACTACTATAAATTCACACGAGGCACATTCTGCAGACAAGGTCACTCTGTGACCGGAACCTTTATTCACAGGACCAACAAGTGATGACCCTGCGTGGGACCTCCCTTTATATACCTGGATGACCAGGTGAGGAGTGTCTCCCACAAGTTCACCCCTTGTGGTCAAGGTGTGCATTTCTTAGGTGTATACAGTATGCAGTGTTGTTACATGAAGGTTATAGTTACATAAAGGTTACATACATGACATCACCTCCCCCCCCCTCAACGTCTAATGGGGTCAAAGATTAAGTCTTTCAGGCGGTCGACGCTCTCTCGTGGAGCGCCGCAGTTGGGGCTCTGGTTGTTGAGCCTTGCCATGTGTCTCTGTCACCTGTGGTGATTCCGGCTTGTCCGGGCTGGCTGCAGGACTGTGCATGCTGCTGAATGTTCCTGTTGCTCGTTCACTGGCAGTGGTGTGGGCAACATCTCATGATCTTCCTCAGGTTCCTCCGTGTCCATGCTGAACCTTTTTTTTTACTTGGTCCAGATACTTGCAGCATATCTGTCCATTGTTAAGTCTGACCACTATGACCCTATTCCCCTCTTTGCCAATTACAGTATCCTCAAACCACTTGGGCCCAAAAGCGTGATTCAGAACAAATACAGAGTCATCGATTTCTATACATCTCCCATTTGAGTTACGGTCATGGCACTCATTTGGGACTGGCGCCTGCCCTCAACAATGTTTGACAGTACTGGATGAATGAGGGACAGCCGAGTTTTAAGTGTACATTTCATGAGTAGCTCCGCGGGCGGGACTCCCGTGAGCGAATGCGGTCGGGACCTATAGGCCAGCAGGAGGTGCGATAGGCGGCATTGAAGTGAGGGTCCTTGAATCCGGAGCATGCCGTGTTTTATGATTTGGACCGCACGTTTCGCCTGGCCATTGGAAGCCGGCTTGAACAGTGCTGTCCTGACATGTTTGATGCCATTACCTGACATGAACTCCTAGAATTCATAGCTAGTGAAACACGGGCCGTTGTCGCTAACCAGGATGTCTGGCAAGCCGTGGGTCGCAAAGACGCACGCAGACTCTCCACAGTGGTGGATGTCGTGCACAAAATCAATATGATGCACTCGATCCATTTCGAGTACGCATTAACAACAATGAGGAACATTTTTCCCATGAACGGGCCCGCATAGTCTACGTGAATACGTGACCATGGCCTAGTGGGGCCTCCCTGGGGGCATTGCCCAGCTGGGCACACGTCGTGCACCTGCGAACACAGTGTTCCAGGTCTGAGTCAACTCCCGGCCACCATACATGTGACCAGGCAATGGCCTTCATTAGCACGATGCCTGGGTGCTCGCTGTGGAGTTCCCTGATGAATGCTTCCCTGCCCCTCTGGGGCATGAGTACCCGGCTGCCCCATAGTAGGCAGTCGGCTTGGATGGAGAGCTCATCCATCCGTCTGTGAAATGGTCTGACCTCCTCAGGGCATGCTCCGTGTACGGGGGCCCAATCCCCAGTCAGGACACATTTCTTAATCAAGGATAGGAGATCTCTGTTGGTCCAGATTTTGATCTGGCGGGCTGTGATGGGGGAGCCTGCGCTGTCAAAGGCATCAACGGCCATGACCATCTCAGTGCTTTGCTCCACTGCCACCTCAGTGGTAGCCAGTGGAAGCCTGCTGAGCACGTCAGCGCAATTTTCGGTGCCTGGCCGGTGCCGTATGGTGTAGTCATACGCAGCCAGCGTGAGAGCCCATCGCTGTATCCGAGCTGACGCATTCGCATTCGAACATAAGAACATAAGAATTAGGAACAGGCGTAGGCCATCTCGCCCCTCGAGCCTGCCCCGCCATTCAACAAGATCATGGCTGATCTGGCCGTGGACTCAGCTCCACTTACCCGCCCGCTCCCCGTAACCCTTAATTCCCTTATTGGTTAAAATCTATCTATCTGTGACTTGAATACATTCAATTAGCTAGCCTCAACTGCTACCTTGGGCAGAGAATTCCACAGATTCATAACCCTCTGGGAGAAGAAATTCCTTCTCAACTCGGTTTTAAATTGGCTCCCCGTATTTTGAGGCTGTGCCCCCTAGTTCTAGTCTCCCCGACAAGTGGAAACGACCTCTCTGCCTCTATCTTGTCTATCCCTTTCATTATTTTAAATGTTTCTGTAAGATCACCCCTCATCCTTCTGAACTCCAACGAGTAAAGACCCAGTCTACTCAATCTCTCATCATAAGGTAACCCCCTCATCTCCGGAATCAGCCTAGTGAATCATCTCTGTACCCCCTCCAAAGCTCGTATATCCTTCCTTAAGTAAGGTAACCAAAATTGCACGCAGTACTCCAGGTGCGGCCTCACCAATACCCTATACAGTTGCAGAAGGACCTCCCTGCTTTTGTACTCCATCTCTCTCGCAATGAAGGCCAACATTCCATTTGCCTTCCTGATTACCTGCTGCACCTGCAAACTAACTTTTTGGGATTCATGCAACCAAATTTTAATTTGATTTTACGTTTTAAAGTTAATTTGTTTTAATTGCCGGTGCTTTTAGTGTCCCCTTCCCTTTTATAGGGGGCACTGGGGAAAAATTGTGAATTTAGTGCCCAAAAAAAAAAAAAGGGGGGGGAAAAAAAGGGCCTTGTAAATGTCTGGAGTGTCACCCAGGTCGGGTGGCACCGTTTAATGTTTTATGTTTTGCAGGTGAACTCCAAAAAGAGTTTCATGCACAAGGACCCCCAGGTCCCTCTGCACTGCAGCATGTTGTGATTTCCCCCCATTCAAATAATATTCCCTTTTACTGTTTTTTTCCCCAAGGTGGATGACCTCACACTTTCCGACATTCTATTCCATCTGCCAAACATTAGCCCATTCGCTTAATCTATCTAAATCTCTTTGCAGCCTCTCTGTGTCCTCTACACAACCCGCTTTCCCACTAATCTTTGTGGCATCTGCAAATTTTGTTACACTACACTTTCAGGTAATCTATGTATATTGTAAACAGTTGTGGTCCCAGCATCGATCCCTGTGGCACACCACTAACCACCGATTTCCAACCCGAAAAGGACCCATTTATCCTGATTCTCTGCTTTCTGTTAGCCAGCCAATTCTCTATCCATGCTAATATATTTCCACTGACTCTGTGTACCTTTATCTTCTGCAGTAACCTTTTGTGTGGTTCCTTATCGAATGCCTTTTGAAAATCTAAATACACCACATCCATCGGTACATCTCTATCCACCATGCTCAAAGAATTCCAGTAAATTAGTTAAACATGATTTCCCCTTCATGAATCCATGCTGCGTCTGCTTGATTGCACTATTCCTATCTAGATGTCCCGCTATTTTTTCCTTAATGATAGTTTCAAGCATTTTCCCAACTACAGATGTTAAACTAACCAGCCTATAGTTACCTGTCTTTTGTCTGCCCCCTTTTTTAAACAGAGGCATAACATTAGCTGCATTCCAATCTGCTGGTACCTGCCCAGAGTCCAGAGAATTTTGGTAGATTATAACGAATGCATCTGCTATAACTTCCGCCATCTCTTTTAATACCCTGGAATGCATTTCATCAGGACCAGGGGACTTGTCTACCTTGAGTCGCATTAGCCTGTCCAGCACTACCCCCCTAGTGATAGTGATTGTCTCAAGGTCCTCCCTTCCCACATTCCTGTGACCAGCAATTTCTGGCATGGTTTCTGTGTCTTCCACTGTGAAGATCGAAGCAAAATAATTGTTTAAGGTCTCAGCCATTTCCACATTTCCCATTATTAAATCCCCCTTCTCATCTTCTAAGGGACCAACATTTACTTTAGTCACTCTCTTCCGTTTTATATATCTGTAAAAGCTTTTACTATCCGTTTTTATGTTTTGCGCAAGTTTACCTTCGTAATCTATCTTTCCTTTCTTTATTGCTTTCTTAGTCACTCTTTGCTGTCGTTTAAATTTTTCCCAATCTTATATTTTCCCACTAACCTTGGCCACCTTATACGCATTGGTTTTTAATTTGATACTCTCCTTTATTTCCTTGGTTATCCATGGCTGGTTATCCCTTCTCTTACCGCCCTTCTTTTTCACTGGAATATATTTTTGTTGAGCACTATGAAAGAGCTCCTTAAAAGTCCTCCACTGTTCCTCAATTGTGCCACCGTTTAGTCTGTGTTCCCAGTCTACTTTAGCCTACTCTGCCCTCATCCCACTGTAGTCCCCTTTGTTTAAGCATAGTATGCTCGTTTGAGACACTACTTCCTCACCCTCAATCTGTATTACAAATTCAACCTTACTCTGATCACTCATTCCGAGAGGATCTTTTACTAGGAGATCGCTTATTATTCCTGTCTCATTACACAGGACCAGATCTAAGATAGCTTGCTCCCTTGTAGGTTCTGTAACATACTGTTCTAAGAAACAGGGATGTTTTGCTGTCTGACAACAGGGATGTTAACGGCTTGTGGTCCGTTTCTAACTCAAACCTTCTGCCAAAAGGGTACTGGTGCATCTTTTTCACTCCGTAGACACATGCGAGTGCTTCCTTTTCAACCATCCCATATCCCTGTTCTGCTTGGGAGAGCGAACTGGAGGCATAAGCCACAGGTTGGAGTTGGCCCTCATCATTACTCTGCTGCAACACACATCCAGCCCCATAGGATGATGCATCACATGTGAAAACCAATTTCTTACAGGGGTTGTACAGGGTCTGCAGCTTATTAGAACAAAGCAGGTTCTGCGCCCGATTGAAAGCCCATTCCTGACAGTCCCCCCAAAACCCTGGCGCAGGAGCACGTGTAGCAGCTCCAACAATGTTCTTAAGTTCGGCAGAAAGTTCCCGAAATAGTTCAAGAGTCCCAGAAGTGAACGCAACTCCAATGTGTTGCCGGGCCTGGGCGCATGACGAATCGCCTCCGTTTTGGATTCGGTAGACCGGATCCCGTCTGCGGCAACCCTCCTGCCCAAAAACTCGACCTCTCAGGCCAAAAACACACACTTGGACTTCTTTAGTCGCAGGCCTACCTGGTCCAGTCGACGTAGCACCTCCTCCAGGTTGTGGAGGTGTTCCTTGGTGTTTCCACCCGTGATAAGGATGTCATCCTGAAATACGATTGTTCCAGGGATGGATTTGAGCAGGCTTTCCATGTTCCTTTGAAAGATAGCGGCCGCTGATCGAATGCCAAACGGACACCTGTTGTCAACAAATAGTCCCTTGTGTGTTGTGATGGTGGTCAGTAGCTTGGATTCCTCGGCCAGTTCCTAGGTCATGTAGGCTGAAATGAGGTCCAACTTGGTGAACACCTTGCCGCCTGCCAGTGTGGCAAAAAGATCCTCCGCTCTCGAAAGCGGGTATTGGTCTTGTAGTGACACTCGGTTGATAGTGGCCTTGTAGTCGCCACAGATCCTGATCGAACCATCCATTTTTAGGACAGGGACGATGGGGCTTGCCCAGTCGCTGAATTCAACGGGCGAAATTATGCCCTCTCTTAGCAACCTGTCCAACTCACACTCAATTTTCTCCTGCATCACATACAGCACAGCTCTGGCTTTGTGGTGCACTGGTCTGGCGTCCGGGGTGATGCGTATCACTACTTTGGTACCCTTGAAAGTCCCGACACCAGGTTGAAATAGTGACTCAAATTTCTGTAGGACCTGTGAGTATGAACTTTGCTCTACAGATGAAATGGCGTGCACAGCCCCCCATTTCCAGTTCATCTTGGCTAGCCAGCTCCTCCCCAAAAGCGCGGGACCATTTCCCGGGGCAATCCAGAGTGGCAGCCGGTTCTCTGATCCATTATGTGTGACCACCAACATTGCACTGTCTTGCACTGGGATGATCTCTTTGGTGTACGTCCGTAATTGCATGTCAATGCATTCTAGTTTGGGTCTGCTAGCTCTGAGTGGCCATAGTTTCTCAAATTGTTGGACACTCATAAGTGACTGGTTGGCCCCTGTGTCCAGCTCCATGCGTACCGGGATGCCGTTTAATAGGACTTTCATCATCATAGGTGGCATTTTGGTATATGAGCTGTGGATGTTTGCCACATGAACCTGCTGAACTTCAGCATCCATTACTTTGTCCCAAGCATCAACCTGCCTTGCAGACCCCTCTTCTGGTTCATCTGCCTCCTAAATTAGCCTCGCTGCGGGCTTCCTGCACATTCTGGCTAAATGTCTACTGAAGTTACAATTTCTACAGATAAATTTTTGAAACCTACAGGATTTTGCAGCATGTCTGCCCCTGCACCTCCAGCATGAACTGAGATTGTTGTGAACAAAAGGGCTGTTACCAGGCATTCCTCTCTGATTGTCTCTTTGATTACTCTTGAGCACTCTTGTTAGTAGGTGTCAATGGCCCCATCCCGGGATGCATTGTCCACCGTAATGGTGTAAATGTCCGTTCAACCTGCCATTGTCTCTGTTGAGGACCCACTCTAGAGTCTGTTGCTGCGTGGGTGGTGTCGAATTGCCCTTGCCTGCCTGCGGGGCTCTGAGTCGCATCTACAATGTTAACTCCCTGATCCATTGCCACGTTAGAAGCAGAGTTGCGTGCGTATATGATCTTGGTTTCCTCCTCCCCCGCCATGAAGGTCTGAGCCATCAACGCCGCTGCTTCCAAGGTCAAGTCCTTGGTCTCAACTAGCTTTCTGAAAATCCCGGCATGACCAATGCCCTCAATAAAGAAATCCCTTAACATCTCCCCCCTGCAGGCGTCTGTGAACTTACAGAGGCTGGCCAAGCGCCAAAGGTCCGCAACAAAGTCCGGTATGCTCTGTCCTTCCTGACGTCGGTGTGTATAGAATCGGTGTCGGGCCATGTGTATACTGCTCGCCGGTTTGAGATGCTCACCAATCAGTTTGCTGAGCTCCTCAAAGGTTTTGTCCACCGGCTTCTCAGGTATGAGCAGATCTTTCATCAGCGCGTACGTCTTAGGTCCACAGCTGGTCAGTAGATGCGCCCTTCGCTTGTCAGCCGCTGCCGCTCCCAGCCAGTCCTTCGTGACAAAGCTCTGCTGGAGCCTCTCAATGAAATCGTCCCAGTCCTCACCAACACAGTACCGTTCCTCTGTGCTACCAGTGGCCATTCTCGTGAGTCGTTGATTCCTGTTTCTCGTCGCCAAATGTAATGTCCTTACACACTACTATAAATTCACACGAGGAATATTCTGCAGACAAGGTCACTCTGTGATCTGAACCTTTATTCACAGGACCAACAAGTGATGACCCTGCGTGGGACCTCTCTTTATATACCTGGATGACCAGGTGAGGAGTATCTCCCACAAGTTCACCCTCTGTGGTCAAGGTGTGCATTTCTTAGGTGTATACTGTATGCAGTGTTGTTACATGAAGGTTATAGTTACATGAAGGTTACATACATGACAGATGAGAATTTTGAAATTGAGGCTTTGCTTAATCGCCAATGTAGGTCGGGGAGCACAGGGGTGATGGGTGAACGGGACATGGTGTGAGTTAGGACACGGGCTGACGAGTTTTGGATGACCTCAAGTTTACATGGGGTAGAATGAGGGAAGCCAGTAAGGAGTGCATTGGGAGTAGTCAAGTTAGAGTAGTTAGAGTAGTCGTCTGCACACTGGCAATGGTGAGCTCCATGGTGTGTGCAGAGCTGTCTACAATGCGGGAGACGGATTCTTCCATGCTCTTTAACACTTGCGACAGGCCCCTGCTATTGCACCTATCATGTTAGAGTGCATGGCCAGCACTCTTTGTGTGAATGATTCCCCATCGAGGTCTTCATCTGGGTCCTATGCAGCAGAACTCGCGTGCGAACTTGCCCTCTGGGGAGATGGCTCCCGAGCTTTCCTTTCCCCTTGACTGTGCTGCAGCTCGCTAGGCCCTGGTGCATCACCCATGTCCTAAACTATCCTCTAATGACCGTGTAATGCCAGTATCTGAGCTGGTGCCTGCGGCTGAGGGAAGCAGTGATGCAGTGCTTAGCTCTTCCTCCTCCCCCTCCTCCTCCTGTTCTTCTCCCTCGTGACTGGGTTGCGGGGGGCGGGGGGCTGCTCAGGCACAGGCTGCTTATCTGCTGGCTCATTATCTGAAAGCATAAATGGCACAAGAGTTGCGATAAGGTGAGGGCAGGAATGGAGCAAAGAAGGCAGACAGAATGAGGAGGTGGAAAGTGATAAGGCCTTCTGGTTTAAGGGAGAAGTGGGATGAGAAGAGGGGATTAAGATACCATTGGTGCCCCCAGCAGGCTCAATGTCTCCAGCGGCCACGGGGTCCACCACATCCGGGCCAATGAGCCACAGCACTCGCTCCTCCAGGCCGGAAAACTGCCGCAGTTCAGCTTCCCCCCTCCAGTCTGCTGCTGCTGCATCCTGTTGCGTGCCACCTTGGCGTGCAAAAGAAAGGAAGCTGTGTGAGTAAGAGTCCAGTTATGTATGTGGAAGATAGGCCTGCCATGGGTAAATAGCTGTGAATGTAGGCAAGGTGTGAAATGAGACTGACTGTGAGTAGGCCCAGATGGTTAGTAGTTGCCTGCTGGGTTAAGTGTTGGTTTACAGAGTGTGCACAGACAGAGGCTCAGAGGCTGATATATAAGTGTTGTGGAAACATGTACTTACTTTGACCATCCGATTAAGGTTGTTGAATTTCTTGTGGCAATAGGGCTTCTATCTACCGCCATGCTGCCTAACACCTCCGCAGCCACCTCTGCCACATGGTCCTAAACACCTATGGTGTTAGCCTTTTCCCAGATGGAGGGAACAGTACCTTCCTCCTTCCCTTGACTGCCTCCACCGATGTCTCCAACGCCAGGTCGCTGAACCAAGTGCTCCTTGCATAATGCCTTGCAACAGTCATCTCACACCTTCCTTGCAGCTCAGTCAACTGAACAAATGATGAGATTGACTAGGTGCTGCCTGAACTGACATCCCCTTTCAGAACTGGAATGAACAGCAGCCTCATTATCAGTGAATGAAATTCAGGTGAAATCTGGTGCCGGTAATAGTGCCCCTGCAGCTCCCCAGTGACGCCATTAATGTCTCCGATACCACCTCGCTTCATTTCTGAGGGAAAAGTGACCAATATCCCACAATTTTTTCAGGCCATCTCACTGGGCGCTAAATCGTCAATCTTTCAAAACTTAGCGCCCCAAACACAACGCTACTGAATTTCGGCACCTTTAAGTGCTCATTCTCAATACTGAAAGAACGGATGGGTTGGGGTCATGAGGGAAGATGTTAGGAAGTGTTAAAAATCTGAATCCCGAACAGAACCTGCCTCCAACTGGCCCACTCCGGGTTTTAACAGAGGCGGGACGGGGAGCGAGCAGCCAACCCGCTCCAAGGAGGTGAGTTGTCTACTTAAATATAATGGTCCGAAAATTCCGGCCTCGCCGGCTCCGTACAAAGTGCGCCGGACCCGGCAAAGACTCGCAAAAGCCGGTTTTCGGGATGAGATGCGCATGCGCCGAAAACCAGCTTTTCCAAACTTTCAGCATTTCTCTTGACAGATCTATCCCCAGGAGAAGGACATCCGCACAGGAGAGATTGGGCTATTTGCCCAAATCATGCCCTGCGAATGTCCTTCAAACTTTTACGCCTGATAAAAGCAGTTGTATAGCTTACTTTTGCCAGCGTAAGAGTTTTAAAACATGTAAAAATTAAATGTAATCATTCATTTTTATGTTAAAAACTGTCCATTAAGGTAAATTTATTTTTAACCCTACTAAAACACGTTTAAAAAAAATTCCAAAACTTTTTTTTTTCTAAAACACTTAATTACATTTAATTTCAATTCATTTTAAATATGTGAGTTTTTAAAAATTTATTATGCTCTGTGTCTTGTTTTAGGAGGGTTTTCTCATTGATAGTAATGGGAGTCCATACAAACAGAGCTCCCATTTTTATCAATGAGAATACTACCTAGTGATTGGTGGTCCAGGCCCACGTGACTCCAGCATTTCTCTACGTACAGGGAAGTCACCTCACCGTACACTGCACATCGAATGAAGGCCCCTGACTGCAATGGAAGGTGCCTCCGTGACCACCAGGTATTTTTGTAACATTTTTCGGGTCGGAGGTGTTCATCCGAAGGACGCCTCTGACCGCAATTTTCCCCCCATCGAGGCTGAAAGCCTCTGATTTAACCTCCATTTTGAATTTAATTTTAGCTGGTCGGGTTTTGCAGGCCTTGTGAAACCCGCCACCTAAAGTAAGGTGAGGACTGTTGGATCCAGGAGATAAGTGCCTTTCCACTTACCTCCCGGATCCGCATCTCTACCTAGCCAACTCCTTAGATTAGAGACACCCTCACGAGGCCTAAGAACATAAGATACAGGAGCAAGAGTAGGGCCTACAGCCCCTTGAGCCTGCTCCATTCAATTAGATCATGGTTGCTCATCGACCTCAACTCCACTTTCCCACCCGATCTCCATATCCCTTGATGCCCCGAGACTCCAAAAATCAATCAATCTCAGCCTTGAATATACTCAAAGACTCAGCATCCACAGCTCTCTGGGGCAGAGAATTCCAAAGCTTCACAACCCTCTAAGTGAAGAAATTCCTCCTCATCTCGATCTTAAATGGCCTACCCATTATCGTGAGACTATGCCCCATAGTTCAAGACACTCCAGCCAGGGGAAACAACCTCTCAGCATCTACCCTGTTTATCCCCTTCAGAATCTTGTATGTTTTAATGAGATCACCTCTCATTCTTCTAAACTCCAGAGTGTAGGTCAATTCTACACAATCTCCCATCATAGGACAGCCCCCTCATCCCAGGAATCAATCTAGTGAACCTTCGTTGCACCGCCTCCAAGGCAAGTGTATCCTTCCTTAGATAAGGAGACCAAAACTGTGCACAGTACTCCAGGTGTGGTCTCACCAAGGTCCTGTACAATTGTAGCAAGACTTCCTCACTCTTATTCTCCAACACCCTTGCAATAAAGGCCAACATGCCATTTGTCTTCCTTACTGCTTGCTGTACCTGCATACTAGCTTTCTGTGTTTCTTGCACAAGGACACCCAAATCACTTTGAACACAACACTTAAAAGCATCTCACCATCTAAAAAATATTCTGTTTTTCTATTCTTCCTACCAAGTTGAATAACCTCACATTATATTCTACCTACCTACAATATACTCCACCTGCCACCTTACTGCCTATTCACTTAGTCTATCTTTGGCCCCGATATCGGTGGCCTTACTGTCCACTACTTCCTGCTGCTGCCGACTGCCGCCGAGTTTTGCCGCCGGTCTCCCCTCTGTGCCAGTTTCCACTCGGGCTGCAGCGGGCGGAAGGGGAATACCGCCGGGAACCACCCGCTGACAGCTGCTGGAAGCCAAGTAGCGCAAGTGTCCTCCCGCCCGCCGAGCTGCCAGATTGGTGCAGGCGGGAGTCGGCGCCAGCAGGGGGAAGGACCGCTGCGTGGAGGTAGGTCTAACCCCAATGGTAAGTACGAAGACCTGCAAAAAAAGGTTAGTGAACATCTTTTTAAAAACTTTTACGGTGTCTTACCTGGATGGGGGTCCCCTCAAGGTGCTCCGGTGGGTTTTTTGGTCATGGTTTTTATTTTCAGCTCCTCCACCGTCCCTGGGCCCAACTCCACCCTCGGCAGCACTTGGGCGGCAAGCGCATTTGCCGCCGACATTGAGAGCTTCCGCCCGTTGCCGCCCAGATTCATGGTGTAAGCCGTTATTTTGCTGTCAGGCAGTACAGCCACCTCTTTTAGAGGGATCGTCCTGGCAAAGTACCGCCCGGTCTCTCGGCGGCCATCCGCAGTCCTTTGGGCGGCACTTGGGCAGGCCTTAGCTTCGACCAAGTTTGGGCCCTATATCCCTTTGCAGACTCTTTATATTCTCCTCACAGCTTACTGCCCCACCAGCTTTGTATTGTCAGCAAACTTGGATAGATTACACTCAGTCCCTTCATATAGGTTATTAATATAGATTGTAAATAGCTGAGGCCCCAGCACTGATCCTTGCGGCACCCCACTAGTTACAGCCTGCCAACCCCATGAGCCCTTATCTTGTGTAATAATCTTTTACGTGGTACCTATTGAATGCCTTTTGGAAATCCAAATTACTACAGCCACTGGTTCCCCTTTATCTACCCTGCTAGTTACATCCTCAAAAAACTCTAATACATTTTTCAAACACAATTTCCCTTTCATAAAACCAAGTTGACTGTCTAATCATGTTATGATTTTCTAAATGCCCTGATACCACTTCCTTAACATAGGATTTCAGCATTTTCTCATTATGCTAACTGGCCTGTAGTTCCCTGTTTTCTCTCTCCCACCTATCTTGCTATCTTCCAATCCGTTGGGACCGTTCTATAATTTAGGGAATTTTAGAAAATCAGAACCAATGCATCCATTATCTCTGCAGCCACCTCATTTAGAACCCGAGGATGTAGGCTGTCAGGTCCAGGGTATTTGTCGGCTTTTAATCCCATTAGTTTCTCTCGTACTTTTTCTCTACATAAATGAATTATGTTAAGTTCCTCACCCTCATTAGACTCTTGGTTCCCCAATATTTTTGCTATGCTTCTTGTGTCTTCTACTGTGAAGACAGATACAAAATATTTGTCCTTCGTTCTGCCATTTCTTTGTTACCCCATAATAATTTCTCCTGTCTCTGCTTCTAAGGGATCAATGTTTACTTTTGCTACTCTCTTCCTTTTTACATACTTGTATAAGCTCTTACAATCTGCTTTTACGTTTCTTGCTAGTTTTCTTTAAAATTCTATTTTTTCCCTTTTTATCAACTTTTTGGTCATCTTTTGCTGGTTTCTGAAAGTCTCCCAATCCTTAGGCTTACTATTATTCTTCGCAATATTATAAGCTTCTTCTTTCAATCTAATGCTATCCTTAACTTTGTGAATTAGCCACTATTCCCGTGGAATTTTTGTTTCTCAATGGATGTTGTTGAGAATTATGAAATATTTCTTTAAATGCTAGCCACTGCTCAACTATGAAGACAGATACAAAGGGGCTGAAATTGTCCCTTTTCGCTCAGAGGCGAGCGGCAGTAGCACCTCGAGCAAAATTTCCCCAGAGATTTTGGTACGATTTGCCGGTTGTGCCATGCCCACGGTATTTACGCCCCGCGTCAACCCCTGCAGGGGAAATTGCCCCGTGGGCCGTGAGGCTGGCATGGGCCAATGTCAACGCCAGCTCCGCGGGATGCTGACATCCACCCTTGGCGCCCCTTAAAGGGGAGGTCGTTTGCGCTCCGGGACGCCATTTCATTTTGTAGGTCGACTCTTTGGTTGGTCCGACAATGGCAGCCCTTGCCTTGACCGGGCACTCACTTTTGGGTGCCAGCCCGCTGACCTGGTCAAGCATGTCCCTGGTGGCCCAGTGATGGCCACCACAGGGCCATGCAGAGTGTGCAGCAGCCCTCCCCTTTAACTGAAAGAGAGGGTGTTGTAGTGATAGCGCTACACGGAGCTTTTACGTAACGCTGGCCTTTTCGGCACCACGCTGGACTCCGCCTAGTTTGAGGCCACAAAGGCAAATTCCCCGCTGGGGTCAGGACTTCCGGCTCAGGCAATAAAAGTCCTGGGCCCAGAAGGTTACCTCCCCCAAACGGGGCACGGGGCAATTTCAGCTCCAAATTATTTGTTTAACATTTCTCCCATTTTCTTATGCCCCATAATAATTTCTCCTGTCTCAGCCTCTAAGGGACCAACATTTACTTTTGCTACTCCCTTCCTTTTTACAAACTTGTAGAAGCTCTTTCATTCTGTTTTTATATTCTTTGCTAGTTTTCTCTCATCTTCTATTTTTTCCTTTTTAATCAATTTTTTGGTCATCATTTACCTCCAAGATTCCCTTCTCCCAGCCTTCGATTCCCCCCCGCCGGCAAGGCATCCAATTCCCCCTATGAGGCCCCGAGCCATTAGGCCACAGAGAGGAGAGAGGGAGGCATCACTTAGGTCCAGGGGGGCAGCTGGAGGAGTGGTGGAGGGGGAAGGCTGCCCCCCGAACCTAAGTGATTCCTCCCTCTCTCCTCTCTGCGGCCTAATGCCTCAGGTCTACCCACCCACAGCCAGCACTCTCTGATTTCTCATGCAAATCAGGCATTTTTTTTTTGGCAGGGCCTGCGGAGATCCTGTTCTCCTTGATTTCCCAACCTCTTCATAGTCCCCTGCTCTCAACCTGACACACCATTAAAATTCAGGCCTCTGTTTCTGATGTAATGCTTTAACCTCAATAGGAAAGTTTCTTACCGAGATTTTATATATTTGTTTCAGTACTTTTAATTCAGAAATAATGAGAAGATTGAAACTCCATTCAGAAAGGAGTCCAACAGTATTTGTTACAGTTTAGAGAACCAAATCATCACAGAACTAGGTTCCATCCTGTGTCATGTTTTAAAAAGATATGTAATTTAGAAATCTGTTATGAATTTTTAACTAGGCTTAGAATGGGAAATTTAAACTGGGTTCTGTTGCTTTCATTCTGAAATAAATTTCTCATGTGTGTGAATTGTTGTGCGTGCGTTGTGGGTGTGTGTGCGCACTCACTACTTGCTAAATTGCAAGAGAGACTCTCTCCTGCCTGTCAACCTTTGGTAGGCTCAGTGGTTTCTGAACTACAGTTAACTAAATGTTTTGAAGGACAATAGTGATTTTATTTGTAGTGTGCAGTCAGACAAGCATCACAGAATATGAATTTACAAATATTGTTGCTATCTCTAATGGATGAGCCATCGAAAATAAGATTTATTTTCCAAAAGTTGGTTGGGTACACATTAATCTGGCTTGACTCATAGTTCAGGGATGCATACAGCAGAATTTTGGTCATATCTCTAGTTCAGTTGTTTCAACGATTGAGCAATGAGGTGGAACTCCATGCAGCTAAGCACGCAGCTATAATCATTGGGGTAGATTTTGGCTTTGTGCGATAATGTAAAATGGGTAATAATGAATTGGCAGCCTAGTTTACATCACTCCCAATTTTTATTTTCATTGAGTTTGGGAGAGATGAAAAACAGGCAGCCCATTAGCTATCACTCGTTTTACACTATCACATCAAGTCAAAATTACCCGAGTCTGAAGTAAACAATTTAATGTATCAGTTAAAGTTAAGTACTACATTCTTTTTACCTCCTAATTTATTTTGCTTCTTCATAAATTTAGGTCTTATAAAAAAAATTGACCTCAAAAATCTGTGGGGGTTTTGCTGATCTCCAATGGGATACTGGTTTAAATCACCAGAAAATTGCAGTGATCCGGTTGCGTCCTGTCCCTGACATTTCTGGGAACTTTCCAACATGTCTACCCCTTAAAAGGCAAATGTTGTCAGTGGAGTGGAGCCAGTGGTGGGGACTCTCTACATCAGGAGTCCTGCTTCCTTGGTTCACTTGGGTTCCAGCCCAGTACTGGAGATTGGTATAGTGAGATTGGTATAGTGAGACTGGTATAGCGAGACTGGTATAGCGAGACTGGTATAGTGAGAGCTATAGCGAGACTGGTATAGCGAGAGCTATAGTGAAACTGGTATAGCGAGAGCTATAGTGAGACTGCTATAGCGAGACTGGTATAGTGAGACTGGTATAGTGAGAGCTATAGTGAGACTGGTATAGCGAGACTGGTATAGTGAGACTGGTATAGTGAGAGCTATAGTGAGACTGGTATAGCGAGACTGGTATACCGAGACTGGTATAATGAGACTGGTATAGTGAGAGCTATAGTGAGACTGGTATAGCGAGACTGGTATAGTGAGACTGGTATAGTAAGACTGGTATAGTGAGAGATATAGTGAGACTGGTACAGCAAGACTGGTATAGCGAGACTGGTATAGTGAGAGCTATAGTGAGACTGGTATAGCGAGACTGGTATAGCGAGACTGGTATAGTGAGAGCTATAGTGAGACTGATATAGTGAGACTGGTATAGTGAGAGCTATAGTGAGGCTGGTATAGCGAGACTGGTATAGCGAGACTGGTATACTGAGACTGGTATAGTGAGAGCTATAGTGAGACTGGTATAGCGAGACTGGTATAGTGAGACTGGTATAGTAAGACTGGTATAGTTAGAGCTATAGTGAGACTGGTACAGCAAGACTGGTATAGCGAGACTGGTATAGTGAGACTATAGTGAGACTGGTATAGCGAGACTGGTATAGCGAGCACTGGTATAGTGAGAGCTATAGTGAGACTGGTACAGCAAGACTGGTATAGCGAGACTGGTATAGTGAGAGCTCTAGTGAGACTGGTATAGCGAGACTGGTATAGCGAGACTGGTATATGAGAGCTATAGTGAGACTGGTATAGTGAGACTGGTATAGCGATAATGGTATAGCGAGACCGGCATAGCGAGACCGGTATAGCGAGACCGGTATAGTGAGACTGGTATAGTGAGACTGGTATAGCGAGACTGGTATAGTGAGAGCTATAGTGAGACTGGTATAGCGAGACTGGTATAGTGAGACTGGTATAGTGAGAGCTATAGTGAGACCGGTATAGCGAGACCGGTATAGTGAGACTGGTATAGTGAGACTGGTATAGTGAGAGCTATAGTGAGACTGGTACAGCAAGACTGGTATAGCGAGACTGGTATAGTGAGAGCTATAGTGAGACTGGTATAGTGAGACTGGTATAGTGAGACTGGTATAGTGAGAGCTATAGTGAGACTGGTATAGCGAGACTGGTACAGCAAGACTGGTATAGCGAGACTGGTATAGTGAGAGCTATAGTGAGACTGGTATAGTGAGACTGGTATAGTGAGACCGGTATAGTGAGACTGGTATAACGAGACTGGTATATGAGAGCTATAGTGAGACTGGTATAGCGAGACTGGTATAGCGAGACTGGTATAGAGTGACTGGTATAGCGAGACTGGTATAGCGTGACTGGTATAGCGAGATTGATATAGCGAGATTGGTATAGCGAGAGCTATAGTGAGACTGGTATAGTGAGACCGGTATAGTGAGACTGGCATAGCGAGACTGGTATAGCGAGATTGGTATAGTGAGAGCTATAGTGAGACTGGTATAGTGAGACTGGTATAGCGAGCACTGATATAGTGAGAGCTATAGTGAGACTGGTATAGTGAAACTGGTATAGCGATACTGGTGTAGTGAGACCGGTAGAGTGAGACCGGTATAGTGAGACTGGTATAGTGAGAGCTATAGTGAGACTGGTACAGCAAGACTGGTATCGCGAGACTGGTATAGTGAGAGCAATAGTGAGACCGGTATAGTGAGACTGGTATAGTGAGATTGGAATAGTGAGAGCTATAGTGAGACTGGTACAGCAAGACTGGTATAGCGAGACTGGTATAGTGAGAGCTATAGTGAGACTGGTATAGCGAGACTGGTATAGCGAGACTGGTATATGAGAGCTATAGTGAGACTGGTATAGTGAGACTGGTATAGCGAGACCGGAATAGCGAGACCGGTATAGCGAGACTGGTATAGTGAGACTGGTATAGTGAGACTGGTATAGCGAGACTGGTATAGTGAGACTGGTATAGCGAGACTGGTATAGCGAGACTGGTATAGCGAGACTGGTATAGTGAGACTGGTATAGTGAGAGCTATAGTGAGACCGGTATAGCGAGACCGGTATAGTGAGACCGGTATAGTGAGACTGGTATAGTGAGACTGGTATAGTGAGAGCTATAGTGAGACTGGTACAGCAAGACTGGTATAGCGAGACTGGTATAGTGAGAGCTATAGTGAGACTGGTATAGTGAGACTGGTATAGTGAGAGCTATAGTGAGACTGGTATAGCGAGACTGGTACAGCAAGACTGGTATAGCGAGACTGGTATAGTGAGAGCTATAGTGAGACTGGTATAGTGAGACTGGTATAGTGACACCGGTATAGTGAGACTGGTATAACGAGACTGGTATATGAGAGCTATAGCGAGACTGGTATAGCGAGACTGGTATAGTGAGACTGGTATAGTGAGACTGGTATGGCGAGACTGGTAAAGTGAGACGGGTATAGTGAGACTGGCATTGCGAGACTGGTATAGCGAGATTGGTATAGTGAGAGCTATAGTGAGACTGGTATAGTGAGACTGGTATAGTGAGAGCTACAGTGAGACTGGTATAGTGAGACTGGTATAGTGAAACTGGTATTGTGAGAGCTATAGTGAGACTGGTATAGCGAGACTGGTATAGCGAGACTGGTATAGTGAGACTGGTATAGTGAGACTGGTATAGTGAGACTGGTATAGTGAGAGCTATAGTGAGACTGGTATAGTGAGACTGGTATAGTGAGATTGGTATAGTGAGACTGATATTGTGAGAGCTATAGTGAGACTGCTATAGCGAGACTGGTATAGCGAGACTGGTATAGTGAGACTGGTATAGTGAGACTGGTATAGTGAGAGCTATAGTGAGACTGGTATAGTGAGACTGGTATAGTGAAAGCTATAGTGAGACTGGTACAGCAAGACTGGTATAGCGAGACTGGTATAGTGAGAGCTATAGTGAGACTGGTATAGTGAGACTGGTATAGCGATACTGGTATAGTGAGACCGGTATAGTGAGACCGGTATAGTGAGACTGGTATAGTGAGAGCTATAGTGAGACTGGTACAGCAAGACTGGTATCGCGAGATTGGTATAGTGAGAGCAATAGTGAGACCGGTATAGTGAGACTGGTATAGTGAGACTGGTATAGTGAGAGCTATAGTGAGACTGGTACAGCAAGACTGGTATAGCGAGACTGGTATAGTGAGAGCTATAGTGAGACTGGTATAGCGAGACTGGTATAGCGAGACTGGTATATGAGAGCTATAGTGAGACTGGTATAGTGAGAGCTATAGTGAGACTGGTACAGCAAGACTGGTATAGCGAGACTGGTATAGTGAGAGCTATAGTGAGACTGGTATAGTGAGACTGGTATAGTGAGACTGGTATAGTGAGAGCTATAGTGAGACTGGTATAGCGAGACTGGTACAGCAAGACTGGTATAGCGAGACTGGTATAGTGAGAGCTATAGTGAGACTGGTATAGTGAGACTGGTATAGTGAGACCGGTATAGTGAGACTGGTATAACGAGACTGGTATATGAGAGCTATAGCGAGACTGGTATAGCGAGACTGGTATGGCGAGACTGGTATAGTGAGACGGGTATAGTGAGACTGGCATAGCGAGACTGGTATAGCGACATTGGTATAGTGAGAGCTATAGTGAGACTGGTATAGTGAGACTGGTATAGTGTGAGCTATAGTGAGACTGGTATAGTGAGACTGGTATAGTGAAACTGGTATTGTGAGAGCTATAGTGAGACTGGTACAGCGAGACTGGTATAGCGAGACTGGTATAGCGAGACTGGTATAGTGAGACTGGTATAGTGAGACTGGTATAGTGAGAGCTATAGTGAGACTGGTATAGTGAGACTGGTATAGTGAGATTGGTATAGTGAGACTGATATTGTGAGAGCTATAGTGAGACTGCTATAGCGAGACTGGTATAGCGAGTCTGGTATAGTGAGACTGGTATAGTGAGACTGGTATAGTGAGAGCTATAGTGAGACTGGTATAGTGAGACTGGTATTGTGAGAGCTAGAGTGAGACTGGTATAGCGAGACTGGTATACTGAGACTGGTATAGCGAGATTGGTATAGTGAGAGCTATAGTGAGACTGGTATAGTGAGACTGGTATAGTGAGAGCTATAGTGAGACTGGTATAGCAAGACTGGTATAGTGAGAGCTATAGTGAGACTGGTATAGCGAAACTGGTATAGCGAGACTGGTATAGTGAGACTGGTATAGTGAGAGCTATAGTGAGACTGGTATAGCGAGACTGGTATAGCGAGACTGGTATAGCGAGACTGGTTTAGTGAGACTGGTATAGTGAGAGCTATAGCGAGACTGGTATAGCGAGAGCTATAGTGAGACTGGCATAGCGAGACTGGTATAGTGAGACTGGTATAGTGAGAGCTATAGTGAGACTGGTATAGCGAGACTGGTATAGCGAGACTGGTATAGTGAGAGCTATAGTGAGACTGGTATAGCGAGACTGGTATAGCGAGACTGGTATAGTTAGACTGGTATAGTGAGAGCTATAGTGAGACTGGTATAGCGAGACTGGTATAGTGAGACTGGTATAGTAAGACTGGTATAGTGAGAGCTAAAGTGAGACTGGTACAGCAAGACCGGTACAGCGAGACTGGTATAGTGAGAGCTATAGTGAGACTGGTATAGCGAGACTGGTATAGCGAGACTGGTATAGTGAGAGCTATAGTGAGACTGATATAGTGAGACTGGTATAGCGAGACTGGTATAGCGAGACTGGTATACTGAGAGCTATAGTGAGGCTGGTATAGCGAGATCTATGGTGAGACTGGTATAGCGAGACTGGTATAGTGAGAGCTATAGTGAGACTGGTATAGCGAGACTGGTATAGTGAGAGCTATAGTGAGACTGGTATAGTGAGACTGGTATAGCGATACTGGTATAGTGAGACCGGTATAGTGAGACCGGTATAGTGAGACTGGTATAGTGAGAGCTATAGTGAGACTGGTATAGTGAGACTGGTATAGCGATACTGGTATAGTGAGACCGGTATAGTGAGACTGGTATAGTGAAACTGGTATAGCGATACTGGTGTAGTGAGACCGGTAGAGTGAGACCGGTATAGTGAGACTGGTATAGTGAGAGCTATAGTGAGACTGGTACAGCAAGACTGGTATCGCGAGACTGGTATAGTGAGAGCAATAGTGAGACCGGTATAGTGAGACTGGTATAGTGAGATTGGAATAGTGAGAGCTATAGTGAGACTGGTATAGTGAGACTGGTATAGTGAAACTGGTATTGTGAGAGCTATAGTGAGACTGGTATAGCGAGACTGGTATAGCGAGACTGGTATAGTGAGACTGGTATAGTGAGACTGGTATAGTGAGACTGGTATAGTGAGAGCTACAGTGAGACTGGTATAGTGAGACTGGTATAGTGAAACTGGTATTGTGAGAGCTATAGTGAGACTGGTATAGCGAGACTGGTATAGCGAGACTGGTATAGTGAGACTGGTATAGTGAGACTGGTATAGTGAGACTGGTATAGTGAGAGCTATAGTGAGACTGGTATAGTGAGACTGGTATAGTGAGATTGGTATAGTGAGACTGATATTGTGAGAGCTATAGTGAGACTGCTATAGCGAGACTGGTATAGCGAGACTGGTATAGTGAGACTGGTATAGTGAGACTGGTATAGTGAGAGCTATAGTGAGACTGGTATAGTGAGACTGGTATAGTGAGAGCTATAGTGAGACTGGTACAGCAAGACTGGTATAGCGAGACTGGTATAGTGAGAGCTATAGTGAGACTGGTATAGTGAGACTGGTATAGCGATACTGGTATAGTGAGACCGGTATAGTGAGACCGGTATAGTGAGACTGGTATAGTGAGAGCTATAGTGAGACTGGTACAGCAAGACTGGTATCGCGAGATTGGTATAGTGAGAGCAATAGTGAGACCGGTATAGTGAGACTGGTATAGTGAGACTGGTATAGTGAGAGCTATAGTGAGACTGGTACAGCAAGACTGGTATAGCGAGACTGGTATAGTGAGAGCTATAGTGAGACTGGTATAGCGAGACTGGTATAGCGAGACTGGTATATGAGAGCTATAGTGAGACTGGTATAGTGAGAGCTATAGTGAGACTGGTACAGTAAGACTGGTATAGCGAGACTGGTATAGTGAGAGCTATAGTGAGACTGGTATAGTGAGACTGGTATAGTGAGACTGGTATAGTGAGAGCTATAGTGAGACTGGTATAGCGAGACTGGTACAGCAAGACTGGTATAGCGAGACTGGTATAGTGAGAGCTATAGTGAGACTGGTATAGTGAGACTGGTATAGTGAGACCGGTATAGTGAGACTGGTATAACGAGACTGGTATATGAGAGCTATAGCGAGACTGGTATAGCGAGACTGGTATGGCGAGACTGGTATAGTGAGACGGGTATAGTGAGACTGGCATAGCGAGACTGGTATAGCGACATTGGTATAGTGAGAGCTATAGTGAGACTGGTATAGTGAGACTGGTATAGTGTGAGCTATAGTGAGACTGGTATAGTGAGACTGGTATAGTGAAACTGGTATTGTGTGAGCTATAGTGAGACTGGTACAGCGAGACTGGTATAGCGAGACTGGTATAGCGAGACTGGTATAGTGAGACTGGTATAGTGAGACTGGTATAGTGAGAGCTATAGTGAGACTGGTATAGTGAGACTGGTATAGTGAGATTGGTATAGTGAGACTGATATTGTGAGAGCTATAGTGAGACTGCTATAGCGAGACTGGTATAGCGAGTCTGGTATAGTGAGACTGGTATAGTGAGACTGGTATAGTGAGAGCTATAGTGAGACTGGTATAATGAGACTGGTATTGTGAGAGCTAGAGTGAGACTGGTATAGCGAGACTGGTATACTGAGACTGGTATAGCGAGATTGGTATAGTGAGAGCTATAGTGAGACTGGTATAGTGAGACTGGTATAGTGAGAGCTATAGTGAGACTGGTATAGCAAGACTGGTATAGTGAGAGCTATAGTGAGACTGGTATAGCGAAACTGGTATAGCGAGACTGGTATAGTGAGACTGGTATAGTGAGAACTATAGTGAGACTTGTATAGCGAGACTGGTATAGCGAGACTGGTATAGCGAGACTGGTTTAGTGAGACTGGTATAGTGAGAGCTATAGCGAGACTGGTATAGCGAGAGCTATAGTGAGACTGGCATAGCGAGACTGGTATAGTGAGACTGGTATAGTGAGAGCTATAGTGAGACTGGTATAGCGAGACTGGTATAGCGAGACTGGTATAGTGAGAGCTATAGTGAGACTGGTATAGCGAGACTGGTATAGCGAGACTGGTATAGTGAGACTGGTATAGTGAGAGCTATAGTGAGACTGGTATAGCGAGACTGGTATAGTGAGACTGGTATAGTAAGACTGGTATAGTGAGAGCTAAAGTGAGACTGGTACAGCAAGACCGGTACAGCGAGACTGGTATAGTGAGAGCTATAGTGAGACTGGTATAGCGAGACTGGTATAGCGAGACTGGTATAGTGAGAGCTATAGTGAGACTGATATAGTGAGACTGGTATAGCGAGACTGGTATAGCGAGACTGGTATACTGAGAGCTATAGTGAGGCTGGTATAGCGAGATCTATGGTGAGACTGGTATAGCGAGACTGGTATAGTGAGAGCTATAGTGAGACTGGTATAGCGAGACTGGTATAGTGAGAGCTATAGTGAGACTGGTATAGTGAGACTGGTATAGCGATACTGGTATAGTGAGACCGGTATAGTGAGACCGGTATAGTGAGACTGGTATAGTGAGAGCTATAGTGAGACTGGTATAGTGAGACTGGTATAGCGATACTGGTATAGTGAGACCGGTATAGTGAGACTGGTATAGTGAAACTGGTATAGCGATACTGGTGTAGTGAGACCGGTAGAGTGAGACCGGTATAGTGAGACTGGTATAGTGAGAGCTATAGTGAGACTGGTACAGCAAGACTGGTATCGCGAGACTGGTATAGTGAGAGCAATAGTGAGACCGGTATAGTGAGACTGGTATAGTGAGATTGGAATAGTGAGAGCTATAGTGAGACTGGTACAGCAAGACTGGTATAGTGAGACTGGTATAGTGAGAGCTATAGTGAGACTGGTACAGCAAGACTGGTATCGCGAGATTGGTATAGTGAGAGCAATAGTGAGACCGGTATAGTGAGACTGGTATAGTGAGAGCTATAGTGAGACTGGTACAGCAAGACTGGTATAGCGAGACTGGTATAGTGAGAGCTATAGTGAGACTGGTATAGTGAGACTGGTATAGCGAGACTGGTATATGAGAGCTATAGTGAGACTGGTATAGTGAGACTAGTATAGCGAGACCGGAATAGCGAGACCGGTATAGCGAGACTGGTATAGTGAGACTGGTATAGTGAGACTGGTATAGCGAGACTGGTATAGTGAGACTGGTATAGCGAGACTGGTATAGCGAGACTGGTATAGTGAGAGCTATAGTGAGACTGGTATAGCGAGACTGGTATAGTGAGACTGGTATAGTGAGAGCTATAGTGAGACCGGTATAGCGAGACCGGTATAGTGAGACCGGTATAGTGAGACTTGTATAGTGAGACTGGTATAGTGAGAGCTATAGTGAGACTGGTACAGCAAGACTGGTATAGCGAGACTGGTATAGTGAGAGCTATAGTGAGACTGGTATAGTGAGACTGGTATAGTGAGACTGGTATAGTGAGAGCTATAGTGAGACTGGTATAGCGAGACTGGTACAGCAAGACTGGTATAGCGAGACTGGTATAGTGAGAGCTATAGTGAGACTGGTATAGTGAGACTGGTATAGTGAGACCGGTATAGTGAGACTGGTATAACGAGACTGGTATATGAGAGCTATAGCGAGACTGGTATAGCGAGACTGGTATGGCGAGACTGGTATAGTGAGTCGGGTATAGTGAGACTGGCATAGCGAGACTGGTATAGCGACATTGGTATAGTGAGAGCTATAGTGAGACTGGTATAGTGAGACTGGTATAGTGTGAGCTATAGTGAGACTGGTATAGTGAAACTGGTATTGTGAGAGCTATAGTGAGACTGGTACAGCGAGACTGGTATAGCGAGACTGGTATAGCGAGACTGGTATAGTGAGACTGGTATAGTGAGACTGGTATAGTGAGAGCTATAGTGAGACTGGTATAGTGAGACTGGTATAGTGAGATTGGTATAGTGAGACTGATATTGTGAGAGCTATAGTGAGACTGCTATAGCGAGACTGGTATAGCGAGACTGGTATAGTGAGACTGGTATAGTGAGAGCTTTCGTGAGACTGGTATAGTGAGACTGGTATTGTGAGAGCTAGAGTGAGACTGGTATAGCGAGACTGGTATACTGAGACTGGTATAGCGAGATTGGTATAGTGAGAGCTATAGTGAGACTGGTATAGTGAGACTGGTATAGTGAGAGCTATAGTGAGACTGGTATAGCAAGACTGGTATAGTGAGAGCTATAGTGAGACTGGTATAGCGAAACTGGTATAGCGAGACTGGTATAGTGAGACTGGTATAGTGAGAGCTATAGTGAGACTGGTATAGCGAGACTGGTATAGCGAGACTGGTACAGCGAGACTGGTTTAGTGAGACTGGTATAGTGAGAGCTATAGCGAGACTGGTATAGCGAGAGCTATAGTGAGACTGGTATAGCGAGAGCTATAGTGAGACTGGTATGGCGAGACTGGTATAGTGAGACTGGTGTAGTGAGACTGGTATAGCGAGACTGGTATAGTGAGAGCTATAGCGAGACTGGTGTAGCGAGAGCTATAGTGAGACTTGTATAGCGAGACTGGTATAGCGAGAGCTATAGCGAGACTGGTATAGCGAGAGCTATAGTGAGACTGGTATAGCGAGAGCTATAGTGAGACTGCATAGCGAGACTGGTATAGTGAGACTGGTATAGTGAGAGCTATAGTGAGACTGGTATAGCGAGACTGGTATAGCGAGACTGGTATAGTGAGAGCTATAGTGAGACTGGTATAGCGAGACTGGTATAGCGAGACTGGTATAGTGAGACTGGTATAGTGAGAGCTATAGTGAGACTGGTATAGCGAGACTGGTATAGTGAGACTGGTATAGTAAGACTGGTATAGTGAGAGCTATAGTGAGACTGGTACAGCAAGACCGGTACAGCGAGACTGGTATAGTGAGAGCTATAGTGAGACTGGTATAGCGAGACTGGTATAGCGAGACTGGTATAGCGAGAGCTATAGTGAGACTGATATAGTGAGACTGGTATAGCGAGACTGGTATAGCGAGACTGGTATACTGAGAGCTATAGTGAGGCTGGTATAGCGAGAGCTATAGTGAGACTGGTATAGCGAGAGCTATGGTGAGACTGGTATAGCGAGACTGGTATAGTGAGAGCTATAGTGAGACTGGTATAGCGAGACTGGTATAGTGAGAGCTATAGTGAGACTGGTACAGCAAGACTGGTATCGCGAGATTGGTATGGTGAGAGCAATAGTGAGACCGGTATAGTGAGACTGGTATAGTGAGACTGGTATAGTGAGAGCTATAGTGAGACTGGTACAGCAAGACTGGTATAGCGAGACTGCTATAGTGAGAGCTATCGTGAGACTGGTATAGCGACTGGTATAGCGAGACTGGTATATGAGAGCTATAGTGAGACTGGTATAGTGAGACTGGTATAGCGAGACCGGAATAGCGAGACCGGTATAGCGAGACTGGTATAGTGAGACTGGTATAGTGAGACTGGTATTGTGAGCGCTATAGTGAGACTGCTATAGCGAGACTGGTATAGCGAGACTGGTATAGTGAGACTGGTATAGTGAGACTGGTATAGTGAGAGCTATAGTGAGACTGGTATAGCGAGACTGGTATACTGAGACTGGTATAGCGAGATTGGTATAGTGAGAGCTATAGTGAGACTGGTATAGTGAGACTGGTATAGTGAGAGCTATAGTGAGACTGGTATAGCAAGACTGGTATAGTGAGAGCTATAGTGAGACTGGAATAGCGAAACTGGTATAGCGAGACTGGTATAGTGAGACTGGTATAGTGAGAGCTATAGTGAGACTGGTATAGCAAGACTGGTATAGCGAGACTGGTATAGTGAGACTGGTATAGTGAGAGCTATAGCGAGACTGGTATAGCGAGAGCTATAGTGAGACTGGTATAGCGAGAGCTATAGTGAGACTGGTATGGCGAGACTGGTATAGTGAGACTGGTATAGTGAGACTGGTATAGCGAGACTGGTATAGTGAGAGCTATAGCGAGACTGGTATAGCGAGAGCTATAGTGAGACTGGTATAGCGAGACTGGTATAGCGAGACTGGTATAGTGAGAGCTATAGCGAGAGTGGTATAGCGAGAGCTATAGTGAGACTGGTATAGCGAGAGCTATAGTGAGACTGGCATAGCGAGACTGGTACAGGAGACTGGTATAGTGAGAGCTATAGTGAGACTGGTATAGCGAGACTGGTATAGTGAGACTGGTATAGTGAGAGCTATAGTGAGACTGGTATAGCGAGACTGGTATAGAGAGACTGGTATAGTGAGACTGGTATAGTGAGACTGGTATAGTGAGAGCTATAGTGAGACTGGTATAGCGAGACTGGTATAGTGAGACTGGTATAGTAAGACTGGTATAGTGAGAGCTATAGTGAGACTGGTACAGCAAGACCGGTATAGCGAGACTGGTATAGTGAGAGCTATAGTGAGACTGGTATAGCGAGACAGGTATAGCGAGACTGATATAGTGAGAGCTATAGTGAGACTGATATAGTGAGACTGGTATAGCGAGCACTGGTATAGTGAGAGCTATAGTGAGACTGGTATAGCGAGACTGGTATAGCGAGACTGGTATAGTGAGAGCTATAGTGAGACTGGTATAGCGAGATTGGTATAGTGAGACTGGTATAGTGAGAGCTATAGTGAGACCGGTATAGCGAGACCGGTATAGTGAGACCGGTATAGTGAGACTGGTAGAGTGAGAGCTTTGGTGAGACTGGTACAGCAAGACTGGTATAGCGATACTGGTATAGTGAGAGCTATAGTGAGACTGGTATTGTGAGACTGGTATAGTGAGACTGGTATAGTGAGAGCTATAGTGAGACTGGTATAGCGAGACTGGTACAGCAAGACTGGTATAGCGAGACTGGTATATGAGAGCTATAGTGAGACTGGTATAGTGAGACTGGTATAGCGAGACTGGTATAGTGAGACTGGTATAGCGAGACTGGTATAGCGAGACTGGTATAGTGAGAGCTATCGTGAGACTGGTATAGCGAGACTGGTATAGTGAGACTGGTATAGTGAGAGCTATAGTGAGACCGGTATAGCGAGACAGGTCTAGTGAGACCGGTATAGTGAGACTGGTATAACGAGACTGGTATATGAGAGCTATAGCGAGACTGGTATAGCGAGACTGGTATGGCGAGACTGGTATAGTGAGACGGGTATAGTGAGACTGGCATAGCGAGACTGGTATAGCGACATTGGTATAGTGAGAGCTATAGTGAGACTGGTATAGTGAGACTGGTATAGTGTGAGCTATAGTGAGACTGGTATAGCGAGACTGGTATAGCGAAACTGGTATTGTGAGACTGGTATAGTGAGACTGGTATAGTGAGAGCTATAGTGAGACTGGTATAGTGAGACTGGTATAGTGAGATTGGTATAGTGAGACTGATATTGTGAGAGCTATAGTGAGACTGCTATAGCGAGACTGGTATAGCGAGACTGGTATAGTGAGACTGGTATAGTGAGACTGGTATAGTGAGAGCTATAGTGAGACTGGTATAGTGAGACTGGTATTGTGAGAGCTAGAGTGAGACTGGTATAGCGAGACTGGTATACTGAGACTGGTATAGCGAGATTGGTATAGTGAGAGCTATAGTGAGACTGGTATAGTGAGACTGGTATAGTGAGAGCTATAGTGAGACTGGTATAGCAAGACTGGTATAGTGAGAGCTATAGTGAGACTGGTATAGCGAAACTGGTATAGCGAGACTGGTATAGTGAGAGCTATAGTGAGACTGGTATAGCGAGACTGGTATAGCGAGACTGGTATAGCGAGACTGGTTTAGTGAGACTGGTATAGTGAGAGCTATAGCGAGACTGGTATAGCGAGAGCTATAGTGAGACTGGTATAGCGAGAGCTATAGTGAGACTGGTATGGCGAGACTGGTATAGTGAGACTGGTGTAGTGAGACTGGTATAGCGAGACTGGTATAGTGAGAGCTATAGCGAGACTGGTATAGCGAGAGCTATAGTGAGACTTGTATAGCGAGACTGGTATAGCGAGACTGGTATAGTGAGAGCTATAGCGAGACTGGTATAGCGAGAGCTATAGTGAGACTGGTATAGCGAGAGCTATAGTGAGACTGGCATAGCGAGACTGGTATAGTGAGACTGGTATAGTGAGAGCTATAGTGAGACTGGTATAGCGAGACTGGTATAGCGAGACTGGTATAGTGAGAGCTATAGTGAGACTGGTATAGCGAGACTGGTATAGCGAGACTGGTATAGTGAGACTGGTATAGTGAGAGCTATAGTGAGACTGGTATAGCGAGACTGGTATAGTGAGACTGGTATAGTAAGACTGGTATAGTGAGAGCTATAGTGAGACTGGTACAGCAAGACCGGTACAGCGAGACTGGTATAGTGAGAGCTATAGTGAGACTGGTATAGCGAGACTGGTATAGCGAGACTGGTATAGTGAGAGCTATAGTGAGACTGATATAGTGAGACTGGTATAGCGAGACTGGTATAGCGAGACTGGTATAGTGAGACTGGTATGGCGAGAGCTATAGTGAGACTGGTATAGCGAGAGCTATAGTGAGACTGGTATGTCGAGACTGGTATAGTGAGACTGGTATAGTGAGACTGGTATAGCGAGACTGGTATAGTGAGAGCTATAGCGAGACTGGTATAGCGAGAGCTATAGTGAGACTGGTATAGCGAGACTGGTATAGCGAGACTGGTATAGTGAGAGCTATAGCGAGAGTGGTATAGCGAGAGCTATAGTGAGACTGGTATAGCGAGAGCTATAGTGAGACTGGCATAGCGAGACTGGTACAGTGAGACTGGTATAGTGAGAGCTATAGTGAGACTGGTATAGCGAGACTGGTATAGTGAGACTGGTATAGTGAGAGCTATAGTGAGACTGGTACAGCAAGACTGGTATAGTGAGAGCTATAGTGAGACTGGTACAGCAAGACCGGTACAGCGAGACTGGTATAGTGAGAGCTATAGTGAGACTGGTATAGCGAGACTGGTATAGTGAGAGCTATAGTGAGACTGGTATAGTGAGACTGGTATAGTGAGACCGGTATAGTGAGACTGGTATAACGAGACTGGTATATGAGAGCTATAGCGAGACTGGTATAGCGAGACTGGTATGGCGAGACTGGTATAGTGAGACGGGTATAGTGAGACTCGCATAGCGAGACTGGTATAGCGACATTGGTATAGTGAGAGCTATAGTGAGACTGGTATAGTGAGACTGGTATAGTGTGAGCTATAGTGAGACTGGTATAGCGAGACTGGTATAGCGAAACTGGTATTGTGAGACTGGTATAGTGAGACTGGTATAGTGAGAGCTATAGTGAGACTGGTATAGTGAGACTGGTATAGTGAGATTGGTATAGTGAGACTGATATTGTGAGAGCTATAGTGAGACTGCTATAGCGAGACTGGTATAGCGAGACTGGTATAGTGAGACTGGTATAGTGAGACTGGTATAGTGAGAGCTATAGTGAGACTGGTATAGTGAGACTGGTATTGTGAGAGCTAGAGTGAGACTGGTATAGCGAGACTGGTATACTGAGACTGGTATAGCGAGATTGGTATAGTGAGAGCTATAGTGAGACTGGTATAGTGAGACTGGTATAGTGAGAGCTATAGTGAGACTGGTATAGCAAGACTGGTATAGTGAGAGCTATAGTGAGACTGGTATAGCGAAACTGGTATAGCGAGACTGGTATAGTGAGAGCTATAGTGAGACTGGTATAGCGAGACTGGTATAGCGAGACTGGTATAGCGAGACTGGTTTAGTGAGACTGGTATAGTGAGAGCTATAGCGAGACTGGTATAGCGAGAGCTATAGTGAGACTGGTATAGCGAGAGCTATAGTGAGACTGGTATGGCGAGACTGGTATAGTGAGACTGGTGTAGTGAGACTGGTATAGCGAGACTGGTATAGTGAGAGCTATAGCGAGACTGGTATAGCGAGAGCTACAGTGAGACTTGTATAGCGAGACTGGTATAGCGAGACTGGTATAGTGAGAGCTATAGCGAGACTGGTATAGCGAGAGCTATAGTGAGACTGGTATAGCGAGAGCTATAGTGAGACTGGCATAGCGAGACTGGTATAGTGAGACTGGTATAGTGAGAGCTATAGTGAGACTGGTATAGCGAGACTGGTATAGCGAGACTGGTATAGTGAGAGCTATAGTGAGACTGGTATAGCGAGACTGGTATAGCGAGACTGGTAGAGTGAGACTGGTATAGTGAGAGCTATAGTGAGACTGGTATAGCGAGACTGGTATAGTGAGACTGGTATAGTAAGACTGGTATTGTGAGAGCTATAGTGAGACTGGTACAGCAAGACCGGTACAGCGAGACTGGTATAGTGAGACTGGTATGGCGAGAGCTATAGTGAGACTGGTATAGCGAGAGCTATAGTGAGACTGGTATGTCGAGACTGGTATAGTGAGACTGGTATAGTGAGACTGGTATAGCGAGACTGGTATAGTGAGAGCTATAGCGAGACTGGTATAGCGAGAGCTATAGTGAGACTGGTATAGCGAGACTGGTATAGCGAGACTGGTATAGTGAGAGCTATAGCGAGAGTGGTATAGCGAGAGCTATAGTGAGACTGGTATAGCGAGAGCTATAGTGAGACAGGCATAGCGAGACTGGTACAGTGAGACTGGTATAGTGAGAGCTATAGTGAGACTGGTATAGCGAGACTGGTATAGTGAGACTGGTATAGTGAGAGCTATAGTGAGACTGGTATAGCGAGACTGGTATAGAGAGACTGGTATAGTGAGACTGGTATAGTGAGACTGGTATAGTGAGAGCTATAGTGAGACTGGTATAGCGAGACTGGTATAGTGAGACTGGTATAGTAAGACTGGTATAGTGAGAGCTATAGTGAGACTGGTACAGCAAGACCGGTATAGCGAGACTGGTATAGTGAGAGCTATAGTGAGACTGGTATAGCGAGACTGGTATAGCGAGACTGGTATAGCGAGACTGGTTTAGTGAGACTGGTATAGTGAGAGCTATAGCGAGACTGGTATAGCGAGAGCTATAGTGAGACTGGTATAGCGAGAGCTATAGTGAGACTGGTATGGCGAGACTGGTATAGTGAGACTGGTGTAGTGAGACTGGTATAGCGAGACTGGTATAGTGAGAGCTATAGCGAGACTGGTATAGCGAGAGCTATAGTGAGACTTGTATAGCGAGACTGGTATAGCGAGACTGGTATAGTGAGAGCTATAGCGAGACTGGTATAGCGAGAGCTATAGTGAGACTGGTATAGCGAGAGCTATAGTGAGACTGGCATAGCGAGACTGGTATAGTGAGACTGGTATAGTGAGAGCTATAGTGAGACTGGTATAGCGAGACTGGTATAGCGAGACTGGTATAGTGAGAGCTATAGTGAGACTGGTATAGCGAGACTGGTATAGCGAGACTGGTATAGTGAGACTGGTATAGTGAGAGCTATAGTGAGACTGGTATAGCGAGACTGGTATAGTGAGACTGGTATAGTAAGACTGGTATAGTGAGAGCTATAGTGAGACTGGTACAGCAAGACCGGTACAGCGAGACTGGTATAGTGAGAGCTATAGTGAGACTGGTATAGCGAGACTGGTATAGCGAGACTGGTATAGTGAGAGCTATAGTGAGACTGATATAGTGAGACTGGTATAGCGAGACTGGTATAGCGAGACTGGTATAGTGAGACTGGTATGGCGAGAGCTATAGTGAGACTGGTATAGCGAGAGCTATAGTGAGACTGGTATGGCGAGACTGGTATAGTGAGACTGGTATAGTGAGACTGGTATAGCGAGACTGGTATAGTGAGAGCTATAGCGAGACTGGTATAGCGAGAGCTATAGTGAGACTGGTATAGCGAGACTGGTATAGCGAGACTGGTATAGTGAGAGCTATAGCGAGAGTGGTATAGCGAGAGCTATAGTGAGACTGGTATAGCGAGAGCTATAGTGAGACTGGCATAGCGAGACTGGTACAGTGAGACTGGTATAGCGAGAGCTATAGTGAGACTGGTATAGCGAGACTGGTATAGTGAGACTGGTATAGTGAGAGCTATAGTGAGACTGGTATAGCGAGACTGGTATAGAGAGACTGGTATAGTGAGAGCTATAGCGAGACTGGTATAGCGAGAGCTATAGTGAGACTGGTATAGCGAGACTGGTATAGCGAGACTGGTATAGTGAGAGCTATAGCGAGAGTGGTATAGCGAGAGCTATAGTGAGACTGGTATAGCGAGAGCTATAGTGAGACTGGCATAGCGAGACTGGTACAGTGAGACTGGTATAGTGAGAGCTATAGTGAGACTGGTATAGCGAGACTGGTATAGTGAGACTGGTATAGTGAGAGCTATAGTGAGACTGGTATAGCGAGACTGGTATAGAGAGACTGGTATAGTGAGACTGGTATAGTGAGACTGGTATAGTGAGAGCTATAGTGAGACTGGTATAGCGAGACTGGTATAGTGAGACTGGTAAAATAAGACTGGTATAGTGAGAGCTATAGTGAGACTGGTACAGCAAGACCGGTATAGCGAGACTGGTATAGTGAGAGCTATAGTGAGACTGGTATAGCGAGACTGGTATAGCGAGACTGGTATAGTGAGAGCTATAGTGAGACTGATATAGTGAGACTGGTATAGCGAGCACTGGTATAGTGAGAGCTATAGTGAGACTGGTATAGCGAGACTGGTATAGCGAGACTGGTATAGTGAGAGCTATAGTGAGACTCGTATAGCGAGATTGGTATAGTGAGACTGGTATAGTGAGAGCTATAGTGAGACCGGTATAGCGAGACCGGTATAGTGAGACCGGTATAGTGAGACTGGTAGAGTGAGAGCTTTGGTGAGACTGGTACAGCAAGACTGGTATAGCGATACTGGTATAGTGAGAGCTATAGTGAGACTGGTATAGTGAGACTGGTATAGTGAGACTGGTATAGTGAGAGCTATAGTGAGACTGGTATAGCGAGACTGGTACAGCAAGACTGGTATAGCGAGACTGGTATATGAGAGCTATAGTGAGACTGGTATAGTGAGACTGGTATAGCGAGACTGGTATAGTGAGACTGGTATAGCGAGACTGGTATAGCGAGACTGGTATAGTGAGAGCTATCGTGAGACTGGTATAGCGAGACTGGTATAGTGAGACTGGTATAGTGAGAGCTATAGTGAGACCGGTATAGCGAGACCGGTCTAGTGAGACCGGTATAGTGAGACTGGTATAGTGAGAGCTATAGTGAGACTGGTACAGCAAGACTGGTATAGTGAGAGCTATAGTGAGACTGGTACAGCAAGACCGGTACAGCGAGACTGGTATAGTGAGAGCTATAGTGAGACTGGTATAGCGAGACTGGTATAGTGAGAGCTATAGTGAGACTGGTATAGTGAGACTGGTATAGTGAGACCGGTATAGTGAGACTGGTATAACGAGACTGGTATATGAGAGCTATAGCGAGACTGGTATAGCGAGACTGGTATGGCGAGACTGGTATAGTGAGACGGGTATAGTGAGACTGGCATAGCGAGACTGGTATAGCGACATTGGTATAGTGAGAGCTATAGTGAGACTGGTATAGTGAGACTGGTATAGTGTGAGCTATAGTGAGACTGGTATAGCGAGACTGGTATAGCGAAACTGGTATTGTGAGACTGGTATAGTGAGACTGGTATAGTGAGAGCTATAGTGAGACTGGTATAGTGAGACTGGTATAGTGAGATTGGTATAGTGAGACTGATATTGTGAGAGCTATAGTGAGACTGCTATAGCGAGACTGGTATAGCGAGACTGGTATAGTGAGACTGGTATAGTGAGACTGGTATAGTGAGAGCTATAGTGAGACTGGTATAGTGAGACTGGTATTGTGAGAGCTAGAGTGAGACTGGTATAGCGAGACTGGTATACTGAGACTGGTATAGCGAGATTGGTATAGTGAGAGCTATAGTGAGACTGGTATAGTGAGACTGGTATAGTGAGAGCTATAGTGAGACTGGTATAGCAAGACTGGTATAGTGAGAGCTATAGTGAGACTGGTATAGCGAAACTGGTATAGCGAGACTGGTATAGTGAGACTGGTATAGTGAGAGCTATAGTGAGACTGGTATAGCGAGACTGGTATAGCGAGACTGGTATAGCGAGACTGGTTTAGTGAGACTGGTGCAGTGAGACTGGTATAGCGAGACTGGTATAGTGAGAGCTATAGTGAGACTGGTATAGCGAGAGCTATAGTGAGACTTGTATAGCGAGACTGGTATAGCGAGACTGGTATAGTGAGAGCTATAGCGAGACTGGTATAGCGAGAGCTATAGTGAGACTGGTATAGCGAGAGCTATAGTGAGACTGGCATAGCGAGACTGGTATAGTGAGACTGGTATAGTGAGAGCTATAGTGAGACTGGTATAGCGAGACTGGTATAGCGAGACTGGTATAGTGAGAGCTATAGTGAGACTGGTATAGCGAGACTGGTATAGCGAGACTGGTATAGTGAGACTGGTATAGTGAGAGCTATAGTGAGACTGGTATAGCGAGACTGGTATAGTGAGACTGGTATAGTAAGACTGGTATAGTGAGAGCTATAGTGAGACTGGTACAGCAAGACCGGTACAGCGAGACTGGTATAGTGAGAGCTATAGTGAGACTGGTATAGCGAGACTGGTATAGCGAGACTGGTATAGTGAGAGCTATAGTGAGACTGATATAGTGAGACTGGTATAGCGAGACTGGTATAGCGAGACTGGTATACTGAGAGCTATAGTGAGGCTGGTATAGCGAGAGCTATAGTGAGACTGGTATAGCGAGAGCTATGGTGAGACTGGTATAGTGAGAGCTATAGTGAGACTGGTATAGCGAGACTGGTATAGTGAGAGCTATAGTGAGACTGGTATAGTGAGACTGGTATAGCGATACTGGTATAGTGAGACCGGTATAGTGACACCGGTATAGTGAGACTGGTATAGTGAGAGCTATAGTGAGACTGGTACAGCAAGACTGGTATCGCGAGATTGGTATAGTGAGAGCAATAGTGAGACCGGTATAGTGAGACTGGTATAGTGAGACTGGTATAGTGAGAGCTATAGTGAGACTGGTACAGCAAGACTGGTATAGCGAGACTGGTATAGTGAGAGCTATCGTGAGACTGGTATAGCGAGACTGGTATAGCGAGACTGGTATATGAGAGCTATAGTGAGACTGGTATAGTGAGACTGGTATAGCGAGACCGGAATAGCGAGACCGGTATAGCGAGACTGGTATAGTGAGACTGGTATAGTGAAACTGGTCTTGTGAGAGCTATAGTGAGACTGCTATAGCGAGACTGGTATAGCGAGACTGGTATAGTGAGACTGGTATAGTGAGACTGGTATCGTGAGAGCTATAGTGAGACTGGTATAGCAAGACTGGTGTAGTGAGAGCTATAGTGAGACTGGAATAGCGAAACTGGTATAGCGAGACTGGTATATTGAGACTGGTATAGTGAGAGCTATAGTGAGACTGGTATAGCGAGACTGGTATAGCGAGACTGGTATAGTGAGACTGGTATAGTGAGAGCTATAGCGAGACTGGTATAGCGAGAGCTATAGTGAGACTGGTATAGCGAGAGCTATAGTGAGACTGGTATGGCGAGACTGGTATAGTGAGACTGGTATAGTGAGACTGGTATAGCGAGACTGGTATAGTGAGAGCTATAGCGAGACTGGTATAGCGAGAGCTATAGTGAGACTGGTATAGCGAGACTGGTATAGCGAGACTGGTATAGTGAGAGCTATAGCGAGAGTGGTATAGCGAGAGCTATAGTGAGACTGGTATAGCGAGAGCTATAGTGAGACAGGCATAGCGAGACTGGTACAGTGAGACTGGTATAGTGAGAGCTATAGTGAGACTGGTATAGCGAGACTGGTATAGTGAGACTGGTATAGTGAGAGCTATAGTGAGACTGGTATAGCGAGACTGGTATAGAGAGACTGGTATAGTGAGACTGGTATAGTGAGACTGGTATAGTGAGAGCTATAGTGAGACTGGTATAGCGAGACTGATATAGTGAGACTGGTATAGTAAGACTGGTACAGTGAGAGCTATAGTGAGACTGGTACAGCAAGACCGGTATAGCGAGACTGGTATAGTGAGAGCTATAGTGAGACTGGTATAGCGAGACTGGTATAGCGAGACTGGTATAGTGAGAGCTATAGTGAGACTGATATAGTGAGACTGGTATAGCGAGCACTGGTATAGTGAGAGCTATAGTGAGACTGGTATAGCGAGACTGGTATAGCGAGACTGGTATAGTGAGAGCTATAGTGAGACTGGTATAGCGAGATTGGTATAGTGAGACTGGTATAGTGAGAGCTATAGTGAGACCGGTATAGCGAGACCGGTATAGTGAGACCGGTATAGTGAGACTGGTAGAGTGAGAGCTTTGGTGAGACTGGTACAGCAAGACTGGTATAGCGATACTGGTATAGTGAGAGCTATAGTGAGACTGGTATAGTGAGACTGGTATAGTGAGACTGGTATAGTGAGAGCTATAGTGAGACTGGTATAGCGAGACTGGTACAGCAAGACTGGTATAGCGAGACTGGTATATGAGAGCTATAGTGAGACTGGTATAGTGAGACTGGTATAGCGAGACTGGTATAGTGAGACTGGTATAGCGAGACTGGTATAGCGAGACTGGTATAGTGAGAGCTATCGTGAGACTGGTATAGCGAGACTGGTATAGTGAGACTGGTATAGTGAGAGCTATAGTGAGACCGGTATAGCGAGACCGGTCTCGTGAGACCGGTATAGTGAGACTGGTATAGTGAGACTGGTATAGTGAGAGCTATAGTGAGACTGGTATAGTGAGACTGGTATAGTGAGACCGGTATAGTGAGACTGGAATAACGAGACTGGTATAGTGAGACCGGTATAGTGAGACTGGAATAACGAGACTGGTATATGAGAGCTATAGTGAGACTGGTATAGCGAGACTGGTACAGCAAGATTGGTATAGCGAGACTGGTATAGTGAGAGCTATAGTGAGACTGGTATAGTGAGACTGGTATAGTGAGACCGGTATAGTGAGACTGGAATAACGAGACTGGTATATGAGAGCTATAGTGAGACTGGTATAGCGAGACTGGTATAGCGAGACTGGTATAGAGTGACTGGTATAGCGAGACTGGTATAGAGTGACTGGTATAGCGAGACTGGTATAGCGAGATTGGTATAGCGAGATTGGTATAGCGAGAGCTATAGTGAAACTGGTACAGTGAGACCGGTATAGTGAGACTGGCATAGCGAGACTGGTATAGCGAGATTGGTACAGTGAGAGCTATAGTGAGACTGGTATAGTGAGACTGGTATAGTGAGAGCTATAGTGAGACTGGTATCGTGAGACTGGTATAGTGAGACTGGTATTGTGAGAGCTATAGTAAGACTGGTACAGCGATACTGGTATAGCGAGACTGGTATAGCGAGACTGGTATAGTGAGACTGGTATAGTGAGAGCTATAGCGAGACTGGTATAGCGAGACTGGTATAGCGAGACTGGTATAGTGAGACTGGTATAGTGAGAGCTATAGTGAGCCTGGTATAGTGAGACTGGTATTGTGAGAGCTATAGTGAGACTGCTATAGCGAGACTGGTATAGCGAGACTGGTATAGTGAGACTGGTATAGTGAGACTGGTATAGTGAGAGCTATAGTGAGACTGGTATAGTGAGAGCTATAGTGAAACTGGTATAGCGAGACTGGTGTAGCGAGACTGGTATCGTGAGAGCTATAGCGAGACTGGTATAGCGAGAGCTATAGTGAGACTGCTATCGCGAGAGCTATGGTGAGACTGGTATAGCGAGACTGGTATAGTGAGAGCTATAGTGAGACTGGTATAGCGAGACTGGTATAGTGAGACTGGTATAGTGAGAGCTATAGTGAGACTGGTATAGCGAGACTGGTATAGCGAGACTGGTATAGCAAGACCGGTATAGCGAGACTGGTATAGTGAGAGCTATAGTGAGACTGGTATAGCGAGACTGGTATAGCGAGACTGGTATAGTGAGAGCTATAGTGAGACTGATATAGTGAGACTGGTATAGCGAGCACTGGTATAGTGAGAGCTATAGTGAGACTGGTATAGCGAGACTGGTATAGCGAGACTGGTATAGTGAGAGCTATAGTGAGACTGGTATAGCGAGATTGGTATAGTGAGACTGGTATAGTGAGAGCTATAGTGAGACCGGTATAGCGAGACCGGTATAGTGAGACCGGTATAGTGAGACTGGTAGAGTGAGAGCTTTGGTGAGACTGGTACAGCAAGACTGGTATAGCGATACTGGTATAGTGAGAGCTATAGTGAGACTGGTATAGTGAGACTGGTATAGTGAGACTGGTATAGTGAGAGCTATAGTGAGACTGGTATAGCGAGACTGGTACAGCAAGACTGGTATAGCGAGACTGGTATATGAGAGCTATAGTGAGACTGGTATAGTGAGACTGGTATAGCGAGACTGGTATAGTGAGACTGGTATAGCGAGACTGGTATAGCGAGACTGGTATAGTGAGAGCTATCGTGAGACTGGTATAGCGAGACTGGTATAGTGAGACTGGTATAGTGAGAGCTATAGTGAGACCGGTATAGCGAGACCGGTCTCGTGAGACCGGTATAGTGAGACTGGTATAGTGAGACTGGTATAGTGAGAGCTATAGTGAGACTGGTATAGTGAGACTGGTATAGTGAGACCGGTATAGTGAGACTGGAATAACGAGACTGGTATAGTGAGACCGGTATAGTGAGACTGGAATAACGAGACTGGTATATGAGAGCTATAGTGAGACTGGTATAGCGAGACTGGTACAGCAAGATTGGTATAGCGAGACTGGTATAGTGAGAGCTATAGTGAGACTGGTATAGTGAGACTGGTATAGTGAGACCGGTATAGTGAGACTGGAATAACGAGACTGGTATATGAGAGCTATAGTGAGACTGGTATAGCGAGACTGGTATAGCGAGACTGGTATAGAGTGACTGGTATAGCGAGACTGGTATAGAGTGACTGGTATAGCGAGACTGGTATAGCGAGATTGGTATAGCGAGATTGGTATAGCGAGAGCTATAGTGAAACTGGTACAGTGAGACCGGTATAGTGAGACTGGCATAGCGAGACTGGTATAGCGAGATTGGTACAGTGAGAGCTATAGTGAGACTGGTATAGTGAGACTGGTATAGTGAGAGCTATAGTGAGACTGGTATCGTGAGACTGGTATAGTGAGACTGGTATTGTGAGAGCTATAGTAAGACTGGTACAGCGATACTGGTATAGCGAGACTGGTATAGCGAGACTGGTATAGTGAGACTGGTATAGTGAGAGCTATAGCGAGACTGGTATAGCGAGACTGGTATAGCGAGACTGGTATAGTGAGACTGGTATAGTGAGAGCTATAGTGAGCCTGGTATAGTGAGACTGGTATTGTGAGAGCTATAGTGAGACTGCTATAGCGAGACTGGTATAGCGAGACTGGTATAGTGAGACTGGTATAGTGAGACTGGTATAGTGAGAGCTATAGTGAGACTGGTATAGTGAGAGCTATAGTGAAACTGGTATAGCGAGACTGGTGTAGCGAGACTGGTATCGTGAGAGCTATAGCGAGACTGGTATAGCGAGAGCTATAGTGAGACTGCTATCGCGAGAGCTATGGTGAGACTGGTATAGCGAGACTGGTATAGTGAGAGCTATAGTGAGACTGGTATAGCGAGACTGGTATAGTGAGACTGGTATAGTGAGAGCTATAGTGAGACTGGTATAGCGAGACTGGTATAGCGAGACTGGTATAGCGAGACTGGTATAGTGAGAGCTATAGTGAGACTGATATTGTGAGACTGGTATAGCGAGCACTGGTATAGTGAGAGCTATAGTGAGACTGGTATAGTGAGACTGGTATAGCGATACTGGTATAGTGAGACCGGTATAGTGAGACCGGTATAGTGAGACCAGTATAGTGAGACTGGTATAGTGAGAGCTATAGTGAGACTGGTACAGCAAGACTGGTATAGCGAGACTGGTATAGTGAGAGCAATAGTGAGACCGGTATAGTGAGACTGGTATAGTGAGACTGGTATAGTGAGAGCTATAGTGAGACTGGTACAGCAAGACTGGTATAGCGAGACTGGTATAGTGAGAGCAAGAGTGAGACTGGTATAGCGAGACTGGTATATGAGAGCTACAGTGAGACTGGTACAGTGAGACTGGTATAGCGAGACCGGAATAGCGAGACCGGTATAGTGAGACTGGTATAGTGAGACTGGTATAGCGAGACTGGTATAGCGAGACTGGTATAGTGAGAGCTATAGTGAGACTGGTATAGCGAGACTGGTATAGTGAGACTGGTATAGTGAGAGCTGTAGTGAGACCTGTATAGCGAGACCGGTATAGTGAGACCGGTATAGTGAGACTGGTAGAGTGATACTGGTATAGTGAGAGCTATAGTGAGACTGGTACAGCAAGACTGGTATAGCGAGACTGGTATAGTGAGAGCTATAGTGAGACTGGTATAGTGAGACTGGTATAGTGAGACTGGCATAGTGAGAGCTATAGTGAGACTGGTATAGCGAGACTGGTACAGCAAGACTGGTATAGCGAGACTGGTATAGTGAGAGCTATAGTGAGACTGGTATAGTGAGACTGGTATAGTGAGACCGGTATAGTGAGACTGGTATAACGAGACTGGTATATGAGAGCTATAGCGAGACTGGTATAGCGAGACTGGTATAGTGAGACTGGTATAGTGAGACTGGTATGGCGAGACTGGTATAGTGAGACGTGTATAGTGAGACTGGCATAGCGAGACTTATATAGCGAGATTGGTTTAGTGAGAGCTATAGTGAGACTGGTATAGTGAGACCGGTATAGTGAGACCAGTATAGTGAGACTGGTATAGTGAGAGCTATAGTGAGACTGGTACAGCAAGACTGGTATAGCGAGACTGGTATAGTGAGAGCAATAGTGAGACTGGTATAGTGAGACTGGTATAGTGAGACTGGTATAGTGAGAGCTATAGTGAGACTGGTACAGCAAGACTGGTATAGCGAGACTGGTATAGTGAGAGCAAGAGTGAGACTGGTATAGCGAGACTGGTATATGAGAGCTACAGTGAGACTGGTACAGTGAGACTGGTATAGCGAGACCGGAATAGCGAGACCGGTATAGTGAGACTGGTATAGCGAGACTGGTATAGCGAGACTGGTATAGTGAGAGCTATAGTGAGACTGGTATAGCGAGACTGGTATAGTGAGACTGGTATAGTGAGAGCTGTAGTGAGACCTGTATAGCGAGACCGGTATAGTGAGGCCGGTATAGTGAGACTGGTAGAGTGATACTGGTATAGTGAGAGCTATAGTGAGACTGGTACAGCAAGACTGGTATAGCGAGACTGGTATAGTGAGAGCTATAGTGAGACTGGTATAGTGAGACTGGTATAGTGAGACTGGCATAGTGAGAGCTATAGTGAGACTGGTATAGCGAGACTGGTACAGCAAGACTGGTATAGCGAGACTGGTATAGTGAGAGCTATAGTGAGACTGGTATAGTGAGACTGGTATAGTGAGACCGGTATAGTGAGACTGGTATAACGAGACTGGTATATGAGAGCTATAGCGAGACTGGTATAGCGAGACTGGTATAGTGAGACTGGTATAGTGAGACTGGTATGGCGAGACTGGTATAGTGAGACGTGTATAGTGAGACTGGCATAGCGAGACTTATATAGCGAGATTGGTTTAGTGAGAGCTATAGTGAGACTGGTATAGTGAGACTGGTATAGTGAGAGCTATAGTGAGACTGGTATAGTGAGACTGGTATAGTGAAACTGGTATTGTGACAGCTATAGTGAGACTGGTACAGCGAGACTGGTATAGCGAGACTGGTATAGCGAGACTGGTACAGTGAGACTGGTACAGTGAGACTGGTATAGTGAGACTAGTATAGTGAGAGCTATAGTGAGACTGGTATAGTGAGACTGGTATAGTGAGATTGGTATAGTGAGACTGATATTGTGAGAGCTATAGTGAGACTGCTATAGCGAGACTGGTATCGCGAGACTGGTATAGTGAGACTGGTATTGTGAGAGCTATAGTGAGACTGGTATAGCGAGACTGGTATAGTGAGAGCTATAGTGAGACTGGTATAGCGAAACTGGTATAGCGAGACTGGTATAGTGAGACTGGTATAGTGAGAGCTATAGTGAGACTGGTATAGCGAGACTGGTATAGCGAGACTGGTATAGTGAGACTGGGATAGTGAGAGCTATAGCGAGAGTGAGACTGGTATAGCGAAACATAGAAACATAGAAACATAGAAAATAGGTGCAGGAGTAGGCCATTCGGCCCTTCTAGCCTGCACCGCCATTCAATGAGTTCATGGCTGAACATTCAACTTCAGTACCCCATTCCTGCTTTCTCGCCATACCCCTTGATCCCCCTAGCAGTAAGGACCTCATCTAACTCCTTTTTGAATATATTTAGTGAATTGGCCTCAACAACTTTCTGTGGTAGAGAATTCCACAGGTTCACCACTCTCTGGGTGAAGAAGTTCCTCCGCATCTCGGTCCTAAATGGCTTACCCCTTATCCTTAAACTGTGACCACTGGTTCTGGACTTCCCCAACATTGGGAACATTCTTCCTGCATCTAACCTGTCTAACCCCGTCAGAATTTTATATGTTTCTATGAGGTCCCCTCTCATTCTTCTGAACTCCAGTGAATACAAGCCCAGTTGATCCAGTCTTTCTTGATAGGTCAGTCCCGCCATCCCGGGAATCAGTCTGGTGAACCTTCGCTGCACTCCCTCAATAGCAAGAATGTCCTTCCTCAGGTTAGGAGACCAAAACTGTACACAATACTCCAGGTGTGGCCTCACCAATGCCCTGTACAACTGTAGCAACACCTCCCTGCCCCTGTACTCAAATCCCCTTGCTATGAAGGCCAACATGCCATTTGCTTTCTTAACCGCCTGCTGCACCTGCATGCCAACCTTCAATGACTGATGTACCATGACACCCAGGTCTCTTTGCACCTCCCCTTTTCCTAATCTGTCACCATTCAGATAATAGTCTGTCTCTCTGTTTTTACCACCAAAGTGGATAACCTCACATTTATCCACATTATACTTCATCTGCCATGCATTTGCCCACTCACCTAACCTATCCAAGTCGCTCTGCAGCCTCACAGCATCCTCCTCGCAGCTCACACTGCCACCCAACTTAGTGTCATCCGCAAATTTGGAGATACTACATTTATCCCCTCATCTAAATCATTAATGTACAGCGTAAACAGCTGGGGCCCCAGCACAGAACCTTGCGGTACCCCACTAGTCACTGCCTGCCATTCTGAAAAGTACCCATTTACTCCTACTCTTTGCTTCCTGTCTGACAACCAGTTCTCAATCCATGTCAGTACACTACCCCCAATCCCATGTGCTCTAACTTTGCACATCAATCTCTTGTGTGGGACCTTGTCGAACGCCTTCTGAAAGTCCAAATATACCACATCAACTGGTTCTCCCTTATCCACTCTACTGGAAACATCCTCAAAAAATTCCAGAAGATTTGTCAAGCATGATTTCCCTTTCACAAATCCATGCTGACTTGGACCTATCATGTCACCTCTTTCCAAATGCACTGCTATGACATCCTTAATAATTGATTCCATCATTTTACCCACTACCGATGTCAGGCTGACCGGTCTATAATTCCCTGTTTTCTCTCTCCCTCCTTTTTTAAAAAGTGGGGTTACATTGGCTACCCTCCACTCCATAGGAACTGATCCAGAGTCAATGGAATGTTGGAAAATGACTGTCAACGCATCCACTATTTCCAAGGCCACCTCCTTAAGTACTCTGGGATGCAGTCCATCAGGCCCTGGGGATTTATCGGCCTTCAATCCCATCAATTTCCCCAACACAATTTCCCGGCTAATAAGGATTTCCCTCAGTTCCTCCTCCTTACTAGACCCCCCGACCCCTTTTATAACCGGAAGGTTGTTCGTGTCCTCCTTCGTGAATACCGAACCAAAGTACTTGTTCAATTGGTCCGCCATTTCTTTGTTCCCCGTTATGACTTCCCCTGATTCTGACTGCAGGGGACCTACATTTGTCTTTACTAACCTTTTTCTCTTTACATATCTCTCGAAACTTTTGCAATCCGTCTTAATGTTCCCTGCAAGCTTCTTCTCATACTCCATTTTCCCTGCCCTAATCAAACCCTTTGTCCTCCTCTGCTGAGTTCTAAATTTCTCCCAGTCCCCAGGTTCGCTGCTATTTCTGGCCAATTTGTATGCCACTTCCTTGGCTTTAATACTATCCCTGATTTCCCTTGATAGCCACGGTTGAGCCACCTTCCCTTTTTTATTTCTATGCCAGACAGGAATGTACAATTGTTGTAGTTCATCCATGCGGTCTCTAAATGTCTGCCATTGCCCATCCACAGTCAACCCCTTAAGTATAATTCGCCAATCCATCTCAGCCAATTCACGCCTCATACCTTCAAAGTTAGCCTTCTTTAAGTTCTGGACCATGGTCTCTGAATTAACTGTTTCATTCTCCAGCCTAATGCAGAATTCCACCATATTATGGTCACTCTTCCCCAAGGGGCCTCGCACAACGAGATTGCTAATTAATCCTTTCTCATTACATAACACCCAGTCTAAGATGGCCTCCCCCCTAGTTGGTTCCTCGACATATTGGTCTAAAAAACCATCCCTTATGCACTCCAGAAAATCCTCCTCCACCGTATTGCTTCCAGTTTGGTTAGCCCAATCTATGTGCATATTAAAGTCACCCATTATAACTGCTGCACCTTTATTGCACGCACCCCTAATTTCCTGTTTGATGCCCTCCCCAACATCACTACTACTGTTTGGAGGTCTGTACACAACTCCCACTAACGTTTTTTGCCCTTTGGTGTTCTGCAGCTCTACCCATATAGATTCCACATCATCCAAGCTAATGTCCTTCCTAACTATTGCCTTAATCTCCTCCTTAACCAGCAATGCTACCCCACCTCCTTTTCCTTTTATTCTATCCTTCCTGAATGTTGAATACCCCTGGATGTTGAGTTCCCAGCCCTGCTCATCCTGGAGCCACGTCTCCGTAATCCCAATCACATCATATTTGTTAACATCTATTTGCACAGTTAATTTATCCACCTTATTGCAGATACTCCTTGCATTAAGACACAAAGCCTTTAGGCTTGTTTTTTTAACACCCTCTGTCCTTTTAGAATTTTGCTGTACAATGGCCCTTTTTGTTCTTTGCCTGGTATAGTGAGACTGGTATAGCGAGACTGGTATAGCGAGACTGGTATAGTGAGAGCTATAGCGAGACTGGTATAGCGAGAGCTATAGTGAGACTGGTATAGCGAGAGCTATAGTGAGACTGGTATAGTGAGACTGGTATAGTGAGAGCTATAGTGAGAATGGTATTGCGAGACTGGTATAGTGAGACTGGTATAGTGAGAGCTATAGTGAGACTGGTATAGCGAGACTGGTATAGTGAGACTGGTATAGTAAGACTGGTATAGTGAGAGCTATAGTGAGACTGGTACAGCAAGACCGGTATAGCGAGACTGGTATAGTGAGAGCTATAGTGAGACTGGTATAGCGAGACTGGTATAGCGAGACTGGTATAGTGAGAGCTATAGTGAGACTGGTGTAGTGAGACTGGTATAGCGAGACTGGTATAGTGAGAGCTATAGCGAGACTGGTATAGTGAGAGCTATAGTGAGACTGGTACAGCAAGACCGGTATAGCGAGACTGGTATAGTGAGAGCTATAGTGAGACTGGTATAGCGAGACTGGTATAGCGAGACTGGTATAGTGAGAGCTATAGTGAGACTGGTGTAGTGAGACTGGTATAGCGAGACTGGTATAGTGAGAGCTATAGCGAGACTGGTATAGCGAGAGCTATAGTGAGACTGGTATAGCGAGACTGGTATAGCGAGACTGGTATAGTGAGAGCTATAGTGAGACCGGTATAGCGAGACCGGTATAGTGAGACCGGTATAGTGAGACTGGTAGAGTGAGAGCTATAGTGAGACTGGTACAGCAACACTGGTATAGCGAGACTGGTATAGTGAGAGCTATAGTGAGACTGGTATAGTGAGACTGGTATAGTGAGACTGGTATAGTGAGAGCTATAGTGAGACTGGTATAGCGAGACTGGTACAGCAAGACTGGTATAGCGAGACTGGTATAGTGAGAGCTATAGTGAGACTGGTATAGCGAGACTGGTACAGCGAGACTGGTATAGCGAGACTGGTATAGAGTGACTGGTATAGCGAGACTGGTATAGCGAGACTGGTATAGCGAGAGCTATAGTGAGACTGGTATAGTGAGACCGGTATAGTGAGACTGGCATAGCGAGACTGGTATAGCGAGATTGGTATAGTGAGAGCTATAGTGAGACTGGTTTAGTGAGACTGGTATAGTGAGACTGGTATAGTGAGAGCTATAGTGAGACTGGTATAGTGAGACTGGTACAGTGAAACTGGTATTGTGACAGCCATAGTGAGACTGGTACAGCGAGACTGGTATAGCGAGACTGGTATAGCGAGACTGGTACAGTGAGACTGGTACAGTGAGACTGGTACAGTGAGACTGGTATAGTGAGACTGGTATAGTGAGAGCTATAGTGAGACTGGTATAGTGAGACTGGTATAGTGAGATTGGTATAGTGAGACTGATATTGTGAGAGCTATAGTAAGACTGGTATAGTGAGACTGGTATAGTGAGAGCTATAGTGAGACTGGTATAGCGAGACTGGTATAGCGAGACTGGTATAGTGAGACTGGGATAGTGAGAGCTATAGCGAGAATGGTATAGCGAGAGCTATAGTGAGACTGGTATAGCGAGAGCTATAGTGAGACTGGTATGGCGAGACTGGTATAGTGAGACTGGTATAGTGAGACTGGTATAGCGAGGCTGGTACAGTGAGAGCTATAGCGAGACTGGTATAGCGAGAGCTATAGTGAGACTGGTATAGCGAGACTGGTATAGCGAGACTGGTATAGTGAGAGCTATAGCGAGACTGGTATAGCGAGAGCTATAGTGAGACTGGTATAGCGAGAGCTATAGTGAGACTGGTATAGCGAGACTGGTATAGTGAGACTGGTATAGTGGGAGCTATAGTGAGAATGGTATAGCGAGACTGGTATAGTGAGACTGGTATAGTGAGAGCTGTAGTGAGACTGGTATAGCGAGACTGGTATAGCGAGACTGGTATAGTGAGACTGGTATAGTGAGAGCTATAGTGAGACTGGTATAGCGAGACTGGTATAGTGAGACTGGTATAGTAAGACTGGTATAGTGAGAGCTATAGTGAGACTGGTACAGCAAGACCGGTATAGCGAGACTGGTATAGTGAGAGCTATAGTGAGACTGGTATAGCGAGACTGGTATAGCGAGACTGGTATAGTGAGAGCTATAGTGAGACTGGTGTAGTGAGACTGGTATAGCGAGACTGGTATAGTGAGAGCTATAGCGAGACTGGTATAGCGAGAGCTATAGTGAGACTGGTATAGCGAGACTTGTATAGCGAGACTGGTATAGTGAGAGCTATAGTGAGACTGGTATAGCGAGACTGGTATAGTGAGACTGGTATAGTGAGAGCAATAGTGAGACCGGTATAGCGAGACCGGTATAGTGAGACCGGTATAGTGAGACTGGTAGAGTGAGAGCTATAGTGAGACTGGTACAGCAACACTGGTATAGCGAGACTGGTATAGTGAGAGCTATAGTGAGACTGGTATAGTGAGACTGGTATAGTGAGACTGGTATAGTGAGAGCTATAGTGAGACTGGTATAGCGAGACTGGTACAGCAAGACTGGTATAGCGAGACTGGTATAGTGAGAGCTATAGTGAGACTGGTATAGTGAGACTGGTATCGTGAGAATGGTATAGTGAGACCGGTATAGTGAGACTGGTATAACGAGACTGGTATATGAGAGCTATAGTGAGACTGGTATAGCGAGACTGGTATAGCGAGATTGGTATAGCGAGATTGGTATAGCGAGAGCTATAGTGAGACTGGTATAGTGAGACCGGTATAGTGAGACTGGCATAGCGAGACTGGTATAGCGAGATTGGTATAGTGAAAGCTATAGTGAGACTGGTACAGCGAGACTGGTATAGCGACACTGGTATAGCGAGACTGGTATAGTGAGACTGGTATAGTGAGACTGGTATAGCGAGACTGGTATAGTGAGACTGGTATAGTGAGAGCTATAGCGAGACTGGTATAGCGAGACTGGTATAGTGAGACTGGTATAGTGAGCCTGGTATAGTGAGACTGGTATTGTGAGAGCTATATTGAGACTGCTATAGCAAGACTGGTATCGCGAGACTGGTATAGTGAGACTGGTATAGTGAGACTGGTATAGTGAGACTGGTATTATGAGAGGTATAGTGAGACTGGAATAGCGAGACTGGTATAGTGAGACTGGTATAGTGAGACTGGTATAGCGAGACTGGTATAGTGAGACTGGTATAGTGAGAGCTATAGTGAGACTGGTATAGCGAAATTGGTATAGCGAGACTGGTATAGCGAGACTGGTATAGTGAGACTGGTATAGTGAGAGTGGTATAGTGAGAGCTATAGTGAGACTGGTACAGCAAGACTGGTATAGCGAGACTGGTATTGTGAGACTGGTATAGCGAGACTGGTATCGTGAGAGCTATAGTGAGACTGATATAGTGAGACTGGTATAGCGAGATTGGTATCGTGAGAGCTATAGTGAGACTGGTATAGTGAGACTGGTATAGTGAGAGCTACAGCGAGACTGGTATAGTGAGACTGGTATAGTGAGACTGGTATAGCGAGACTGGTATAGCGAGACTGGTATAGTGAGACGGGTATAGTGAGACCGGTATAGTGAGACTGGCATAGCGAGACTGGTATAGCGAGATTGGTTTCGTGAGAGCTATAGTGAGACTGGTATAGTGAGACTGGTATAGTGAGAGCTATAGTGAGACTTGTATAGCAAGACTGGTATAGTGAGAGCTATAGTGAGACTGGTATAGCGAAACTGGTATAGCGAGACTGGTATAGTGAGACTGGTATAGTGAGAGCTATAGTGAGACTGCTATAGCGAGACTGGTATAGCGAGACTGGTATAGTGAGACTGGTATAGTGAGAGCTATAGTGAGACTGGTATAGTGAGACTGGTATAGTGAGAGCTATAGTGAGACTGGTATAGTGAGACTGGTATTGTGAGAGCTATAGTGAGACTGGTATAGCGAGACTGGTACACTTAGACTGGTATAGCGAGATTGGTATAGTGAGAGCTATAGTGAGACTGGTATAGTGAGACTGGTATAGTGAGAGCTATAGTGAGACTGGTATAGCAAGACTGGTATAGTGAGAGCTATAGTGAGACTGGTATAGCGAAACTGGTATAGCGAGACTGGTATAGTGAGACTGGTATAGTGAGAGGTATAGTGAGACTGGTATAGCGAGACTGGTATAGCGAGACTGGTATAGTGAGACTGGTATAGTGAGAGCTATAGCGAGACTGGTGTAGCGAGAGCGAGAGTGAGACTGGTATAGCGAGAGCTTTAGTGAGACTGGTATGGCGAGACTGGTATAGTGAGACTGGTATAGTGAGACTGGTATAGCGAGACTGGTATAGTGAGAGCTATAGCGAGACTGGTATAGCGAGAGCTATAGTGAGACTGGTATAGCGAGACTGGTATAGCGAGACTGGTATAGTAAGACTGGTATAGTGAGAGCTATAGTGAGTCTGCTATAGCGAGACTAGTATAGTGAGACTGGTATAGTGAGAGCTATAGTGAGACTGGTATAGCGAGACTGGTATCGCGAGACTGGTATAGTGAGACTGGTATAGTGAGAGCTAAAGTGAGAGCTATAGTGAGACAGGTATAGCGAGAGCTATAGTGAGACTGGTATAGCGAGACTGGTATAGTGAGACTGGTATAGTGAGAGCTATAGTGAATCTGGTATAGCGAGACTAGTATAGTGAGACTGGTATAGTGAGAGCTATAGTGAGAGCTATAGTGAGACTGGTATAGCGAGACTGGTATCGCGAGACTGGTATAGTGAGACTGGTATAGTGAGAGCTATAGTGAGACTGGTATAGCGAGACTGGTATAGTGAGACTGGTATAGTAAGACTGGTATAGTGAGAGCTATAGTGAGACTGGTACAGCAAGACCGGTATAGCGAGACTGGTATAGTGAGAGCTATAGTGAGACTGGTATAGCGAGACTGGTATAGCGAGACTGGTATAGTGAGAGCTATAGTGAGACTGATATAGTGAGACTGGTATAGCGAGCACTGGTATAATGAGAGCTATAGTGAGACTGGTATAGCGAGACTGGTATAGCGAGACTGGTATAGTGAGAGCTATAGTGAGACTGGTATAGCGAGACTGGTATAGTGAGACTGGTATAGTGAGAGCTATAGTGAGACCGGTATAGCGAGACCGGTATAGTGAGACCGGTATAGTGAGACTGGTAGAGTGAGAGCTATAGTGAGACTGGTACAGCAACACTGGTATAGCGAGACTGGTATAGTGAGAGCTATAGTGAGACTGGTATAGTGAGACTAGTATAGTGAGACTGGTATAGTGAGAGCTATAGTGAGACTGGTATAGCGAGACTGGTACAGCAAGACTGGTATAGCGAGACTGGTATATGAGAGCTATAGTGAGACTGGTATAGTGAGACTGGTATAGTGAGACTGGTACAGTGAGACCGGTATAGTGAGACTGGTATAACGAGACTGGTATATGAGAGCTATAGTGAGACTGGTATAGCGAGACTGGTATAGAGTGACTGGTATAGTGAGACTGGTATAGCGAGACTGGTATAGCGAGATTGGTATAGCGAGATTGGTATAGCGAGAGCTATAGTGAGACTGGTATAGTGAGACCGGTATAGTGAGACTGGCATAGCGAGACTGGTATAGCGAGATTGGTATAGTGAGAGCTATAGTGAGACTGGTATAGTGAGACTGGTATAGTGAGAGCTATAGTGAGACTGGTATAGTGAGACTGGTATTGTGAGAGCTATAGTGAGACTGGTACAGCGAGACTGGTATAGCGAGACTGGTATAGCGAGACTGGTATAGTGAGACTGGTATAGTGAGAGCTATAGCGAGACTGGTATAGCGAGACTGGTATCGTGAGACTGGTATAGTGAGCCTGGTATAGTGAGACTGGTATTGTGAGAGCTATATTGAGACTGCTATAGCAAGACTGGTATCGCGAGACTGGTATAGTGAGACTGGTATAGTGAGACTGGTATAGTGAGAGCTATAGTGAGACTGGTATAGTGAGACTGGTATAGCGAGACTGGTATAGTGAGACTGGTATAGTGAGACTGGTATTGCGAGACTGGTATAGTGAGACTGGTATAGTGAGAGCTATAGTGAGACTGGTATAGCGAAATTGGTATAGCGTGACTGGTATAGCGAGACTGGTATAGTGAGACTGGTATAGTGAGAGCTATGGTGAGACTGGTATAACGAGACTGGGAGACTGGTATAGTGAGAGCTATAGTGAGACTGGTATAGTGAGACTGGTATAGTGAGAGCTACAGCGAGACTGGTATAGTGAGACTGGTATAGTGAGACTGGTATAGTGAGACTGGTATAGCGAGACTGGTATAGTGAGACGGGTATAGTGAGACTGGTATAGTGAGACTGGCATAGCGAGACTGGTATAGTGAGACTGGTATAGTGAGACTGGTATAGTGAGACTGGTATAGCGAAACTGGTATAGCGAGACTGGTATAGTGAGACTGGTATAGTGAGAGCTATAGTGAGACTGGTATAGCGAGACTGGTATAGCGAGACTGGTATAGTGAGACTGGTATAGTGAGAGCTATAGCGAGACTGGTACAGCGAGAGCTATAGTAAGACTGGTATAGCGAGAGCTATAGTGAGACTGGTATAGCGAAACTGGTATAGTGAGACTGGTATAGTGAGACTGGTATAGCGAGACTGGTATAGTGAGAGCTATAGCGAGACTGGTATAGCGAGAGCTATAGTGAGACTGGGATAGCGAGACTGGTATAGCGAGAGCTATAGTGAGACTGGTATAGCGAGAGCTACAGTGAGACTGGTATAGCGAGACTGGTATAGTGAGACTGGTATATTGAGAGCTATAGTGAGACTGGTATAGCGAGACTGGTATAGTGAGACTGGTATAGTGAGAGCTATAGTGAGACTGGTATAGCGAGACTGGTATAGCGAGACTGGTATAGTGAGACTGGTATAGTGAGAGCTATAGTGAGACTGGTATAGCGAGACTGGTATAGTGAGACTGGTATAGTAAGACTGGTATAGTGAGAGCTATAGTGAGACTAGTACAGCAAGACTGGTATAGCGAGACTGGTATAGTGAGAGCTATAGTGAGACTGGTATAGCGAGACTGGTATAGCGAGACCGGTATAGTGAGACCGGTATAGTGAGACTGGTAGAGTGAGAGCTATAGTGAGACTGGTACAGCAAGACTGGTATAGCGAGACTGGTATAGTGAGAGCTATAGCGAGACTGGTATAGCGAGACCGGTATAGCGAGACCGGTATAGTGAGACCGGTATAGTGAGACTGGTAGAGTGAGAGCTATAGTGAGACTGGTACAGCAACACTGGTATAGCGAGACTGGTATAGTGAGAGCTATAGTGAGACTGGTATAGTGAGACTAGTATAGTGAGACTGGTATAGTGAGAGCTATAGTGAGACTGGTATAGCGAGACTGGTACAGCAAGACTGGTATAGCGAGACTGGTATAGTGAGAGCTATAGTGAGACTGGTACAGCGAGAGCTATAGTAAGACTGGTATAGCGAGAGCTATAGTGAGACTGGTATAGCGAAACTGGTATAGTGAGACTGGTATAGTGAGACTGGTATAGCGAGACTGGTATAGTGAGAGCTATAGCGAGACTGGTATAGCGAGAGCTATAGTGAGACTGGGATAGCGAGACTGGTATAGTGAGAGCTATAGCGAGACTGGTATAGCGAGAGCTATAGTGAGACTGGTATAGCGAGAGCTATAGTGAGACTGGTATAGCGAGACTGGTATAGTGAGACTGGTATATTGAGAGCTATAGTGAGACTGGTATAGCGAGACTGGTATCGTGAGACTGGTATAGTGAGAGCTATAGTGAGACTGGTATAGCGAGACTGGTATAGCGAGACTGGTATAGTGAGACTGGTATAGTGAGAGCTATAGTGAGACTGGTATAGCGAGACTGGTATAGTGAGACTGGTATAGTAAGACTGGTATAGTGAGAGCTATAGTGAGACTGGTACAGCAAGACTGGTATAGCGAGACTGGTATAGTGAGAGCTATAGTGAGACTGGTATAGCGAGACTGGTATAGCGAGACTGGTATAGTGAGAGCTATAGTGAGACTGATATAGTGAGACTGGTATAGCGAGCACTGGTATAGTGAGAGCTATAGTGAGACTGGTATAGTGAGACTGGTATAGTGATACTGGTATAGTGAGACCGGTATAGTGAGACCGGTATAGTGAGACTGGTATAGTGAGAGCTATAGTGAGACTGGTACAGCAAGACTGGTATAGTGAGACTGGTATAGTGAGAGCTATAGTGAGACTGGTACAGCAAGACTGGTATAGCGAGACTGGTATATGAGAGCTATAGTGAGACTGGTATAGTGAGACTGGTATTGCGATACTGGTATAGCGAGACCGGCATAGCGAGACTGGTATAGTGAGACTGGTATAGTGAGACTGGTATAGCGAGACTGGTATAGCAAAACTGGTATTGCGAGACTGATATAGTGAGAGCTATAGTGAGACTGGTATAGTGAGACTGGTATAGTGAGAGCTATAGTGAGAGCTATAGTGAGACTGGTACAGCAAGACTGGTATAGCGAGACTGGTATAGTGAGAGCTATACTGAGACTGGTAGAGTGAGAATGGTATAGTGAGACTGGTATAGTGAGACCGGTATAGTGAGACTGGTATAACGAGACTGGTATAACGAGACTGGTATATGAGAGCTATAGTGAGACTGGTATAGCGAGACTGGTATAGCGAGACTGGTATAGTGAGACTGGTATAGTGAGAGCTATAGTGAGACTGGTATAGCGAGACTGGTATAGTGAGACTGGTATAGTAAGACTGGTATAGTGAGAGCTATAGTGAGACTGGTACAGCAAGACCGGTATAGCGAGACTGGTATAGTGAGAGCTATAGTGAGACTGGTATAGCGAGACTGGTATAGCGAGACTGGTATAGTGAGAGCTATAGTGAGACTGGTGTAGTGAGACTGGTATAGCGAGACTGGTATAGTGAGAGCTATAGCGAGACTGGTATAGCGAGAGCTATAGTGAGACTGGTATAGCGAGACTGGTATAGCGAGACTGGTATAGTGAGAGCTATAGTGAGACTGGTATAGCGAGACTGGTATAGTGAGACTGGTATAGTGAGAGCTATAGTGAGACCGGTATAGCGAGACCGGTATAGTGAGACCGGTATAGTGAGACTGGTAGAGTGAGAGCTATAGTGAGACTGGTACAGCAACACTGGTATAGCGAGACTGGTATAGTGAGAGCTATAGTGAGACTGGTATAGTGAGACTGGTATAGAGAGACTGGTATAGTGAGAGCTATAGTGAGACTGGTATGGCGAGACTGGTACAGCAAGACTGGTATAGCGAGACTGGTATAGTGAGAGCTATAGTGAGACTGGTATAGTGAGACTGGTATCGTGAGAATGGTATAGGGAGACCGGTATAGTGAGACTGGTATAACGAGACTGGTATATGAGAGCTATAGTGAGACTGGTATAGCGAGACTGGTATAGAGTGACTGGTATAGCGAGACTGGTATAGCGAGACTGGTATAGCGAGAGCTATAGTGAGACTGGTATAGTGAGACCGGTATAGTGAGACTGGCATAGCGAGACTGGTATAGCGAGATTGGTATAGTGAGAGCTATAGTGAGACTGGTATAGTGAGACTGGTATAGTGAGAGCTATAGTGAGACTGGTATAGTGAGACTGGTATAGTGAAACTGGTATTGTGACAGCTATAGTGAGACTGGTACAGCGAGACTGGTATAGCGAGACTGGTATAGCGAGACTGGTACAGTGAGACTGGTACAGTGAGACTGGTATAGTGAGACTGGTATAGTGAGAGCTATAGTGAGACTGGTATAGTGAGACTGGTATAGTGAGATTGGTATAGTGAGACTGATATTGTGAGAGCTATAGTGAGACTGGTATAGTGAGACTGGTATAGTGAGAGCTATAGTGAGACTGGTATAGCGAGACTGGTATAGCGAGACTGGTATAGTGAGACTGGGATAGTGAGAGCTATAGCGAGAATGGTATAGCGAGAGCTATAGTGAGACTGGTATAGCGAGAGCTATAGTGAGACTGGTATGGCGAGACTGGTATAGTGAGACTGGTATAGTGAGACTGGTATAGCGAGACTGGTATAGTGAGAGCTATAGCGAGACTGGTATAGCGAGAGCTATAGTGAGACTGGTATAGCGAGACTGGTATAGCGAGACTGGTATAGTGAGAGCTATAGCGAGACTGGTATAGCGAGAGCTATAGTGAGACTGGTATAGCGAGAGCTATAGTGAGACTGGTATAGCGAGACTGGTATCGTGAGACTGGTATAGTGGGAGCTATAGTGAGAATGGTATAGCGAGACTGGTATAGTGAGACTGGTATAGTGAGAGCTATAGTGAGACTGGTATAGCGAGACTGGTATAGCGAGACTGGTATAGTGAGACTGGTATAGTGAGAGCTATAGTGAGACTGGTATAGCGAGACTGGTATAGTAAGACTGGTATAGTGAGAGCTATAGTGAGACTGGTACAGCAAGACCGGTATAGCGAGACTGGTATAGTGAGAGCTATAGTGAGACTGGTATAGCGAGACTGGTATAGCGAGACTGGTATAGCGAGAGCTATAGTGAGACTGGTGTAGTGAGACTGGTATAGCGAGACTGGTATAGTGAGAGCTATAGCGAGACTGGTATAGCGAGAGCTATAGTGAGACTGGTATAGCGAGACTTGTACAGCGAGACTGGTATAGTGAGAGCTATAGTGAGACTGGTATAGCGAGACTGGTATAGTGAGACTGGTATAGTGAGAGCTATAGTGAGACCGGTATAGCGAGACCGGTATAGTGAGACCGGTATAGTGAGACTGGTAGAGTGAGAGCTATAGTGAGACTGGTACAGCAACACTGGTATAGCGAGACTGGTATAGTGAGAGCTATAGTGAGACTGGTATAGTGAGACTAGTATAGTGAGACTGGTATAGTGAGAGCTATAGTGAGACTGGTATAGCGAGACTGGTACAGCAAGACTGGTATAGCGAGACTGGTATAGTGAGAGCTATAGTGAGACTGGTACAGCGAGAGCTATAGTAAGACTGGTATAGCGAGAGCTATAGTGAGACTGGTATAGCGAAACTGGTATAGTGAGACTGGTATAGTGAGACTGGTATAGCGAGACTGGTATAGTGAGAGCTATAGCGAGACTGGTATAGCGAGAGCTATAGTGAGACTGGGATAGCGAGACTGGTATAGTGAGAGCTATAGCGAGACTGGTATAGCGAGAGCTATAGTGAGACTGGTATAGCGAGAGCTATAGTGAGACTGGTATAGCGAGACTGGTATAGTGAGACTGGTATATTGAGAGCTATAGTGAGACTGGTATAGCGAGACTGGTATCGTGAGACTGGTATAGTGAGAGCTATAGTGAGACTGGTATAGCGAGACTGGTATAGCGAGACTGGTATAGTGAGACTGGTATAGTGAGAGCTATAGTGAGACTGGTATAGCGAGACTGGTATAGTGAGACTGGTATAGTAAGACTGGTATAGTGAGAGCTATAGTGAGACTGGTACAGCAAGACTGGTATAGCGAGACTGGTATAGTGAGAGCTATAGTGAGACTGGTATAGCGAGACTGGTATAGCGAGACTGGTATAGTGAGAGCTATAGTGAGACTGATATAGTGAGACTGGTATAGCGAGCACTGGTATAGTGAGAGCTATAGTGAGACTGGTATAGTGAGACTGGTATAGTGATACTGGTATAGTGAGACCGGTATAGTGAGACCGGTATAGTGAGACTGGTATAGTGAGAGCTATAGTGAGACTGGTACAGCAAGACTGGTATAGTGAGACTGGTATAGTGAGAGCTATAGTGAGACTGGTACAGCAAGACTGGTATAGCGAGACTGGTATATGAGAGCTATAGTGAGACTGGTATAGTGAGACTGGTATTGCGATACTGGTATAGCGAGACCGGCATAGCGAGACTGGTATAGTGAGACTGGTATAGTGAGACTGGTATAGCGAGACTGGTATAGCAAAACTGGTATTGCGAGACTGATATAGTGAGAGCTATAGTGAGACTGGTATAGTGAGACTGGTATAGTGAGAGCTATAGTGAGAGCTATAGTGAGACTGGTACAGCAAGACTGGTATAGCGAGACTGGTATAGTGAGAGCTATACTGAGACTGGTAGAGTGAGAATGGTATAGTGAGACTGGTATAGTGAGACCGGTATAGTGAGACTGGTATAACGAGACTGGTATAACGAGACTGGTATATGAGAGCTATAGTGAGACTGGTATAGCGAGACTGGTATAGCGAGACTGGTATAGTGAGACTGGTATAGTGAGAGCTATAGTGAGACTGGTATAGCGAGACTGGTATAGTGAGACTGGTATAGTAAGACTGGTATAGTGAGAGCTATAGTGAGACTGGTACAGCAAGACCGGTATAGCGAGACTGGTATAGTGAGAGCTATAGTGAGACTGGTATAGCGAGACTGGTATAGCGAGACTGGTATAGTGAGAGCTATAGTGAGACTGGTGTAGTGAGACTGGTATAGCGAGACTGGTATAGTGAGAGCTATAGCGAGACTGGTATAGCGAGAGCTATAGTGAGACTGGTATAGCGAGACTGGTATAGCGAGACTGGTATAGTGAGAGCTATAGTGAGACTGGTATAGCGAGACTGGTATAGTGAGACTGGTATAGTGAGAGCTATAGTGAGACCGGTATAGCGAGACCGGTATAGTGAGACCGGTATAGTGAGACTGGTAGAGTGAGAGCTATAGTGAGACTGGTACAGCAACACTGGTATAGCGAGACTGGTATAGTGAGAGCTATAGTGAGACTGGTATAGTGAGACTGGTATAGAGAGACTGGTATAGTGAGAGCTATAGTGAGACTGGTATGGCGAGACTGGTACAGCAAGACTGGTATAGCGAGACTGGTATAGTGAGAGCTATAGTGAGACTGGTATAGTGAGACTGGTATCGTGAGAATGGTATAGGGAGACCGGTATAGTGAGACTGGTATAACGAGACTGGTATATGAGAGCTATAGTGAGACTGGTATAGCGAGACTGGTATAGAGTGACTGGTATAGCGAGACTGGTATAGCGAGACTGGTATAGCGAGAGCTATAGTGAGACTGGTATAGTGAGACCGGTATAGTGAGACTGGCATAGCGAGACTGGTATAGCGAGATTGGTATAGTGAGAGCTATAGTGAGACTGGTATAGTGAGACTGGTATAGTGAGAGCTATAGTGAGACTGGTATAGTGAGACTGGTATAGTGAAACTGGTATTGTGACAGCTATAGTGAGACTGGTACAGCGAGACTGGTATAGCGAGACTGGTATAGCGAGACTGGTACAGTGAGACTGGTACAGTGAGACTGGTATAGTGAGACTGGTATAGTGAGAGCTATAGTGAGACTGGTATAGTGAGACTGGTATAGTGAGATTGGTATAGTGAGACTGATATTGTGAGAGCTATAGTGAGACTGGTATAGTGAGACTGGTATAGTGAGAGCTATAGTGAGACTGGTATAGCGAGACTGGTATAGCGAGACTGGTATAGTGAGACTGGGATAGTGAGAGCTATAGCGAGAATGGTATAGCGAGAGCTATAGTGAGACTGGTATAGCGAGAGCTATAGTGAGACTGGTATGGCGAGACTGGTATAGTGAGACTGGTATAGTGAGACTGGTATAGCGAGACTGGTATAGTGAGAGCTATAGCGAGACTGGTATAGCGAGAGCTATAGTGAGACTGGTATAGCGAGACTGGTATAGCGAGACTGGTATAGTGAGAGCTATAGCGAGACTGGTATAGCGAGAGCTATAGTGAGACTGGTATAGCGAGAGCTATAGTGAGACTGGTATAGCGAGACTGGTATCGTGAGACTGGTATAGTGGGAGCTATAGTGAGAATGGTATAGCGAGACTGGTATAGTGAGACTGGTATAGTGAGAGCTATAGTGAGACTGGTATAGCGAGACTGGTATAGCGAGACTGGTATAGTGAGACTGGTATAGTGAGAGCTATAGTGAGACTGGTATAGCGAGACTGGTATAGTAAGACTGGTATAGTGAGAGCTATAGTGAGACTGGTACAGCAAGACCGGTATAGCGAGACTGGTATAGTGAGAGCTATAGTGAGACTGGTATAGCGAGACTGGTATAGCGAGACTGGTATAGCGAGAGCTATAGTGAGACTGGTGTAGTGAGACTGGTATAGCGAGACTGGTATAGTGAGAGCTATAGCGAGACTGGTATAGCGAGAGCTATAGTGAGACTGGTATAGCGAGACTTGTACAGCGAGACTGGTATAGTGAGAGCTATAGTGAGACTGGTATAGCGAGACTGGTATAGTGAGACTGGTATAGTGAGAGCTATAGTGAGACCGGTATAGCGAGACCGGTATAGTGAGACCGGTATAGTGAGACTGGTAGAGTGAGAGCTATAGTGAGACTGGTACAGCAACACTGGTATAGCGAGACTGGTATAGTGAGAGCTATAGTGAGACTGGTATAGTGAGACTGGTATAGCGAGACTGGTATATGAGAGCTATAGTGAGACTGGTATAGCGAGACTGGTATAGCGAGATTGGTATCGCGAGATTGGTATAGCGAGAGCTATAGTGAGACTGGTATAGTGAGACCGGTATAGTGAGACTGGCATAGCGAGACTGGTATAGCGAGATTGGTATAGTGAGAGCTATAGTGAGACTGGTACAGCGAGACTGGTATAGCGACACTGGTATAGCGAGACTGGTATAGTGAGACTGGTATAGTGAGACTGGTATAGCGAGACTGGTATAGTGAGACTGGTATAGTGAGAGCTATAGCGAGACTGGTATAGCGAGACTGGTATAGTGAGACTGGTATAGTGAGCCTGGTATAGTGAGACTGGTATTGTGAGAGCTATATTGAGACTGCTATAGCAAGACTGGTATCGCGAGACTGGTATAGTGAGACTGGTATAGTGAGACTGGTATAGTGAGACTGGTATTATGAGAGGTATAGTGAGACTGGAATAGCGAGACTGGTATAGTGAGACTGGTATAGTGAGACTGGTATAGCGAGACTGGTATAGTGAGACTGGTATAGTGAGAGCTATAGTGAGACTGGTATAGCGAAATTGGTATAGCGAGACTGGTATAGCGAGACTGGTATAGTGAGACTGGTATAGTGAGAGCTATAGTGAGACTGGTATAGCGAGACTGGTATAGTGAGACTGGTATAGTAAGACTGGTATAGTGAGAGCTATAGTGAGACTGATATAGTGAGACTGGTATAGCGAGATTGGTATCGTGAGAGCTATAGTGAGACTGGTATAGTGAGACTGGTATAGTGAGAGCTACAGCGAGACTGGTATAGTGAGACTGGTATAGTGAGACTGGTATAGCGAGACTGGTATAGTGAGACGGGTATAGTGAGACCGGTATAGTGAGACTGGCATAGCGAGACTGGTATAGCGAGATTGGTTTAGTGAGAGCTATAGTGAGACTGGTATAGTGAGACTGGTATAGTGAGAGCTATAGTGAGACTGGTATAGCGAAACTGGTATAGTGAGACTGGTATAGTGAGACTGGTATAGTGAGAGCTATAGTGAGACTGCTATAGCGAGACTGGTATAGCGAGACTGGTATAGTGAGACTGGTATAGTGAGAGCTATAGTGAGACTGGTATAGTGAGACTGGTATAGTGAGAGCTATAGTGAGACTGGTATAGTGAGACTGGTATTGTGAGAGCTATAGTGAGACTGGTATAGCGAGACTGGTATACTTAGACTGGTATAGCGAGATTGGTATAGTGAGAGCTATAGTGAGACTGGTATAGTGAGACTGGTATAGTGAGAGCTATAGTGAGACTGGTATAGCAAGACTGGTATAGTGAGAGCTATAGTGAGACTGGTATAGCGAAACTGGTATAGCGAGACTGGTATAGTGAGACTGGTATAGTGAGAGGTATAGTGAGACTGGTATAGCGAGACTGGTATAGCGAGACTGGTATAGTGAGACTGGTATAGTGAGAGCTATAGCGAGACTGGTATAGCGAGAGCTATAGTGAGACTGGTATAGCGAGAGCTTTAGTGAGACTGGTATGGCGAGACTGGTATAGTGAGACTGGTATTGTGAGACTGGTATAGCGAGACTGGTATAGTGAGAGCTATAGCGAGACTGGTATAGCGAGAGCTATAGTGAGACTGGTATAGCGAGACTGGTATAGCGAGACTGGTATAGTAAGACTGGTATAGTGAGAGCTATAGTGAGTCTGCTATAGCGAGACTAGTATAGTGAGACTGGTATAGTGAGAGCTATAGTGAGACTGGTATAACGAGACTGGTATCGCGAGACTGGTATAGTGAGACTGGTATAGTGAGAGCTATAGTGAGAGCTATAGTGAGACAGGTATAGCGAGAGCTATAGTGAGACTGGTATAGCGAGACTGGTATAGTGAGACTGGTATAGTGAGAGCTATAGTGAGTCTGGTATAGCGAGACTAGTGTAGTGAGACTGGTATAGTGAGAGCTATAGTGAGACTGATATAGTGAGACTGGTATAGCGAGCACTGGTATAATGAGAGCTATAGTGAGACTGGTATAGCGAGACTGGTATAGCGAGACTGGTATAGTGAGAGCTATAGTGAGACTGGTATAGCGAGACTGGTATAGTGAGAGCTATAGTGAGACTGGTATAGCGAGACTGGTATAGTGAGACTGGTATAGTGAGAGCTATAGTGAGACCGGTATAGCGAGACCGGTATAGTGAGACCGGTATAGTGAGACTGGTATAGTGAGAGCTATAGTGAGACTGGTACAGCAAGACCGGTATAGCGAGACTGGTATAGTGAGAGCTATAGTGAGACTGGTATAGCGAGACTGGTATAGCGAGACTGGTATAGTGAGAGCTATAGTGAGACTGATATAGTGAGACTGGTATAGCGAGCACTGGTATAATGAGAGCTATAGTGAGACTGGTATAGCGAGACTGGTATAGCGAGACTGGTATAGTGAGAGCTATAGTGAGACTGGTATAGCGAGACTGGTATAGTGAGACTGGTATAGTGAGAGCTATAGTGAGACCGGTATAGCGAGACCGGTATAGCGAGACTGGTATAGCGAGACTGGTATAGTGAGAGCTATAGTGAGACTGGTATAGCGAGACTGGTATAGTGAGACTGGTATAGTGAGAGCTATAGTGAGACCGGTATAGCGAGACCGGTATAGTGAGACCGGTATAGTGAGACTGGTATAGCGAGAGCTATAGTGAGACTGGTATAGTGAGACCGGTATAGTGAGACTGGCATAGCGAGACTGGTATAGCGAGATTGGTATAGTGAGAGCTATAGTGAGACTGGTACAGCGAGACTGGTATAGCGACACTGGTATAGTGAGACTGGTATAGTGAGACTGGTATAGCGAGACTGGTATAGTGAGACTGGTATAGTGAGAGCTATAGCGAGACTGGTATAGCGAGACTGGTATAGTGAAACTGGTATAGTGAGCCTGGTATAGTGAGACTGGTATTGTGAGAGCTATATTGAGACTGCTATAGCAAGACTGGTATCGCGAGACTGGTATAGTGAGACTGGTATAGTGAGACTGGTATAGTGAGACTGGTATTATGAGAGGTATAGTGAGACTGGAATAGCGAGACTGGTATAGTGAGACTGGTATAGTGAGACTGGTATAGCGAGACTGGTATAGTGAGACTGGTATAGTGAGAGCTATAGTGAGACTGGTATAGCGAAATTGGTATAGCGAGACTGGTATAGCGAGACTGGTATAGTGAGACTGGTATAGTGAGAGCTATAGTGAGACTGGTATAGCGAGACTGGTATAGTGAGACTGGTATAGTAAGACTGGTATAGTGAGAGCTATAGTGAGACTGATATAGTGAGACTGGTATAGCGAGATTGGTATCGTGAGAGCTATAGTGAGACTGGTATAGTGAGACTGGTATAGTGAGAGCTACAGCGAGACTGGTATAGTGAGACTGGTATAGTGAGACTGGTATAGCGAGACTGGTATAGTGAGACGGGTATAGTGAGACCGGTATAGTGAGACTGGCATAGCGAGACTGGTATAGCGAGATTGGTTTAGTGAGAGCTATAGTGAGACTGGTATAGTGAGACTGGTATAGTGAGAGCTATAGTGAGACTTGTATAGCAAGACTGGTATAGTGAGAGCTATAGTGAGACTGGTATAGCGAAACTGGTATAGTGAGACTGGTATAGTGAGACTGGTATAGTGAGAGCTATAGTGAGACTGCTATAGCGAGACTGGTATAGCTAGACTGGTATAGTGAGACTGGTATAGTGAGAGCTATAGTGAGACTGGTATAGTGAGAGCTATAGTGAGACTGGTATAGTGAGACTGGTATTGTGAGAGCTATAGTGAGACTGGTATAGCGAGACTGGTATACTTAGACTGGTATAGCGAGATTGGTATAGTGAGAGCTATAGTGAGACTGGTATAGTGAGACTGGTATAGTGAGAGCTATAGTGAGACTGGTATAGCAAGACTGGTATAGTGAGAGCTATAGTGAGACTGGTATAGCGAAACTGGTATAGCGAGACTGGTATAGTGAGACTGGTATAGTGAGAGGTATAGTGAGACTGGTATAGCGAGACTGGTATAGCGAGACTGGTATAGTGAGACTGGTATAGTGAGAGCTATAGCGAGACTGGTATAGCGAGAGCTATAGTGAGACTGGTATAGCGAGAGCTTTAGTGAGACTGGTATGGCGAGACTGGTATAGTGAGACTGGTATTGTGAGACTGGTATAGCGAGACTGGTATAGTGAGAGCTATAGCGAGACTGGTATAGCGAGAGCTATAGTGAGACTGGTATAGCGAGACTGGTATAGCGAGACTGGTATAGTAAGACTGGTATAGTGAGAGCTATAGTGAGTCTGCTATAGCGAGACTAGTATAGTGAGACTGGTATAGTGAGAGCTATAGTGAGACTGGTATAGCGAGACTGGTATCGCGAGACTGGTATAGTGAGACTGGTATAGTGAGAGCTATAGTGAGAGCTATAGTGAGACAGGTATAGCGAGAGCTATAGTGAGACTGGTATAGCGAGACTGGTATAGTGAGACTGGTATAGTGAGAGCTATAGTGAGTCTGGTATAGCGAGACTAGTGTAGTGAGACTGGTATAGTGAGAGCTATAGTGAGACTGATATAGTGAGACTGGTATAGCGAGCACTGGTATAATGAGAGCTATAGTGAGACTGGTATAGCGAGACTGGTATAGCGAGACTGGTATAGTGAGAGCTATAGTGAGACTGGTATAGCGAGACTGGTATAGTGAGAGCTATAGTGAGACTGGTATAGCGAGACTGGTATAGTGAGACTGGTATAGTGAGAGCTATAGTGAGACCGGTATAGCGAGACCGGTATAGTGAGACCGGTATAGTGAGACTGGTATAGTGAGAGCTATAGTGAGACTGGTACAGCAAGACCGGTATAGCGAGACTGGTATAGTGAGAGCTATAGTGAGACTGGTATAGCGAGACTGGTATAGCGAGACTGGTATAGTGAGAGCTATAGTGAGACTGATATAGTGAGACTGGTATAGCGAGCACTGGTATAATGAGAGCTATAGTGAGACTGGTATAGCGAGACTGGTATAGCGAGACTGGTATAGTGAGAGCTATAGTGAGACTGGTATAGCGAGACTGGTATAGTGAGACTGGTATAGTGAGAGCTATAGTGAGACCGGTATAGCGAGACCGGTATAGTGAGACCGGTATAGTGAGACTGGTAGAGTGAGAGCTATAGTGAGACTGGTACAGCAACACTGGTATAGCGAGACTGGTATAGTGAGAGCTATAGTGAGACTGGTATAGTGAGACTAGTATAGTGAGACTGGTATAGTGAGAGCTATAGTGAGACTGGTATAGCGAGACTGGTACAGCAAGACTGGTATAGCGAGACTGGTATAGTGAGAGCTATAGTGAGACTGGTACAGCGAGAGCTATAGTAAGACTGGTATAGCGAGAGCTATAGTGAGACTGGTATAGCGAAACTGGTATAGTGAGACTGGTATAGTGAGACTGGTATAGCGAGACTGGTATAGTGAGAGCTATAGCGAGACTGGTATAGCGAGAGCTATAGTGAGACTGGTATAGCGAGACTGGTATAGTGAGAGCTATAGCGAGACTGGTATAGCGAGAGCTATAGTGAGACTGGTAAAGCGAGAGCTATAGTGAGACTGGTATAGCGAGACTGGTATAGTGAGACTGGTATATTGAGAGCTATAGTGAGACTGGTATAGCGAGACTGGTATAGTGAGACTGGTATAGTGAGAGCTATAGTGAGACTGGTATAGCGAGACTGGTATAGCGAGACTGGTATAGTGAGACTGGTATAGTGAGAGCTATAGTGAGACTGGTATAGCGAGACTGGTATAGTGAGACTGGTATAGTAAGACTGGTATAGTGAGAGCTATAGTGAGACTGGTACAGCAAGACTGGTATAGCGAGACTGGTATAGTGAGAGCTATAGTGAGACTGGTATAGCGAGACTGGTATAGCGAGACTGGTATAGTGAGAGCTATAGTGAGACTGATATAGTGAGACTGGTATAGCGAGCACTGGTATAGTGAGAGCTATAGTGAGACTGGTATAGTGAGACTGGTATAGTGATACTGGTATAGTGAGACCGGTATAGTGAGACCGGTATAGTGAGACTGGTATAGTGAGAGCTATAGTGAGACTGGTACAGCAAGACTGGTATAGTGAGACTGGTAGAGTGAGAGCTATAGTGAGACTGGTACAGCAAGACTGGTATAGCGAGACTGGTATAGTGAGAGCAATAGTGAGACCGGTATAGTGAGACTGGTATAGTGAGACTGGTATAGTGAGAGCTATAGTGAGACTGGTACAGCAAGACTGGTATAGCGAGACTGGTATATGAGAGCTATAGTGAGACTGGTATAGTGAGACTGGTATAGTGAGACTGGTATTGCGATACTGGTATAGCGAGACCGGCATAGCGAGACTGGTACAGTGAGACTGGTATAGTGAGACTGGTATAGTGAGACTGGTATAGCAAAACTGGTATTGCGAGACTGGTATAGTGAGAGCTATAGTGAGACTGGTATCGTGAGACTGGTATAGTGAGAGCTATAGTGAGACTGGTACAGCAAGACTGGTATAGCGAGACTGGTATAGTGAGAGCTATACTGAGACTGGTAGAGTGAGAATGGTATAGTGAGACCGGTATAGTGAGACTGGTATAACGAGACTGGTATATGAGAGGTATAGTGAGACTGGTATAGCGAGACTGGTATAGAGTGACTGGTATAGCGAGACTGGTATAGCGAGACTGGTATAGCGAGATTGGTATAGTGAGAGCTATAGTGAGACTGGTATAGTGAGACTGGTATAGTGAGAGCTATAGTGAGACTGGTATAGTGAGACTGGTATTGTGAGAGCTATAGTGAGACTGGTACAGCGAGACTTTTATAGCGAGACTGGTATAGCGAGACTGGTATACTGAGACTGGTATAGTGAGACTGGTATAGCGAGACTGGTATAGTGAGACTGGTATAGTGAGAGCTATAGCGAGACTGGTATAGCGAGACTGGTATAGTGAGACTGGTATAGTGAGCCTGGTATAGTGAGACTGGTATTGTGAGAGCTATATTGAGACTGCTATAGCAAGACTGGTATCACGAGACTGGTATAGTGAGACTGGTATAGTGAGACTGGTATAGTGAGAGCTATAGTGAGACTGGTATAGTGAGACTGGTATTGTGAGAGGTATAGTGAGACTGGTATAGCGAGACTGGTATAGTGAGACTGGTATAGTGAGACTAGTATAGCGAGACTGGTATAGTGAGACTGGTATAGTGAGAGCTATAGTGAGACTGGTATAGCGAGACTGGTATAGCGAGACTGGTATAGTGAGACTGGTATAGTGAGAGCTATAGTGAGACTGGTATAGCGAGACTGGTATAGTGAGACTGGTATAGTAAGACTGGTATAGTGAGAGCTGTAGTGAGACTGGTACAGCAAGACTGGTATAGCGAGACTGGTATTGTGAGACTGGTATAGCGAGACTGGTATAGTGAGAGCTATAGTGAGACTGATATAGTGAGACTGGTATAGCGAGATTGGTATAGTGAGAGCTATAGTGAGACTGGTATAGTGAGACTGGTATAGTGAGAGCGACAGCGAGACTGGTATAGTGAGACTGGTATAGTGAGACTGGTATAGCGAGACTGGTATAGCGAGACCGGTATAGTGAGACCGGTATAGTGAGACCGGCATAGCGAGACTGGTATAGCGAGATTGGTATAGTGAGAGCTATAGTGAGACTGGTATAGTGAGACTGGTATCGTGAGAGCTATAGTGAGACTGGTATAGCAAGACTGGTATAGTGAGAGCTATAGTGAGACTGGTATAGCGAAACTGGTACAGCGAGACTGGTATAGTGAGACTGGTATAGTGAGAGCTATAGTGAGACTGGTATAGCGAGACTGGTATAGCGAGACTGGTCTCGTGAGACTGGTATAGTGAGAGCTATAGCGAGACTGGTATAGCGAGAGCTATAGTGAGACTAGTATAGCGAGAGCTATAGTGAGACTGGTAGAGCGAGACTGGTATAGTGAGACTGGTATAGTGAGACTGGTATAGCGAGACTGGTATAGTGAGCGCTATAGCGAGACTGGTATAGCGAGAGCTATAGTGAAACTGGTATAGCGAGACTGGTATAGCGAGACTGGTATAGTGAGACTGGTATAGTGAGAGCTATAGTGAGACTGGTATAGCGAGACTGGTATAGTGAGACTGGTATAGTGAGAGCTATAGTGAGACTGGTATAGCGAGACTGGTATAGCGAGACTGGTATAGCGAGACTGGTATTGTGAGACTGGTATAGTGAGAGCTATAGTGAGACTGGTACAGCAAGACCGGTATAGCGAGACTGGTATAGTGAGAGCTATAGTGAGACTGGTATAGCGAAACTGGTATCGCGAGACTGGTATAATGAGAGCTATAGTGAGACTGATATAGTGAGACTGGTTTAGCGAGCACTGGTATAGTGAGAGCTACAGTGAGACTGGTATAGCGAGACTGGTATAGAGTGACTGGTATAGCGAGACTAGTATAGCGAGACTAGTATAGCGAGATTGGTATAGCGAGATTGGTATAGCGAGAGCTATAGTGAGACTGGTATAGTGAGACCGGTATAGTGAGACTGGCATAGCGAGACTGGTATAGCGAGATTGGTATAGTGAGAGCTATAGTGAGACTGGTATAGTGAGACTGGTATAGTGAGAGCTATAGTGAGACTGGTATCGTGAGACTGGTATTGTGAGAGCTATAGTGAGACTGGTACAGCGAGACTGGTATAGCGAGACTGGTATAGCGAGACTGGTATACTGAGACTGGTATAGTGAGACTGGTATAGCGAGACTGGTATAGCGAGACTGGTATAGTGAGACTGGTATAGTGAGAGCTATAGCGAGACTGGTATAGCGAGAGCTATAATGAAACTGGTACAGCGAGAGCTATGGTGAGACTGGTATAGCGAGACTGGTATAGTGAGAGCTACAGTGAGACTGGTATAGCGAGACTGGTATAGTGAGACTGGTATAGTGAGAGCTATAGTGAGACTGGTACAGCAAGACTGGTATAGCGAGACTGGTATAGTGAGAGCTATAGTGAGACTGGTATAGCGAAACTGGTATAGCGAGACTGGTATAGTGAGACTGGTATAGTGAGAGCTATAGTGAGACTGGTATAGCGAGACTGGTATAGCGAGACTGGTATAGTGAGACTGGTATAGTGAGAGCTATAGTGAGACTGGTATAGCGAGAATGGTATAGTGAGACTGGTATAGTAAGACTGGTATAGTGAGAGCTATCGTGAGACTGGTACAGCAAGACCGGTATAGCGAGACTGGTATAGTGAGAGCTATAGTGAGACTGGTATAGCGAGACTGGTATAGTGAGAGCTATAGTGAGACTGATATAGTGAGACTGGTATAGCGAGCACTGGTATAGTGAGAGCTATATTGAGACTGGTATAGTGAGACTGGTATAGCGACACTGGTATAGTGAGACCGGTATAGTGAGACCGGTATAGTGAGACTGGTATAGTGAGAGCTATAGTGAGACTGGTACAGCAAGATTGGTATAGCGAGACTGGTATAGTGAGAGCAATAGTGAGACCGGTATAGTGAGACTGGTATAGTGAGACTGGTATAGTGAGAGCTATAGTGAGACTGGTACAGCAAGACTGGTATAGCGAGACTGGTATAGTGAGAGCTATAGTGAGACTGGTATAGCGAGACTGGTATAGCGAGACTGGTATATGAGAGCTATAGTGAGACTGGTATAGTGAGACTGGTATAGCGAGACTGGTATAGTGAGACTGGTATAGTGAGACTGGTATAGTGCGACTGGTATAGCGAGACTGGTATAGCGACTCTGGTATAGTGAGAGCTATAGTGAGACTGGTATAGCGAGACTGGTATAGTGAGACTGGTATAGTGAGAGCTATAGTGAGACCGGTATAGCGAGACCGGTATAGTGAGACCGGTATAGTGAGACTGGTATAGTGAGACTGGTATAGTGAGAGCTATAGTGAGACTGGTACAGCGAGACTTTTATAGCGAGACTGGTATAGCGAGACTGGTATACTGAGACTGGTATAGTGAGACTGGTATAGCGAGACTGGTATAGTGAGACTGGTATAGTGAGAGCTATAGCGAGACTGGTATAGCGAGACTGGTATAGTGAGAGCTATAGTGAGACTGGTACAGCGAGACTTTTATAGCGAGACTGGTATAGCGAGACTGGTATACTGAGACTGGTATAGTGAGACTGGTATAGCGAGACTGGTATAGTGAGACTGGTATAGTGAGAGCTATAGCGAGACTGGTATAGCGAGACTGGTATAGCGAGATTGGTATAGTGAGAGCTATAGTGAGACTGGTATAGTGAGACTGGTATAGTGAGAGCTATAGTGAGACTGGTATAGTGAGACTGGTATTGTGAGAGCTATAGTGAGACTGGTACAGCGAGACTTTTATAGCGAGACTGGTATACTGAGACTGGTATAGTGAGACTGGTATAGCGAGACTGGTATAGTGAGACTGGTATAGTGAGAGCTATAGCGAGACTGGTATAGCGAGACTGGTATAGTGAGACTGGTATAGTGAGCCTGGTATAGTGAGACTGGTATTGTGAGAGCTATATTGAGACTGCTATAGCAAGACTGGTATCGCGAGACTGGTATAGTGAGACTGGTATAGTGAGACTGGTATAGTGAGAGCTATAGTGAGACTGGTATAGTGAGACTGGTATTGTGAGAGGTATAGTGAGACTGGTATAGCGAGACTGGTATAGTGAGACTGGTATAGTGAGACTAGTATAGCGAGACTGGTATAGTGAGACTGGTATAGTGAGAGCTATAGTGAGACTGGTATAGCGAGACTGGTATAGCGAGACTGGTATAGTGAGACTGGTATAGTGAGAGCTATAGTGAGACTGGTATAGCGAGACTGGTATAGTGAGACTGGTATAGTAAGACTGGTATAGTGAGAGCTGTAGTGAGACTGGTACAGCAAGACTGGTATAGCGAGACTGGTATTGTGAGACTGGTATAGCGAGACTGGTATAGTGAGAGCTATAGTGAGACTGATATAGTGAGACTGGTATAGCGAGATTGGTATAGTGAGAGCTATAGTGAGACTGGTATAGTGAGACTGGTATAGTGAGAGCGACAGCGAGACTGGTATAGTGAGACTGGTATAGTGAGACTGGTATAGCGAGACTGGTATAGCGAGACCGGTATAGTGAGACCGGTATAGTGAGACCGGCATAGCGAGACTGGTATAGCGAGATTGGTATAGTGAGAGCTATAGTGAGACTGGTATAGTGAGACTGGTATCGTGAGAGCTATAGTGAGACTGGTATAGCGAGACTGGTATAGTGAGAGCTATAGTGAGACTGGTATAGCGAAACTGGTACAGCGAGACTGGTATAGTGAGACTGGTATAGTGAGAGCTATAGTGAGACTGGTATAGCGAGACTGGTATAGCGAGACTGGTCTCGTGAGACTGGTATAGTGAGAGCTATAGTGAGACTGGTATAGTGAGACTGGTATAGTGAGAGCTATAGTGAGACTGGTATCGTGAGACTGGTATTGTGAGAGCTATAGTGAGACTGGTACAGCGAGACTGGTATAGCGAGACTGGTATAGCGAGACTGGTATACTGAGACTGGTATAGTGAGACTGGTATAGCGAGACTGGTATAGCGAGACTGGTATAGTGAGACTGGTATAGTGAGAGCTATAGCGAGACTGGTATAGCGAGAGCTATAATGAAACTGGTACAGCGAGAGCTATGGTGAGACTGGTATAGCGAGACTGGTATAGTGAGAGCTACAGTGAGACTGGTATAGCGAGACTGGTATAGTGAGACTGGTATAGTGAGAGCTATAGTGAGACTGGTACAGCAAGACTGGTATAGCGAGACTGGTATAGTGAGAGCTATAGTGAGACTGGTATAGCGAAACTGGTATAGCGAGACTGGTATAGTGAGACTGGTATAGTGAGAGCTATAGTGAGACTGGTATAGCGAGACTGGTATAGCGAGACTGGTATAGTGAGACTGGTATAGTGAGAGCTATAGTGAGACTGGTATAGCGAGAATGGTATAGTGAGACTGGTATAGTAAGACTGGTATAGTGAGAGCTATCGTGAGACTGGTACAGCAAGACCGGTATAGCGAGACTGGTATAGTGAGAGCTATAGTGAGACTGGTATAGCGAGACTGGTATAGTGAGAGCTATAGTGAGACTGATATAGTGAGACTGGTATAGCGAGCACTGGTATAGTGAGAGCTATATTGAGACTGGTATAGTGAGACTGGTATAGCGACACTGGTATAGTGAGACCGGTATAGTGAGACCGGTATAGTGAGACTGGTATAGTGAGAGCTATAGTGAGACTGGTACAGCAAGATTGGTATAGCGAGACTGGTATAGTGAGAGCAATAGTGAGACCGGTATAGTGAGACTGGTATAGTGAGACTGGTATAGTGAGAGCTATAGTGAGACTGGTACAGCAAGACTGGTATAGCGAGACTGGTATAGTGAGAGCTATAGTGAGACTGGTATAGCGAGACTGGTATAGCGAGACTGGTATATGAGAGCTATAGTGAGACTGGTATAGTGAGACTGGTATAGCGAGACTGGTATAGTGAGACTGGTATAGTGAGACTGGTATAGTGCGACTGGTATAGCGAGACTGGTATAGCGACTCTGGTATAGTGAGAGCTATAGTGAGACTGGTATAGCGAGACTGGTATAGTGAGACTGGTATAGTGAGAGCTATAGTGAGACCGGTATAGCGAGACCGGTATAGTGAGACCGGTATAGTGAGACTGGTATAGTGAGACTGGTATAGTGAGAGCTATAGTGAGACTGGTACAGCGAGACTTTTATAGCGAGACTGGTATAGCGAGACTGGTATACTGAGACTGGTATAGTGAGACTGGTATAGCGAGACTGGTATAGTGAGACTGGTATAGTGAGAGCTATAGCGAGACTGGTATAGCGAGACTGGTATAGTGAGAGCTATAGTGAGACTGGTACAGCGAGACTTTTATAGCGAGACTGGTATAGCGAGACTGGTATACTGAGACTGGTATAGTGAGACTGGTATAGCGAGACTGGTATAGTGAGACTGGTATAGTGAGAGCTATAGCGAGACTGGTATAGCGAGACTGGTATAGCGAGATTGGTATAGTGAGAGCTATAGTGAGACTGGTATAGTGAGACTGGTATAGTGAGAGCTATAGTGAGACTGGTATAGTGAGACTGGTATTGTGAGAGCTATAGTGAGACTGGTACAGCGAGACTTTTATAGCAAGACTGGTATAGCGAGACTGGTATACTGAGACTGGTATAGTGAGACTGGTATAGCGAGACTGGTATAGTGAGACTGGTATAGTGAGAGCTATAGCGAGACTGGTATAGCGAGACTGGTATAGTGAGACTGGTATAGTGAGCCTGGTATAGTGAGACTGGTATTGTGAGAGCTATATTGAGACTGCTATAGCAAGACTGGTATCGCGAGACTGGTATAGTGAGACTGGTATAGTGAGACTGGTATAGTGAGAGCTATAGTGAGACTGGTATAGTGAGACTGGTATTGTGAGAGGTATAGTGAGACTGGTATAGCGAGACTGGTATAGTGAGACTGGTATAGTGAGACTAGTATAGCGAGACTGGTATAGTGAGACTGGTATAGTGAGAGCTATAGTGAGACTGGTATAGCGAGACTGGTATAGCGAGACTGGTATAGTGAGACTGGTATAGTGAGAGCTATAGTGAGACTGGTATAGCGAGACTGGTATAGTGAGACTGGTATAGTAAGACTGGTATAGTGAGAGCTGTAGTGAGACTGGTACAGCAAGACTGGTATAGCGAGACTGGTATTGTGAGACTGGTATAGCGAGACTGGTATAGTGAGAGCTATAGTGAGACTGATATAGTGAGACTGGTATAGCGAGATTGGTATAGTGAGAGCTATAGTGAGACTGGTATAGTGAGACTGGTATAGTGAGAGCGACAGCGAGACTGGTATAGTGAGACTGGTATAGTGAGACTGGTATAGCGAGACTGGTATAGCGAGACCGGTATAGTGAGACCGGTATAGTGAGACCGGCATAGCGAGACTGGTATAGCGAGATTGGTATAGTGAGAGCTATAGTGAGACTGGTATAGTGAGACTGGTATCGTGAGAGCTATAGTGAGACTGGTATAGCAAGACTGGTATAGTGAGAGCTATAGTGAGACTGGTATAGCGAAACTGGTACAGCGAGACTGGTATAGTGAGACTGGTATAGTGAGAGCTATAGTGAGACTGGTATAGCGAGACTGGTATAGCGAGACTGGTCTCGTGAGACTGGTATAGTGAGAGCTATAGCGAGACTGGTATAGCGAGAGCTATAGTGAGACTAGTATAGCGAGAGCTATAGTGAGACTGGTAGAGCGAGACTGGTATAGTGAGACTGGTATAGTGAGACTGGTATAGCGAGACTGGTATAGTGAGCGCTATAGCGAGACTGGTATAGCGAGAGCTATAGTGAAACTGGTATAGCGAGACTGGTATAGCGAGACTGGTATAGTGAGACTGGTATAGTGAGAGCTATAGTGAGACTGGTATAGCGAGACTGGTATAGTGAGACTGGTATAGTGAGAGCTATAGTGAGACTGGTATAGCGAGACTGGTATAGCGAGACTGGTATAGCGAGACTGGTATTGTGAGACTGGTATAGTGAGAGCTATAGTGAGACTGGTACAGCAAGACCGGTATAGCGAGACTGGTATAGTGAGAGCTATAGTGAGACTGGTATAGCGAAACTGGTATCGCGAGACTGGTATAATGAGAGCTATAGTGAGACTGATATAGTGAGACTGGTTTAGCGAGCACTGGTATAGTGAGAGCTACAGTGAGACTGGTATAGCGAGACTGGTATAGAGTGACTGGTATAGCGAGACTAGTATAGCGAGATTAGTATAGCGAGATTGGTATAGCGAGATTGGTATAGCGAGAGCTATAGTGAGACTGGTATAGTGAGACCGGTATAGTGAGACTGGCATAGCGAGACTGGTATAGCGAGATTGGTATAGTGAGAGCTATAGTGAGACTGGTATAGTGAGACTGGTATAGTGAGAGCTATAGTGAGACTGGTATCGTGAGACTGGTATTGTGAGAGCTATAGTGAGACTGGTACAGCGAGACTGGTATAGCGAGACTGGTATACTGAGACTGGTATAGTGAGACTGGTATAGCGAGACTGGTATAGCGAGACTGGTATAGTGAGACTGGTATAGTGAGAGCTATAGCGAGACTGGTATAGCGAGAGCTATAATGAAACTGGTACAGCGAGAGCTATGGTGAGACTGGTATAGCGAGACTGGTATAGTGAGAGCTACAGTGAGACTGGTATAGCGAGACTGGTATAGTGAGACTGGTATAGTGAGAGCTATAGTGAGACTGGTACAGCAAGACTGGTATAGCGAGACTGGTATAGTGAGAGCTATAGTGAGACTGGTATAGCGAAACTGGTATAGCGAGACTGGTATAGTGAGACTGGTATAGTGAGAGCTATAGTGAGACTGGTATAGCGAGACTGGTATAGCGAGACTGGTATAGTGAGACTGGTATAGTGAGAGCTATAGTGAGACTGGTATAGCGAGAATGGTATAGTGAGACTGGTATAGTAAGACTGGTATAGTGAGAGCTATCGTGAGACTGGTACAGCAAGACCGGTATAGCGAGACTGGTATAGTGAGAGCTATAGTGAGACTGGTATAGCGAGACTGGTATAGTGAGAGCTATAGTGAGACTGATATAGTGAGACTGGTATAGCGAGCACTGGTATAGTGAGAGCTATATTGAGACTGGTATAGTGAGACTGGTATAGCGACACTGGTATAGTGAGACCGGTATAGTGAGACCGGTATAGTGAGACTGGTATAGTGAGAGCTATAGTGAGACTGGTACAGCAAGATTGGTATAGCGAGACTGGTATAGTGAGAGCAATAGTGAGACCGGTATAGTGAGACTGGTATAGTGAGACTGGTATAGTGAGAGCTATAGTGAGACTGGTACAGCAAGACTGGTATAGCGAGACTGGTATAGTGAGAGCTATAGTGAGACTGGTATAGCGAGACTGGTATAGCGAGACTGGTATATGAGAGCTATAGTGAGACTGGTATAGTGAGACTGGTATAGCGAGACTGGTATAGTGAGACTGGTATAGTGAGACTGGTATAGTGCGACTGGTATAGCGAGACTGGTATAGCGACTCTGGTATAGTGAGAGCTATAGTGAGACTGGTATAGCGAGACTGGTATAGTGAGACTGGTATAGTGAGAGCTATAGTGAGACCGGTATAGCGAGACCGGTATAGTGAGACCGGTATAGTGAGACTGGTATAGTGAGACTGGTATAGTGAGAGCTATAGTGAGACTGGTACAGCAAGACTGGTATAGCGAGACTGGTATAGTGAGAGCTATAGTGAGACTGGTATCGTGAGACTGGTATAGTGAGACTGGTATAGTGAGAGCTATAGTGAGACTGGTATAGCGAGACTGGTACAGCAAGACTGGTATAGCGAGACTGGTATAGTGAGAGCTATAGTGAGACTGGTATATTGAGACTGGTATAGTGAGACCGGTATAGTGAGACTGGTATAACGAGACTGGTATATGAGAGCTATAGCGAGACTGGTATAGCGAGACTGGTATAGTGAGACTGGTATAGTGAGACTGGTATGGCGAGACTGGTATAGTGAGACGGGTATAGTGAGACCGGTATAGTGAGACTGGCATAGCGCGACTGGTATAGCGAGATTGGTATAGTGAGAGCTATAGTGAGACTGGTATAGTGAGACTGGTATAGTGAGAGCTATAATGAGACTGGTATAGTGAGACTGGTATAGTGAAACTGGTATTGTGAGAGCTATAGTGAGACTGGTACAGCGAGACTGGTATAGCGAGACTGGTATAGCGAGACTGGTATAGTGAGAGCTATAGCGAGACTGGTATAGCGAGACTGTTATAGTGAGACTGGTATAGTGAGATTGGTATAGTGAGACTGATATTGTGAGAGCTATAGTGAGACTGCTATAGCGAGACTGGTATACTGAGACTGGTATAGTGAGACTGGTATAGTGAGACTGGTATAGTGAGAGCTATAGTGAGACTGGTATAGCGAGACTGGTATAGCGAGACTGGTATATGAGAGCTATAGTGAGACTGGTATAGTGAGACTGGTATTGCGATACTGGTATAGCGAGACCGGTATTGCGATACTGGTAGAGTGAGACTGGTATAGTGAGACTGGTATAGCGAGAGCTATAGTGAGACTGGTACAGCAAGACTGGTATAGCGAGACTGGTATAATGAGAGCTATAGTGAGACTGGTATAGTGAGGCTGGTGTAGTGAGACTGGTATAGTGAGAGCTATAGTGAGACTGGTATAGCGAGACTGGTACAGCAAGACTGGTATAGCGAGACTGGTATAGTGAGAGCTATAGTGAGACTGGTATAGTGAGACTGCTATAGTGAGACTGGTATAGTGAGACCGGTATAGTGAGACTGGTATAACGAGACTGGTATAGCGAGACTGGTATAGTGAGACGGGTATAGTGAGACTGGCATAGCGAGACTGGTATAGCGAGATTGGTATAGTGAGAGCTATAGTGAGACTGGTATAGCAAGACTGGTATAGTGAGAGCTATAGTGAGACTGGTATAGCGAAACTGGTATAGCGAGACTGGTATAGTGAGACTGGTATCGTGAGAGCTATAGTGAGACTGGTATAGCGAGATTGGTATAGTGAGAGCTATAGTGAGACTGGTATAGTGAGACTGGTATAGTGAGACTGGTATAGTGAGAGCTATAGTGAGACTGGTATAGTGAGACTGGTATAGTGAAACTGGTATAGTGAAACTGGTATTGTGAGAGCGATAGTGAGACTGGTATAGCGAGACTGGTATAGCGAGACTGGTATACTGAGACTAGTATAGCGAGACTGGTATAGCGAGACTGGTATAGTGAGAGCTATAGTGAGACTGGTATAGCGAGACTGGTATAGTGAGACTGGTATAGTAAGACTGGTATAGTGAGAGCTATAGTGAGACTGGTACAGCAAGACTGGTATAGCGAGACTGGTATTGTGAGACTGGTATAGCGAGACTGGTATCGTGAGAGCTATAGTGAGACTGATATAGTGAGACTGGTATAGCGAGATTGGTATCGTGAGAGCTATAGTGAGACTGGTATAGTGAGACTGGTATAGTGAGAGCTACAGCGAGACTGGTATAGTGAGACTGGTATAGTGAGACTGGTATAGCGAGACTGGTATAGTGAGACGGGTATAGTGAGACCGGTATAGTGAGACTGGCATAGCGAGACTGGTATAGCGAGATTGGTTTCGTGAGAGCTATAGTGAGACTGGTATAGTGAGACTGGTATAGTGAGAGCTATAGTGAGACTTGTATAGCAAGACTGGTATAGTGAGAGCTATAGTGAGACTGGTATAGCGAAACTGGTATAGCGAGACTGGTATAGTGAGACTGGTATAGTGAGAGCTATAGTGAGACTGCTATAGCGAGACTGGTATAGCGAGACTGGTATAGTGAGACTGGTATAGTGAGAGCTATAGTGAGACTGGTATAGTGAGACTGGTATAGTGAGAGCTATAGTGAGACTGGTATAGTGAGACTGGTATTGTGAGAGCTATAGTGAGACTGGTATAGCGAGACTGGTATACTTAGACTGGTATAGCGAGATTGGTATAGTGAGAGCTATAGTGAGACTGGTATAGTGAGACTGGTATAGTGAGAGCTATAGTGAGACTGGTATAGCAAGACTGGTATAGTGAGAGCTATAGTGAGACTGGTATAGCGAAACTGGTATAGCGAGACTGGTATAGTGAGACTGGTATAGTGAGAGGTATAGTGAGACTGGTATAGCGAGACTGGTATAGCGAGACTGGTATAGTGAGACTGGTATAGTGAGAGCTATAGCGAGACTGGTGTAGCGAGAGCGAGAGTGAGACTGGTATAGCGAGAGCTTTAGTGAGACTGGTATGGCGAGACTGGTATAGTGAGACTGGTATTGTGAGACTGGTATAGCGAGACTGGTATAGTGAGAGCTATAGCGAGACTGGTATAGCGAGAGCTATAGTGAGACTGGTATAGCGAGACTGGTATAGCGAGACTGGTATAGTAAGACTGGTATAGTGAGAGCTATAGTGAGTCTGCTATAGCGAGACTAGTATAGTGAGACTGGTATAGTGAGAGCTATAGTGAGACTGGTATAGCGAGACTGGTATCGCGAGACTGGTATAGTGAGACTGGTATAGTGAGAGCTATAGTGAGAGCTATAGTGAGACAGGTATAGCGAGAGCTATAGTGAGACTGGTATAGCGAGACTGGTATAGTGAGACTGGTATAGTGAGAGCTATAGTGAGTCTGGTATAGCGAGACTAGTATAGTGAGACTGGTATAGTGAGAGCTATAGTGAGAGCTATAGTGAGACTGGTATAGCGAGACTGGTATCGCGAGACTGGTATAGTGAGACTGGTATAGTGAGAGCTATAGTGAGACTGGTATAGCGAGACTGGTATAGTGAGACTGGTATAGTAAGACTGGTATAGTGAGAGCTATAGTGAGACTGGTACAGCAAGACCGGTATAGCGAGACTGGTATAGTGAGAGCTATAGTGAGACTGGTATAGCGAGACTGGTATAGCGAGACTGGTATAGTGAGAGCTATAGTGAGACTGATATAGTGAGACTGGTATAGCGAGCACTGGTATAATGAGAGCTATAGGGAGACTGGTATAGCGAGACTGGTATAGCGAGACTGGTATAGTGAGAGCTATAGTGAGACTGGTATAGCGAGACTGGTATAGTGAGACTGGTATAGTGAGAGCTATAGTGAGACCGGTATAGCGAGACCGGTATAGTGAGACCGGTATAGTGAGACTGGTAGAGTGAGAGCTATAGTGAGACTGGTACAGCAACACTGGTATAGCGAGACTGGTATAGTGAGAGATATAGTGAGACTGGTATAGTGAGACTAGTATAGTGAGACTGGTATAGTGAGAGCTATAGTGAGACTGGTATAGCGAGACTGGTACAGCAAGACTGGTATAGCGAGACTGGTATAGTGAGAGCTATAGTGAGACTGGTATAGTGAGACTGGTATAGTGAGACTGGTACAGTGAGACCGGTATAGTGAGACTGGTATAACGAGACTGGTATATGAGAGCTATAGTGAGACTGGTATAGCGAGACTGGTATAGAGTGACTGGTATAGCGAGACTGGTATAGCGAGACTGGTATAGCGAGATTGGTATAGCGAGATTGGTATAGCGAGAGCTATAGTGAGACTGGTATAGTGAGACCGGTATAGTGAGACTGGCATAGCGAGACTGGTATAGCGAGATTGGTATAGTGAGAGCTATAGTGAGACTGGTATAGTGAGACTGGTATAGTGAGAGCTATAGTGAGACTGGTATAGTGAGACTGGTATTGTGAGAGCTATAGTGAGACTGGTACAGCGAGACTGGTATAGCGAGACTGGTATAGCGAGACTGGTATAGTGAGACTGGTATAGTGAGAGCTATAGCGAGACTGGTATAGCGAGACTGGTATCGTGAGACTGGTATAGTGAGCCTGGTATAGTGAGACTGGTATTGTGAGAGCTATATTGAGACTGCTATAGCAAGACTGGTATCGCGAGACTGGTATAGTGAGACTGGTATAGTGAGACTGGTATAGTGAGAGCTATAGTGAGACTGGTATAGTGAGACTGGTATTGTGAGAGGTATAGTGAGACTGGTATAGCGAGACTGGTATAGTGAGACTGGTATAGTGAGACTGGTATTGCGAGACTGGTATAGTGAGACTGGTATAGTGAGAGCTATAGTGAGACTGGTATAGCGAAATTGGTATAGCGTGACTGGTATAGCGAGACTGGTATAGTGAGACTGGTATAGTGAGAGCTATAGTGAGACTGGTATAACGAGACTGGGAGACTGGTATAGTGAGAGCTATAGTGAGACTGGTATAGTGAGACTGGTATAGTGAGAGCTACAGCGAGACTGGTATAGTGAGACTGGTATAGTGAGACTGGTATAGTGAGACTGGTATAGCGAGACTGGTATAGTGAGACGGGTATAGTGAGACTGGTATAGTGAGACTGGCATAGCGAGACTGGTATAGCGAGATTGGGAAAGTGCTATAGTGAGACTGGTATAGTGAGACTGGTATAGCGAAACTGGTATAGCGAGACTGGTATAGTGAGACTGGTATAGTGAGAGCTATAGTGAGACTGGTATAGCGAGACTGGTATAGCGAGACTAGTATAGTGAGACTGGTATAGTGAGAGCTATAGCGAGACTGGTACAGCGAGAGCTATAGTAAGACTGGTATAGCGAGAGCTATAGTGAGACTGGTATAGCGAAACTGGTATAGTGAGACTGGTATAGTGAGACTGGTATAGCGAGACTGGTATAGTGAGAGCTATAGCGAGACTGGTATAGCGAGAGCTATAGTGAGACTGGGATAGCGAGACTGGTATAGTGAGAGCTATAGCGAGACTGGTATAGCGAGAGCTATAGTGAGACTGGTATAGCGAGAGCTACAGTGAGACTGGTATAGCGAGACTGGTATAGTGAGACTGGTATATTGAGAGCTATAGTGAGACTGGTATAGCGAGACTGGTATAGTGAGACTGGTATAGTGAGAGCTATAGTGAGACTGGTATAGCGAGACTGGTATAGCGAGACTGGTATAGTGAGACTGGTATAGTGAGAGCTATAGTGAGACTGGTATAGCGAGACTGGTATAGTGAGACTGGTATAGTAAGACTGGTATAGTGAGAGCTATAGTGAGACTGGTACAGCAAGACTGGTATAGCGAGACTGGTATAGTGAGAGCTATAGTGAGACTGGTATAGCGAGACTGGTATAGCGAGACCGGTATAGTGAGACCGGTATAGTGAGACTGGTAGAGTGAGAGCTATAGTGAGACTGGTACAGCAAGACTGGTATAGCGAGACTGGTATAGTGAGAGCTATAGTGAGACTGGTATAGCGAGACTGGTATAGTGAGAGCTATAGTGAGACTGGTATAGCGAGACTGGTATAGTGAGACTGGTATAGTGAGAGCTATAGTGAGACTGGTATAGCGAGACTGGTATAGTGAGACTGGTATAGTAAGACTGGTATAGTGAGAGCTATAGTGAGACTGGTACAGCAAGACTGGTATAGCGAGACTGGTATAGTGAGAGCTATGGTGAGACTGGTATAGCGAGACTGGTATAGCGAGACCGGTATAGTGAGACCGGTATAGTGAGACTGGTAGAGTGAGAGCTATAGTGAGACTGGTACAGCAAGACTGGTATAGCGAGACTGGTATAGTGAGAGCTATAGTGAGACTGGTATAGCGAGACTGGTATAGCGAGACCGGTATAGCGAGACCGGTATAGTGAGACCGGTATAGTGAGACTGGTAGAGTGAGAGCTATAGTGAGACTGGTACAGCAACACTGGTATAGCGAGACTGGTATAGTGAGAGCTATAGTGAGACTGGTATAGTGAGACTAGTATAGTGAGACTGGTATAGTGAGAGCTATAGTGAGACTGGTATAGCGAGACTGGTACAGCAAGACTGGTATAGCGAGACTGGTATAGTGAGAGCTATAGTGAGACTGGTACAGCGAGAGCTATAGTAAGACTGGTATAGCGAGAGCTATAGTGAGACTGGTATAGCGAAACTGGTATAGTGAGACTGGTATAGTGAGACTGGTATAGCGAGACTGGTATAGTGAGAGCTATAGCGAGACTGGTATAGCGAGAGCTATAGTGAGACTGGGATAGCGAGACTGGTATAGTGAGAGCTATAGCGAGACTGGTATAGCGAGAGCTATAGTGAGACTGGTATAGCGAGAGCTATAGTGAGACTGGTATAGCGAGACTGGTATAGTGAGACTGGTATATTGAGAGCTATAGTGAGACTGGTATAGCGAGACTGGTATAGTGAGACTGGTATAGTGAGAGCTATAGTGAGACTGGTATAGCGAGACTGGTATAGCGAGACTGGTATAGTGAGACTGGTATAGTGAGAGCTATAGTGAGACTGGTATAGCGAGACTGGTATAGTGAGACTGGTATAGTAAGACTGGTATAGTGAGAGCTATAGTGAGACTGGTACAGCAAGACTGGTATAGCGAGACTGGTATAGTGAGAGCTATAGTGAGACTGGTATAGCGAGACTGGTATAGCGAGACTTGTATAGTGAGAGCTATAGTGAGACTGATATAGTGAGACTGGTATAGCGAGCACTGGTATAGTGAGAGCTATAGTGAGACTGGTATAGTGAGACTGGTATAGTGATACTGGTATAGTGAGACCGGTATAGTGAGACCGGTATAGTGAGACTGGTATAGTGAGAGCTATAGTGAGACTGGTACAGCAAGACTGGTATAGTGAGACTGGTATAGTGAGAGCTATAGTGAGACTGGTACAGCAAGACTGGTATAGCGAGACTGGTATATGAGAGCTATAGTGAGACTGGTATAGTGAGACTGGTATTGCGATACTGGTATAGCGAGACCGGCATAGCGAGACTGGTATAGTGAGACTGGTATAGTGAGACTGGTATAGTGAGACTGGTATAGCAAAACTGGTATTGCGAGACTGATATAGTGAGAGCTATAGTGAGACTGGTATAGTGAGACTGGTATAGTGAGAGCTATAGTGAGAGCTATAGTGAGACTGGTACAGCAAGACTGGTATAGCGAGACTGGTATAGTGAGAGCTATACTGAGACTGGTAGAGTGAGAATGGTATAGTGAGACTGGTATAGTGAGACCGGTATAGTGAGACTGGTATAACGAGACTGGTATAACGAGACTGGTATATGAGAGCTATAGTGAGACTGGTATAGCGAGACTGGTATAGCGAGACTGGTATAGTGAGACTGGTATAGTGAGAGCTATAGTGAGACTGGTATAGCGAGACTGGTATAGTGAGACTGGTATAGTAAGACTGGTATAGTGAGAGCTATAGTGAGACTGGTACAGCAAGACCGGTATAGCGAGACTGGTATAGTGAGAGCTATAGTGAGACTGGTATAGCGAGACTGGTATAGCGAGACTGGTATAGTGAGAGCTATAGTGAGACTGGTGTAGTGAGACTGGTATAGCGAGACTGGTATAGTGAGAGCTATAGCGAGACTGGTATAGCGAGAGCTATAGTGAGACTGGTATAGCGAGACTGGTATAGCGAGACTGGTATAGTGAGAGCTATAGTGAGACTGGTATAGCGAGACTGGTATAGTGAGACTGGTATAGTGAGAGCTATAGTGAGACCGGTATAGCGAGACCGGTATAGTGAGACCGGTATAGTGAGACTGGTAGAGTGAGAGCTATAGTGAGACTGGTACAGCAACACTGGTATAGCGAGACTGGTATAGTGAGAGCTATAGTGAGACTGGTATAGTGAGACTGGTATAGAGAGACTGGTATAGTGAGAGCTATAGTGAGACTGGTATAGCGAGACTGGTACAGCAAGACTGGTATAGCGAGACTGGTATAGTGAGAGCTATAGTGAGACTGGTATAGTGAGACTGGTATCGTGAGAATGGTATAGGGAGACCGGTATAGTGAGACTGGTATAACGAGACTGGTATATGAGAGCTATAGTGAGACTGGTATAGCGAGACTGGTATAGAGTGACTGGTATAGCGAGACTGGTATAGCGAGACTGGTATAGCGAGAGCTATAGTGAGACTGGTATAGTGAGACCGGTATAGTGAGACTGGCATAGCGAGACTGGTATAGCGAGATTGGTATAGTGAGAGCTATAGTGAGACTGGTATAGTGAGACTGGTATAGTGAGAGCTATAGTGAGACTGGTATAGTGAGACTGGTATAGTGAAACTGGTATTGTGACAGCTATAGTGAGACTGGTACAGCGAGACTGGTATAGCGAGACTGGTATAGCGAGACTGGTACAGTGAGACTGGTACAGTGAGACTGGTATAGTGAGACTGGTATAGTGAGAGCTATAGTGAGACTGGTATAGTGAGACTGGTATAGTGAGATTGGTATAGTGAGACTGATATTGTGAGAGCTATAGTGAGACTGGTATAGTGAGACTGGTATAGTGAGAGCTATAGTGAGACTGGTATAGCGAGACTGGTATAGTGAGACTGGGATAGTGAGAGCTATAGCGAGAATGGTATAGCGAGAGCTATAGTGAGACTGGTATAGCGAGAGCTATAGTGAGACTGGTATGGCGAGACTGGTATAGTGAGACTGGTATAGTGAGACTGGTATAGCGAGACTGGTATAGTGAGAGCTATAGCGAGACTGGTATAGCGAGAGCTATAGTGAGACTGGTATAGCGAGACTGGTATAGCGAGACTGGTATAGTGAGAGCTATAGCGAGACTGGTATAGCGAGAGCTATAGTGAGACTGGTATAGCGAGAGCTATAGTGAGACTGGTATAGCGAGACTGGTATAGTGAGACTGGTATAGTGGGAGCTATAGTGAGAATGGTATAGCGAGACTGGTATAGTGAGACTGGTATAGTGAGAGCTATAGTGAGACTGGTATAGCGAGACTGGTATAGCGAGACTGGTATAGTGAGACTGGTATAGTGAGAGCTATAGTGAGACTGGTATAGCGAGACTGGTATAGTAAGACTGGTATAGTGAGAGCTATAGTGAGACTGGTACAGCAAGACCGGTATACCGAGACTGGTATAGTGAGAGCTATAGTGAGACTGGTATAGCGAGACTGGTATAGCGAGACTGGTATAGTGAGAGCTATAGTGAGACTGGTGTAGTGAGACTGGTATAGCGAGACTGGTATAGTGAGAGCTATAGCGAGACTGGTATAGCGAGAGCTATAGTGAGACTGGTATAGCGAGACTTGTACAGCGAGACTGGTATAGTGAGAGCTATAGTGAGACTGGTATAGCGAGACTGGTATAGTGAGACTGGTATAGTGAGAGCTATAGTGAGACCGGTATAGCGAGACCGGTATAGTGAGACCGGTATAGTGAGACTGGTAGAGTGAGAGCTATAGTGAGACTGGTACAGCAACACTGGTATAGCGAGACTGGTATAGTGAGAGCTATAGTGAGACTGGTATAGTGAGACTGGTATAGCGAGACTGGTATATGAGAGCTATAGTGAGACTGGTATAGCGAGACTGGTATAGCGAGATTGGTATAGCGAGATTGGTATAGCGAGAGCTATAGTGAGACTGGTATAGTGAGACCGGTATAGTGAGACTGGCATAGCGAGACTGGTATAGCGAGATTGGTATAGTGAGAGCTATAGTGAGACTGGTACAGCGAGACTGGTATAGCGACACTGGTATAGCGAGACTGGTATAGTGAGACTGGTATAGTGAGACTGGTATAGCGAGACTGGTATAGTGAGACTGGTATAGTGAGAGCTATAGCGAGACTGGTATAGCGAGACTGGTATAGTGAGACTGGTATAGTGAGCCTGGTATAGTGAGACTGGTATTGTGAGAGCTATATTGAGACTGCTATAGCAAGACTGGTATCGCGAGACTGGTATAGTGAGACTGGTATAGTGAGACTGGTATAGTGAGACTGGTATTATGAGAGGTATAGTGAGACTGGAATAGCGAGACTGGTATAGTGAGATTGGTATAGTGAGACTGGTATAGCGAGACTGGTATAGTGAGACTGGTATAGTGAGAGCTATAGTGAGACTGGTATAGCGAAATTGGTATAGCGAGACTGGTATAGCGAGACTGGTATAGTGAGACTGGTATAGTGAGAGCTATAGTGAGACTGGTATAGCGAGACTGGTATAGTGAGACTGGTATAGTAAGACTGGTATAGTGAGAGCTATAGTGAGACTGGTACAGCAAGACTGGTATAGCGAGACTGGTATTGTGAGACTGGTATAGCGAGACTGGTATCGTGAGAGCTATAGTGAGACTGATATAGTGAGACTGGTATAGCGAGATTGGTATCGTGAGAGCTATAGTGAGACTGGTATAGTGAGACTGGTATAGTGAGAGCTACAGCGAGACTGGTATAGTGAGACTGGTATAGTGAGACTGGTATAGCGAGACTGGTATAGTGAGACGGGTATAGTGAGACCGGTATAGTGAGACTGGCATAGCGAGACTGGTATAGCGAGATTGGTTTAGTGAGAGCTATAGTGAGACTGGTATAGTGAGACTGGTATAGTGAGAGCTATAGTGAGACTTGTATAGCAAGACTGGTATAGTGAGAGCTATAGTGAGACTGGTATAGCGAAACTGGTATAGTGAGACTGGTATAGTGAGACTGGTATAGTGAGTGCTATAGTGAGACTGCTATAGCGAGACTGGTATAGCGAGACTGGTATAGTGAGACTGGTATAGTGAGAGCTATAGTGAGACTGGTATAGTGAGACTGGTATAGTGAGAGCTATAGTGAGACTGGTATAGTGAGACTGGTATTGTGAGAGCTATAGTGAGACTGGTATAGCGAGACTGGTATACTTAGACTGGTATAGCGAGATTGGTATAGTGAGAGCTATAGTGAGACTGGTATAGTGAGACTGGTATAGTGAGAGCTATAGTGAGACTGGTATAGCAAGACTGGTATAGTGAGAGCTATAGTGAGACTGGTATAGCGAAACTGGTATAGCGAGACTGGTATAGTGAGAGGTATAGTGAGACTGGTATAGCGAGACTGGTATAGCGAGACTGGTATAGTGAGACTGGTATAGTGAGAGCTATAGCGAGACTGGTATAGCGAGAGCTATAGTGAGACTGGTATAGCGAGAGCTTTAGTGAGACTGGTATGGCGAGACTGGTATAGTGAGACTGGTATTGTGAGACTGGTATAGCGAGACTGGTATAGTGAGAGCTATAGCGAGACTGGTATAGCGAGAGCTATAGTGAGACTGGTATAGCGAGACTGGTATAGCGAGACTGGTATAGTAAGACTGGTATAGTGAGAGCTATAGTGAGTCTGCTATAGCGAGACTAGTATAGTGAGACTGGTATAGTGAGAGCTATAGTGAGACTGGTATAGCGAGACTGGTATCGCGAGACTGGTATAGTGAGACTGGTATAGTGAGAGCTATAGTGAGAGCTATAGTGAGACAGGTATAGCGAGAGCTATAGTGAGACTGGTATAGCGAGACTGGTATAGTGAGACTGGTATAGTGAGAGCTATAGTGAGTCTGGTATAGCGAGACTAGTGTAGTGAGACTGGTATAGTGAGAGCTATAGTGAGACTGATATAGTGAGACTGGTATAGCGAGCACTGGTATAATGAGAGCTATAGTGAGACTGGTATAGCGAGACTGGTATAGCGAGACTGGTATAGTGAGAGCTATAGTGAGACTGGTATAGCGAGACTGGTATAGTGAGAGCTATAGTGAGACTGGTATAGCGAGACTGGTATAGTGAGACTGGTATAGTGAGAGCTATAGTGAGACCGGTATAGCGAGACCGGTATAGTGAGACCGGTATAGTGAGACTGGTATAGTGAGAGCTATAGTGAGACTGGTACAGCAAGACCGGTATAGCGAGACTGGTATAGTGAGAGCTATAGTGAGACTGGTATAGCGAGACTGGTATAGCGAGACTGGTATAGTGAGAGCTATAGTGAGACTGATATAGTGAGACTGGTATAGCGAGCACTGGTATAATGAGAGCTATAGTGAGACTGGTATAGCGAGACTGGTATAGCGAGACTGGTATAGTGAGAGCTATAGTGAGACTGGTATAGCGAGACTGGTATAGTGAGACTGGTATAGTGAGAGCTATAGTGAGACCGGTATAGCGAGACCGGTATAGTGAGACCGGTATAGTGAGACTGGTAGAGTGAGAGCTATAGTGAGACTGGTACAGCAACACTGGTATAGCGAGACTGGTATAGTGAGAGCTATAGTGAGACTGGTATAGTGAGACTAGTATAGTGAGACTGGTATAGTGAGAGCTATAGTGAGACTGGTATAGCGAGACTGGTACAGCAAGACTGGTATAGCGAGACTGGTATAGTGAGAGCTATAGTGAGACTGGTACAGCGAGAGCTATAGTAAGACTGGTATAGCGAGAGCTATAGTGAGACTGGTATAGCGAAACTGGTATAGTGAGACTGGTATAGTGAGACTGGTATAGCGAGACTGGTATAGTGAGAGCTATAGCGAGACTGGTATAGCGAGAGCTATAGTGAGACTGGTATAGCGAGACTGGTATAGTGAGAGCTATAGCGAGACTGGTATAGCGAGAGCTATAGTGAGACTGGTATAGCGAGAGCTATAGTGAGACTGGTATAGCGAGACTGGTATAGTGAGACTGGTATATTGAGAGCTATAGTGAGACTGGTATAGCGAGACTGGTATAGTGAGACTGGTATAGTGAGAGCTATAGTGAGACTGGTATAGCGAGACTGGTATAGCGAGACTGGTATAGTGAGACTGGTATAGTGAGAGCTATAGTGAGACTGGTATAGCGAGACTGGTATAGTGAGACTGGTATAGTAAGACTGGTATAGTGAGAGCTATAGTGAGACTGGTACAGCAAGACTGGTATAGCGAGCACTGGTATAGTGAGAGCTATAGTGAGACTGGTATAGTGAGACTGGTATAGTGATACTGGTATAGTGAGACCGGTATAGTGAGACCGGTATAGTGAGACTGGTATAGTGAGAGCTATAGTGAGACTGGTACAGCAAGACTGGTATAGTGAGACTGGTAGAGTGAGAGCTATAGTGAGACTGGTACAGCAAGACTGGTATAGCGAGACTGGTATAGTGAGAGCAATAGTGAGACCGGTATAGTGAGACTGGTATAGTGAGACTGGTATAGTGAGAGCTATAGTGAGACTGGTACAGCAAGACTGGTATAGCGAGACTGGTATATGAGAGCTATAGTGAGACTGGTATAGTGAGACTGGTATAGTGAGACTGGTATTGCGATACTGGTATAGCGAGACCGGCATAGCGAGACTGGTACAGTGAGACTGGTATAGTGAGACTGGTATAGTGAGACTGGTATAGCAAAACTGGTATTGCGAGACTGGTATAGTGAGAGCTATAGTGAGACTGGTATCGTGAGACTGGTATAGTGAGAGCTATAGTGAGACTGGTACAGCAAGACTGGTATAGCGAGACTGGTATAGTGAGAGCTATACTGAGACTGGTAGAGTGAGAATGGTATAGTGAGACCGGTATAGTGAGACTGGTATAACGAGACTGGTATATGAGAGGTATAGTGAGACTGGTATAGCGAGACTGGTATAGAGTGACTGGTATAGCGAGACTGGTATAGCGAGACTGGTATAGCGAGATTGGTATAGTGAGAGCTATAGTGAGACTGGTATAGTGAGACTGGTATAGTGAGAGCTATAGTGAGACTGGTATAGTGAGACTGGTATTGTGAGAGCTATAGTGAGACTGGTACAGCGAGACTTTTATAGCGAGACTGGTATAGCGAGACTGGTATACTGAGACTGGTATAGTGAGACTGGTATAGCGAGACTGGTATAGTGAGAGCTATAGCGAGACTGGTATAGCGAGACTGGTATAGTGAGACTGGTATAGTGAGCCTGGTATAGTGAGACTGGTATTGTGAGAGCTATATTGAGACTGCTATAGCAAGACTGGTATCGCGAGACTGGTATAGTGAGACTGGTATAGTGAGACTGGTATAGTGAGAGCTATAGTGAGACTGGTATAGTGAGACTGGTATTGTGAGAGGTATAGTGAGACTGGTATAGCGAGACTGGTATAGTGAGACTGGTATAGTGAGACTAGTATAGCGAGACTGGTATAATGAGACTGGTATAGTGAGAGCTATAGTGAGACTGGTATAGCGAGACTGGTATAGCGAGACTGGTATAGTGAGACTGGTATAGTGAGAGCTATAGTGAGACTGGTATAGCGAGACTGGTATAGTGAGACTGGTATAGTAAGACTGGTATAGTGAGAGCTGTAGTGAGACTGGTACAGCAAGACTGGTATAGCGAGACTGGTATTGTGAGACTGGTATAGCGAGACTGGTATAGTGAGAGCTATAGTGAGACTGATATAGTGAGACTGGTATAGCGAGATTGGTATAGTGAGAGCTATCGTGAGACTGGTATAGTGAGACTGGTATAGTGAGAGCGACAGCGAGACTGGTATAGTGAGACTGGTATAGTGAGACTGGTATAGCGAGACTGGTATAGCGAGACCGGTATAGTGAGACCGGTATAGTGAGACCGGCATAGCGAGACTGGTATAGCGAGATTGGTATAGTGAGAGCTATAGTGAGACTGGTATAGTGAGACTGGTATCGTGAGAGCTATAGTGAGACTGGTATAGCAAGACTGGTATAGTGAGAGCTATAGTGAGACTGGTATAGCGAAACTGGTACAGCGAGACTGGTATAGTGAGACTGGTATAGTGAGAGCTATAGTGAGACTGGTATAGCGAGACTGGTATAGCGAGACTGGTCTCGTGAGACTGGTATAGTGAGAGCTATAGCGAGACTGGTATAGCGAGAGCTATAGTGAGACTAGTATAGCGAGAGCTATAGTGAGACTGGTAGAGCGAGACTGGTATAGTGAGACTGGTATAGTGAGACTGGTATAGCGAGACTGGTATAGTGAGCGCTATAGCGAGACTGGTATAGCGAGAGCTATAGTGAAACTGGTATAGCGAGACTGGTATAGCGAGACTGGTATAGTGAGACTGGTATAGTGAGAGCTATAGTGAGACTGGTATAGCGAGACTGGTATAGTGAGACTGGTATAGTGAGAGCTATAGTGAGACTGGTATAGCGAGACTGGTATAGCGAGACTGGTATAGCGAGACTGGTATTGTGAGACTGGTATAGTGAGAGCTATAGTGAGACTGGTACAGCAAGACCGGTATAGCGAGACTGGTATAGTGAGAGCTATAGTGAGACTGGTATAGCGAAACTGGTATCGCGAGACTGGTATAATGAGAGCTATAGTGAGACTGATATAGTGAGACTGGTTTAGCGAGCACTGGTATAGTGAGAGCTACAGTGAGACTGGTATAGCGAGACTGGTATAGAGTGACTGGTATAGCGAGACTAGTATAGCGAGACTAGTATAGCGAGATTGGTATAGCGAGATTGGTATAGCGAGAGCTATAGTGAGACTGGTATAGTGAGACCGGTATAGTGAGACTGGCATAGCGAGACTGGTATAGCGAGATTGGTATAGTGAGAGCTATAGTGAGACTGGTATAGTAAGACTGGTATAGTGAGAGCTATAGTGAGACTGGTATCGTGAGACTGGTATTGTGAGAGCTATAGTGAGACTGGTACAGCGAGACTGGTATAGCGAGACTGGTATAGCGAGACTGGTATACTGAGACTGGTATAGTGAGACTGGTATAGCGAGACTGGTATAGCGAGACTGGTATAGTGAGACTGGTATAGTGAGAGCTATAGCGAGACTGGTATAGCGAGAGCTATAATGAAACTGGTACAGCGAGAGCTATGGTGAGACTGGTATAGCGAGACTGGTATAGTGAGAGCTACAGTGAGACTGGTATAGCGAGACTGGTATAGTGAGACTGGTATAGTGAGAGCTATAGTGAGACTGGTACAGCAAGACTGGTATAGCGAGACTGGTATAGTGAGAGCTATAGTGAGACTGGTATAGCGAAACTGGTATAGCGAGACTGGTATAGTGAGACTGGTATAGTGAGAGCTATAGTGAGACTGGTATAGCGAGACTGGTATAGCGAGACTGGTATAGTGAGACTGGTATAGTGAGAGCTATAGTGAGACTGGTATAGCGAGAATGGTATAGTGAGACTGGTATAGTAAGACTGGTATAGTGAGAGCTATCGTGAGACTGGTACAGCAAGACCGGTATAGCGAGACTGGTATAGTGAGAGCTATAGTGAGACTGGTATAGCGAGACTGGTATAGTGAGAGCTATAGTGAGACTGATATAGTGAGACTGGTATAGCGAGCACTGGTATAGTGAGAGCTATATTGAGACTGGTATAGTGAGACTGGTATAGCGACACTGGTATAGTGAGACCGGTATAGTGAGACCGGTATAGTGAGACTGGTATAGTGAGAGCTATAGTGAGACTGGTACAGCAAGATTGGTATAGCGAGACTGGTATAGTGAGAGCAATAGTGAGACCGGTATAGTGAGACTGGTATAGTGAGACTGGTATAGTGAGAGCTATAGTGAGACTGGTACAGCAAGACTGGTATAGCGAGACTGGTATAGTGAGAGCTATAGTGAGACTGGTATAGCGAGACTGGTATAGCGAGACTGGTATATGAGAGCTATAGTGAGACTGGTATAGTGAGACTGGTATAGCGAGACTGGTATAGTGAGACTGGTATAGTGAGACTGGTATAGTGAGACTGGTATAGCGAGACTGGTATAGCGACTCTGGTATAGTGAGAGCTATAGTGAGACTGGTATAGCGAGACTGGTATAGTGAGACTGGTATAGTGAGAGCTATAGTGAGACCGGTATAGCGAGACCGGTATAGTGAGACCGGTATAGTGAGACTGGTATAGTGAGACTGGTATAGTGAGAGCTATAGTGAGACTGGTACAGCAAGACTGGTATAGCGAGACTGGTATAGTGAGAGCTATAGTGAGACTGGTACAGCGAGACTTTTATAGCGAGACTGGTATAGCGAGACTGGTATACTGAGACTGGTACAGTGAGACTGGTATAGCGAGACTGGTATAGTGAGACTGGTATAGTGAGAGCTATAGCGAGACTGGTATAGCGAGACTGGTATAGCGAGATTGGTATAGTGAGAGCTATAGTGAGACTGGTATAGTGAGACTGGTATAGTGAGAGCTATAGTGAGACTGGTATAGTGAGACTGGTATTGTGAGAGCTATAGTGAGACTGGTACAGCGAGACTTTTATAGCGAGACTGGTATAGCGAGACTGGTATACTGAGACTGGTATAGTGAGACTGGTATAGCGAGACTGGTATAGTGAGACTGGTATAGTGAGAGCTATAGCGAGACTGGTATAGCGAGACTGGTATAGTGAGACTGGTATAGTGAGCCTGGTATAGTGAGACTGGTATTGTGAGAGCTATATTGAGACTGCTATATCAAGACTGGTATCGCGAGACTGGTATAGTGAGACTGGTATAGTGAGACTGGTATAGTGAGAGCTATAGTGAGACTGGTATAGTGAGACTGGTATTGTGAGAGGTATAGTGAGACTGGTATAGCGAGACTGGTATAGTGAGACTGGTATAGCGAGACTGGTATAGCGAGACTGGTATAGTGAGACTGGTATAGTGAGAGCTATAGTGAGACTGGTATAGCGAGACTGGTATAGTGAGACTGGTATAGTAAGACTGGTATAGTGAGAGCTGTAGTGAGACTGGTACAGCAAGACTGGTATAGCGAGACTGGTATTGTGAGACTGGTATAGCGAGACTGGTATAGTGAGAGCTATAGTGAGACTGATATAGTGAGACTGGTATAGCGAGATTGGTATAGTGAGAGCTATAGTGAGACTGGTATAGTGAGACTGGTATAGTGAGAGCGACAGCGAGACTGGTATAGTGAGACTGGTATAGTGAGACTGGTATAGCGAGACTGGTATAGCGAGACCGGTATAGTGAGACCGGTATAGTGAGACCGGCATAGCGAGACTGGTATAGCGAGATTGGTATAGTGAGAGCTATAGTGAGACTGGTATAGTGAGACTGGTATCGTGAGAGCTATAGTGAGACTGGTATAGCAAGACTGGTATAGTGAGAGCTATAGTGAGACTGGTATAGCGAAACTGGTACAGCGAGACTGGTATAGTGAGACTGGTATAGTGAGAGCTATAGTGAGACTGGTATAGCGAGACTGGTATAGCGAGACTGGTCTCGTGAGACTGGTATAGTGAGAGCTATAGCGAGACTGGTATAGCGAGAGCTATAGTGAGACTAGTATAGCGAGAGCTATAGTGAGACTGGTAGAGCGAGACTGGTATAGTGAGACTGGTATAGTGAGACTGGTATAGCGAGACTGGTATAGTGAGCGCTATAGCGAGACTGGTATAGCGAGAGCTATAGTGAAACTGGTATAGCGAGACTGGTATAGCGAGACTGGTATAGTGAGACTGGTATAGTGAGAGCTATAGTGAGACTGGTATAGCGAGACTGGTATAGTGAGACTGGTATAGTGAGAGCTATAGTGAGACTGGTATAGCGAGACTGGTATAGCGAGACTGGTATAGCGAGACTGGTATTGTGAGACTGGTATAGTGAGAGCTATAGTGAGACTGGTACAGCAAGACCGGTATAGCGAGACTGGTATAGTGAGAGCTATAGTGAGACTGGTATAGCGAAACTGGTATCGCGAGACTGGTATAATGAGAGCTATAGTGAGACTGATATAGTGAGCCTGGTTTAGCGAGCACTGGTATAGTGAGAGCTACAGTGAGACTGGTATAGCGAGACTGGTATAGAGTGACTGGTATAGCGAGACTAGTATAGCGAGACTAGTATAGCGAGATTGGTATAGCGAGATTGGTATAGCGAGAGCTATAGTGAGACTGGTATAGTGAGACCGGTATAGTGAGACTGGCATAGCGAGACTGGTATAGCGAGATTGGTATAGTGAGAGCTATAGTGAGACTGGTATAGTGAGACTGGTATAGTGAGAGCTATAGTGAGACTGGTATCGTGAGACTGGTATTGTGAGAGCTATAGTGAGACTGGTACAGCGAGACTGGTATAGCGAGACTGGTATAGCGAGACTGGTATACTGAGACTGGTATAGTGAGACTGGTATAGCGAGACTGGTATAGCGAGACTGGTATAGTGAGACTGGTATAGTGAGAGCTATAGCGAGACTGGTATAGCGAGAGCTATAATGAAACTGGTACAGCGAGAGCTATGGTGAGACTGGTATAGCGAGACTGGTATAGTGAGAGCTACAGTGAGACTGGTATAGCGAGACTGGTATAGTGAGACTGGTATAGTGAGAGCTATAGTGAGACTGGTACAGCAAGACTGGTATAGCGAGACTGGTATAGTGAGAGCTATAGTGAGACTGGTATAGCGAAACTGGTATAGCGAGACTGGTATAGTGAGACTGGTATAGTGAGAGCTATAGTGAGACTGGTATAGCGAGACTGGTATAGCGAGACTGGTATAGTGAGACTGGTATAGTGAGAGCTATAGTGAGACTGGTATAGCGAGAATGGTATAGTGAGACTGGTATAGTAAGACTGGTATAGTGAGAGCTATCGTGAGACTGGTACAGCAAGACCGGTATAGCGAGACTGGTATAGTGAGAGCTATAGTGAGACTGGTATAGCGAGACTGGTATAGTGAGAGCTATAGTGAGACTGATATAGTGAGACTGGTATAGCGAGCACTGGTATAGTGAGAGCTATATTGAGACTGGTATAGTGAGACTGGTATAGCGACACTGGTATAGTGAGACCGGTATAGTGAGACCGGTATAGTGAGACTGGTATAGTGAGAGCTATAGTGAGACTGGTACAGCAAGATTGGTATAGCGAGACTGGTATAGTGAGAGCAATAGTGAGACCGGTATAGTGAGACTGGTATAGTGAGACTGGTATAGTGAGAGCTATAGTGAGACTGGTACAGCAAGACTGGTATAGCGAGACTGGTATAGTGAGAGCTATAGTGAGACTGGTATAGCGAGACTGGTATAGCGAGACTGGTATATGAGAGCTATAGTGAGACTGGTATAGTGAGACTGGTATAGCGAGACTGGTATAGTGAGACTGGTATAGTGAGACTGGTATAGTGCGACTGGTATAGCGAGACTGGTATAGCGACTCTGGTATAGTGAGAGCTATAGTGAGACTGGTATAGCGAGACTGGTATAGTGAGACTGGTATAGTGAGAGCTATAGTGAGACCGGTATAGCGAGACCGGTATAGTGAGACCGGTATAGTGAGACTGGTATAGTGAGACTGGTATAGTGAGAGCTATAGTGAGACTGGTACAGCAAGACTGGTATAGCGAGACTGGTATAGTGAGAGCTATAGTGAGACTGGTATCGTGAGACTGGTATAGTGAGACTGGTATAGTGAGAGCTATAGTGAGACTGGTATAGCGAGACTGGTACAGCAAGACTGGTATAGCGAGACTGGTGTAGTGAGAGCTATAGTGAGACTGGTATATTGAGACTGGTATAGTGAGACCGGTATAGTGAGACTGGTATAACGAGACTGGTATATGAGAGCTATAGCGAGACTGGTATAGCGAGACTGGTATAGTGAGACTGGTATAGTGAGACTGGTATGGCGAGACTGGTATAGTGAGACGGGTATAGTGAGACCGGTATAGTGAGACTGGCATAGCGCGACTGGTATAGCGAGATTGGTATAGTGAGAGCTATAGTGAGACTGGTATAGTGAGACTGGTATAGTGAGAGCTATAATGAGACTGGTATAGTGAGACTGGTATAGTGAAACTGGTATTGTGAGAGCTATAGTGAGACTGGTACAGCGAGACTGGTATAGCGAGACTGGTATAGCGAGACTGGTATAGTGAGAGCTATAGCGAGACTGGTATAGCGAGACTGTTATAGTGAGACTGGTATAGTGAGATTGGTATAGTGAGACTGATATTGTGAGAGCTATAGTGAGACTGCTATAGCGAGACTGGTATAGCGAGACTGGTATAGTGAGACTGGTATAGTGAGAGCTATAGTGAGACTGGTATAGTGAGACTGGTATTGTGAGAGCTATAGTGAGACTGGTATAGCGAGACTGGTATACTGAGACTGGTATAGTGAGACTGGTATAGTGAGACTGGTATAGTGAGAGCTATAGTGAGACTGGTATAGCGAGACTGGTATAGCGAGACTGGTATATGAGAGCTATAGTGAGACTGGTACAGTGAGACTGGTATTGCGATACTGGTATAGCGAGACCGGTATTGCGATACTGGTAGAGTGAGACTGGTATAGTGAGACTGGTATAGCGAGAGCTATAGTGAGACTGGTACAGCAAGACTGGTATAGCGAGACTGGTATAATGAGAGCTATAGTGAGACTGGTATAGTGAGGCTGGTGTAGTGAGACTGGTATAGTGAGAGCTATAGTGAGACTGGTATAGCGAGACTGGTATAGCGAGACTGGTATAGTGAGACGGGTATAGTGAGACTGGCATAGCGAGACTGGTATAGCGAGATTGGTATAGTGAGAGCTATAGTGAGACTGGTATAGCAAGACTGGTATAGTGAGAGCTATAGTGAGACTGGTATAGCGAAACTGGTATAGCGAGACTGGTATAGTGAGACTGGTATAGTGAGAGCTATAGTGAGACTGGTATAGCGAGACTGGTATATGAGACGGGTATAGTGAGACCGGTATAGCGAGACTGGTATAGCGAGATTGGTATAGTGAGAGCTATAGTGAGACTGGTATAGTGAGACTGGTATAGTGAGACTGGTATAGTGACAGCTATAGTGAGACTGGTATAGTGAGACTGGTATAGTGAAACTGGTATAGTGAAACTGGTATTGTGAGAGCGATAGTGAGACTGGTATAGCGAGACTGGTATAGCGAGACTGGTATAATGAGACTAGTATAGCGAGACTGGTATAGCGAGACTGGTATAGTGAGACTGGTATAGTGAGAGCTATAGCGAGACTGGTATAGCGAGACTGGTATAGTGAGACTGGTATAGTGAGACTGCTATAGTGCGACTGGTATTGTGAGAGCTATAGTGAGACTGCTATAGCGAGACTGGTATAGCGAGACTGGTATAGTGAGACTGGTATAGTGAGACTGGTATAGTGAGAGCTATAGTGAGACTGGTATAGTGAGACTGGTATTGTGAGAGCTATAGTGAGACTGGTATAGCGAGACTGGTATACTGAGACTGGTATAGTGAGACTGGTATAGTGAGACTGGTATAGTGAGAGCTATAGTGAGACTGGTATAGCGAGACTGGTATAGCGAGACTGGTATAGCGAGACTGGTATAGTGAGACTGGTATGGTGAGAATGGTATAGCGAGACTGGTATAGTGAGACTGGTATAGTGAGAGCTATAGTGAGACTGGTATAGCGAAACTGGTATCGCGAGACTGGTAAATCGAGACTGGTATAGTGAGACTGGAATAGTGAGAGCTATAGTGAGACTGGTATAGCAAGACTGGTATAGTGAGAGCTATAGTGAGACTGGTATAGCGAAAATGGTATAGCGAGACTGGTATAGTGAGACTGGTATAGTGAGAGCTATAGTGAGACTGGTATAGCGAGACTGGTATAGCGAGACTGGTATAGTGAGACTGGTATAGTAAGACTGGTATAGTGAGAGCTATAGTGAGACTGGTACAGCAAGACTTGTATAGCGAGACTGGTATAGTGAGAGCTATAGTGAGACTGGTATAGCGTGACTGGTATAGCGAGACTGGTATAGTGAGAGCTATAGTGAGACTGATATAGTGAGACTGGTATAGCGAGCACTGGTATAGTGAGAGCTATAGTGAGACTGGTATAGTGAGACTGGTATAGCGATACTGGTATAGTGAGACCGGTATAGTGAGACCGGTATAGTGAGACTGGTATAGTGAGAGCTATAGTGAGACTGGTACAGCAAGACTGGTATAGTCAGACTGGTCTAGTGAGAGCTATAGTGAGACTGGTACAGCAAGACTGGTATAGCGAGACTGGTATAGTGAGAGCAATAGTGAGACCGGTATAGTGAGACTGGTATAGTGAGACTGGTTTCGTGAGAGCTTTAGTGAGACTGGTACAGCAAGACTGGTATAGCGAGACTGGTATAGTGAGAGCTATAGTGAGACTGGTATAGTGAGACTGGTATAGCGATACTGGTATAGCGAGACCGGTATAGCGAGACCGGTATAGCGAGACTGGTATATGAGAGCTATAGTGAGACTGGTATAGTGAGACTGGTATCGCGAGACTGGTATAGCGAGACTGGTATAGCGACACTGGTATAGTGACAGCTATAGTGAGACTGGTATAGCGAGACTGGTATAGTGAGACTGGTATAGTGAGAGCTATAGTGAGACCGGTATAGCGAGACCGGTATAGTGAGACCGGTATTGTGAGACTGGTATAGTGAGAGCTATAGTGAGACTGGTATAGCGAGACTGGTACAGCAAGACTGGTATAGCAAGACTGGTATAGTGAGAGCTATAGTGAGACTGGTATAGTGAGACTGGTATAGTGAGACTGGTATAGTGAGACTGGTATAGTGAGACCGGTATGGTGAGACTGGTATAACGAGACTGGTATATGAGAGCTATAGTGAGACTGGTATAGCGAGACTGGTATAGCGAGACTGGTATAGAGTGACTGGTATAGCGAGACTGGTATAGCGAGACTGGTATAGTGAGAGCTATAGTGAGACTGGTACAGCGAGACTGGTATAGCGAGGCTGGTATAGTGAGACTGGTATAGGGAGACTGGTATAGGGAGACTGGTATAGCGAGACTGGTATAGCGAGACTGGTAAAGCAAGTATGATGAGGCAGGAGATAGTCCCTTGTGTGCACTTAAATGGACCTCACTGGGGTGTGGAACAAGTGGTCTCTGTTCACGCAAGCAGCTTGGGTCTGTTAGCATGAGGTTTTTCCACCTTTAAGAGCTACCAGGAGAATATAATGAGCACCCAATACACCCTTCCAAAACTCAGCTCAAGGAAAGAGTAATTGTTAATTCTGCCATATGCTTGCTGTACGCATCAGCTGTATAAGTTTCAGTTCATGTGAATTTTGGGAATGACTGTGGAAATTACCTTGTCACAGAAAGGTTTTAGGAGAAGCACAAATCATACAGTAAGAATATATGTGCATGCAGCATATTAGCTGAAGTTTAAGAAGAAGACAAAACAGGAGTGATGTAAACAATGGATGACTCACTGAAGTGTACCCAAGAGCCTGGAATAATGGGACATACAGAAAGACATTTCATATAAAAGCTCGGTTGCTACCCAAGCAAAGTAATTGTTTAGTTTTGTATTGTCATCCAAGATATGTACTTGAATAGTAAGAGTACAAGCATTATCGGATACTTTGTTATATAAATTGGAAAGTGATAATCTTCCCAAGCATGTAGTACATTAATTTTAATTGGATATTACTGATATGCGATATTAAGCTGAATCCAGATACAGTAATTCTGACCATTATTGACCTGGGTTATGCTACATTCTATTAAACACAGTCAATATATTTTTGTAATTCCCAGACCAAATTATAGTTCTGTTTGTGATAATGAAGTTGGCCATGTTGAAGATGTATGATAAAATTATAGTTAGTTGCTCACAAAACTGTTTCCTGTTCAGTCCTTGTTGCCTTTGGTATAAGCCAAGAGTTAAATGGGTCCTCATAATTCATTCACTTTATGTTGGACAAGTCATAATCCAAATTAGGCACAGCACATAGAAACCATGGATACAAAAGGTAAATCTCCATCAGTTAGAAATCACTCGTTAGGCCTCAGCTGGAATATTGTTTCCAATTCTTGGCAATGCACTTTAGGAAGAATATCAAGGCCTTGAAGATTTACTAGAATAGTACCAGGATGAGGGACTTGAGTTATGTGGAGAGACTAGAAAAGCTGGGATTGTTCTTCCCAGTGAAGCAAGGGAGGTCACCTCAGTGCCCTGGCCTCGATTTATCCTTCAACCAACATCACTAAAAACAGATTGCCTAGTCATTATCAAATTGTTGTTTGTGGGAGCTTGCTGTGTGCAAATTGGCTGCCACATTACCTACATTACAACAGTTTAAAAGTACTTTGTTTCCTACAACGTGCTTTGGGATGTCCTGCGTTCATTTTGCTATATAAATATAAGTCTTTCTTGCTCTCTTTGAGAAGAGAGGGTTAAGGGGAGCTTTAATAGAGTAGATAGGGAGGAACTGTTTCCACTGCCATTTCTAACAGGTGGAGATTTACCTTTTGTATCCATGGTTTCTATGTGCTGTGCCTAATTTGGATTAGGACACAGATTTCAGATTTGGTAAAAGAACCAGAGGGTAGATGAGGAGAAGCAAGTTATGATGATCTGGAATGCACTATTTGAAAGGGTGGTGGAAGCAGATTGAATAGCAATTTTCAAAAGTAAAATTTTCAGGGGAAACATAGAAACATAGAAACATAGAAAATAGGTGCAGGAGTAGGCCATTCGGCCCTTTGAGCCTGCACCACCATTCAATATGATCATGGCTGATCATGCAACTTCAGTACCCCATTCCTGCTTTCTCTCCATACCCTTTGATCCCTTTAGCTGTAAGGGCCACATAGAAACATAGAAAATAGGTGCAGGAGCAGGCCATTCAGCCCTTCTAGCCTGCACCGCCATTCAATGAGTTCATGGCTGAACATGAAACTTCAGTACCCCCTTCCTGCTTTCTCGCCATAACCCTTGATCCCCCGAGTAGTAAGGACTTCATCTAACTCCATTTTGAATATATTTAGTGAATTGGCCTCAACTACTTTCTGTAGTAGAGAATTCCACAGGTTCACCACTCTCTGGGTGAAGAAGTTTCTCCTCATCTCGGTCCTAAATGGCTTACCCCTTATCCTCAGACTGTGACCCCTGGTTCTGGACTTCCCCAACATTGGGAACATTCTTCCTGCATCTAACCTGTCTAAACCCGTCAGAATTTTAAACGTTTCTATGAGGTCCCCTCTCATTCTTCTGAACTCCAGTGAATACAAGCCCAGTTGATCCAGTCTTTCTTGATAGGTCAGTCCCGCCATCCCGGGAATCAGTCTGGTGAATCTTCGCTGCACTCCCTCAATAGCAAGAATGTCCTTCCTCAAGTTAGGAGACCAAAACTGTACACAATACTCCAGGTGTGGCCTCACCAAGGCCCTGTACAACTGTAGCAACACCTCCCTGCCCCTGTATTCAAATCCCCTCGCTATGAAGGCCAACATGCCATTTGCTTTCTTAACCGCCTGTTGTACCTGCATGCTAACCTTCAATGACTGATGTACCATGACACCCAGGTCTCGTTGCACCTTCCCTTTTCCTAATCTGTCACCATTCAGATAATAGTCTGTCTCTCTGTTTTTACCACCAAAGTGGATAACCTCACATTTATCCACATTATACTTCATCTGCCATGCATTTGCCCACTCACCTAACCTATCCAAGTCACTCTGCAGCCAAATAGCATCCTCCTCGCAGCTCACACTGCCACCCAAATTAGTGTCATCCGCAAATTTGGAGATACTGCATTTAATCCCCTCGTCTAAATCATTAATGTACAATGTAAACAGCTGGGGCCCCGGCACAGAACCTTGCGGCACCCCACTAGTCACTGCCTGCCATTCTGAAAAGTACCCATTTACTCCTACTCTTTGCTTCCTGTCTGACAACCAGTTCTCAATCCACGTCAGCACACTACCCCCAATCCCATGTGCTTTAACTTTGCACATTAATCTCTTGTGTGGGACCTTGTCGAAAGCCTTCTGAAAGTCCAAATATACCACATCAACTGGTTCTCCTTTGTCCACTTTACTGGAAACATCCTCAAAAAATTCCAGAAGATTTGTCAAGCATGATTTCCCTTTCACAAATCCATGCTGACTTGGACCTATCATGTCACCATTTTCCAGATGCACTGCTATGACATCCTTAATAATTGATTCCATCATTTTACCCACTACTGAGGTCAGGCTGACCGGTCTATAATTCCCTGTTTTCTCTCTCTCTCCTTTTTTAAAAAGTGGGGTTACATTGGCTACCCTCCACTCCATAGGAACTGATCCAGAGTCAATGGAATGTTGGAAAATGACTGTCAATGCATCCGCTATTTCCAAGGCCACCTCCTTAAGTACTCTGGGATGCAGTCCATCAGGCCCTGGGGATTTATCGGCCTTCAATCCCATCAATTTCCCCAACACAATTTCCTGACTAATAAAGATTTCCCTCAGTTCCCCCTCCTTACTAGACCCTCTGACCCCTTTTATATCCGGAAGGTTGTTTGTATCCTCCTTAGTGAATACCGAACCAAAGTACTTGTTCAATTGGTCTGCCATTTCTTTGTTCCCCGTTATGACTTCCCCTGATTCTGACTGCAGGGGACCTACGTTTGTCTTTACTAACCTTTTTCTCTTTACATACCTATAGAAATTTTTGCAATCCACCTTAATATTCCCTGCAAACTTCTTCTCGTACTCCATTTTCCCTGCCCTAATCAAACCCTTTGTCCTCCTCTGCTGAGTTCTAAATTTCTCCCAGTCCCCAGGTTCGCTGCTATTTCTGGCCAATTTGTATGCCACTTCCTTGGCTTTAATACTATCCCTGATTTCCCTAGATAGCCACGGTTGAGCCACCTTCCCTTTTTTATTTTTACACCAGACAGGAATGTACAATTGTTGTAATTCATCCATGCGGTCTCTAAATGTCTGCCATTGCCCATCCACAGTCAACCCCCTAAGTATCATTCGCCAATCTATCCTAGCCAATTCACGCCTCATACCTTCATAGTTACCCTTCTTTAAGTTCTGGACCATGGTCTCTGAATTTACTGTTTCATTCTCCATCCTAATGCAGAATTCCACTATATTATGGTCACTCTTCCCCAAGGGGCCTCGCACAATGAGATTGCTAATTAATCCTCTCTCATTACACAACACCCAGTCTAAGATGGCCTCCCCCCTAGTTGGTTCCTCAACATATTGGGCTAGAAAACCATCCCTTATGCTCTCCAGGAAATCCTCCTCCACCGTATTGCTTCCAGTTTGGCTAGCCCAATCTATGTGCATATTAAAGTCACCCATTATAACTGCTACACCTTTATTGCATGCACCCCTAATTTCCTGTTTGATGCCCTCCCCAACATCCCTATTACTGTTTGGAGGTCTGTATACAGCATCTAACTCCCTTTTGAATATATCTAACGAACTGGCCTCAACAACTTTCTGTGGTAGAGAATTCCACAGGGTCACAACTGTCTGAGTGAAGACGTTTCTCCTCATCTCAGTCCTAAATTGCTTACTCCTTATCCTTAGACTGTGAGCCCTGGTTCTGGACTTCCCCAACATCAGGAATATTCTTTCTGCATCTAAGCTGTCCAATACCATCAGAATTTTATATGTTTCTATGAGATCCCCTCTCATTCTTCTAAATTCCAGTGAATATAAGTCTAGTCGATCCACTCTTTCTTCATATGTCAGTCCTGCCATCCCGGGAATCAGTCTGGTGAACCTTCCCTGCACTCCCTCTATAGCAAGAATGTTCTTCCTCAGATTAGGAGACCAAACTGTTGTGTATGCACGCCTGTTTACTATGTGATGTCTGTAACACTGTTATGCAATACTGAATGTACCCTTACACTGTACATACCTTACCTGTACACCAGAGGATGCTGTTGCTGGAGACCTAAGGGTTACCTGCACACTGCAGGTAATCCAGTATAACAAGGAACTCACAGCAGGTTGTCCTCACTCAGGAGCTGCAAGTAAAGGACTACTGATCTACACAGTTTAAGTATCATACCCTGCCTCGTGGAGTCATTACTAAAGGTGCCTGCATACACAACAACTGGCTGGCGACGGGAATATGAGGTCATGAACCACAAGCTCAGCATGTCGAATCTCAGCATCTTTCAGCAATTTACCGATGGGGAAGATTGTGACGCTTTTGTAGAAAGATTGGAACACTCAAGGAGACTGGCTGCACCGTGCGACTTTGGCGACCACCTAAATGAAGCACTAAGGGACTCTAAACCGACGAGAGCAGTGCACCGCATTGATACCTCTAAGGGCAGAAACGCTGCCCGAGTCCCACAACCCTGAGTCCGCCACATGGGGAAAACCGGCTAGCCCCGTGCTGGCGCTGTGGAGGAAACCACAGGGCCCACCAGTGCCGCTACAAAGACTATGCATGCAAAGGCTGCAAAGAGAAAAGGCACCTTCAAAGGATGTACAGAAAAAACTTTACTCACCGCGTCTCTGATGAGTTGGCTGATCACCGGGGCTCTGACACAGATGAAGGTGAAGTTGCTCAACCCCTGGAAGAAGAGTATGGAACTTATACCTGCTCCACCGAAAGTTCTCCATGGACGAATGAAAGTAGACATCAACAGGGTCCCAGTTTCTATGGAGAGCGAAACAGGGGCGAGCCAGTCTGCGATGAGCCAAGCGACTTTTGAAGAACTTTGGATGAATCGACCACAACTGCATCCTGTCCAAGCGAAGCTGCTCCCAGGCCTCGGCAATCGACCTCGAATATGGATCCATCACTGCATCCGGAGATTCCACCGTCCAGCTCGACGGCGCAGCGACGACTCCACAGCACCACGGTGAAATCTCCAGGATTGAGGATCCAAATTCGACTTTCTGGGCTGAGGCAGGACTCCAAGAGGTGAACATCGATGAAAGAAATGGATTCCCAACATCCAGGATCAAACCTGTGGAAGGAATACCACCACAGACTACCTGAAGCAGGGCCAGAAAATGGCTGCCGCATCACAAGCAGCAGAACCTAAAATCAAAATGGCCGTGGCCATACCACGAGGAGCATTGGAGGAGCATCACGTGACACCGAACAGCCAATCGGATTTGAAGGCTCACTTAAAGGAGATCGGTAACCAAAAAAATTTAAAGGGGAAGTTTCAACTGTTTGAGTACACAGACTTTAAAGCTAAAGATGCATTTAAAGGGTGCAAGTATGAAAATGTATGCAATGTAACAATGAAGTGTGATGCTGGTTTAACTAAGGCGACTAATGAGATGAATGCAGGTGTCAGTAAGGTTAAGAACAAGTTTATTATGTTTAACAATAATGATAGAGAATGTGAAATGCCTAATGTAACCATGTTTGTTGAAACCAAGACACCCAAAAGTGATGCAAATGCTAGAATGTATAATGCAGGCTCGACTATGTGTGATCAGAGCCAAGATGTCATGTATACCGGTAGGACACTGCCAAAGGACATTGGGTCCTACAGGGACCATGCTGATGCCAATGGAATTCCCATGTGGGAGACCCCCAGGACCATGTAGCCTGGACCTTTGGAACGAATGTGATGCCCCTTGTAGGACACACACACAGCCAGTGGGAGCACACCCACCACAGGGACAGTGGTCAATGGGCAGCCCAGCCACCACCAATGGCAACCTGCACCGGACCAGCCCTACAACCCCTGGTCACCAGGGCCAACACCAGGAGCATGAGGCCAATACCCTCCAGCTTCCCTGGCAAACCTGGGATGACCTGACCCTCATCCTAATTGGTGGACAAGGAGCCCACCCAGTCTTGTGGCCTTGCCCACCACCCCACAACAACGGTGGACAAGGAGCCCACCCAGTCTTGTGGCCCTGCCCACAACTATCCACATCACAGAGGGGTCACACCTGGCAACCACACAACCCTCACCACAACCTCCCATAGCCCACCACTGATCACCTCCTCTGGGCATGACAATAAGGATATGAAAAATGCTTAGGGGAGAGTGTTGTTGTATATGCATGCCTGTTTACTGTGGGTTGTCTGTAACACTGTTATGCAACACTGAATGTACCCTTACACTGTACACACCTTAACTGTACACCAGAGGGTGCGGCTGCTGGAGACCTAAGGGCTACCGGCACACTGCAGGTAACCCAGTATAAAAAGGAACTCACAGCTTGTTGTCCTCACTCAGGAGCTGCAAATAAAGGACTACAGGTCTACACAGTTTAAGTATCATACTCTGCCTCGTGGAGTCATGACTAAAGGTGCCTACATACACAACAAAATTGTACACAATATTCAAGGTGTGGCCTCACCAAGGCCCTGTACAACTGCAGTAACACCTCCCTGCTCCTATCGCTATGAAGGCCAACATACCAATTGCCTTCTTCACCGCCTGCTGTACCTGCATGCCAACTTTTAATGACTGATGTACCATGACACCCAGGTCTCGTTGTACCTCCCCTTTTCCTAATCTGTCACCATTCAGATAGTATTCTGCCTTCCTGTTTTTGCTACCAAAGTGGATAACCTCACATTTATCTACATTATACTGCATCTGCCATGCCTTTGCCCACTCACCTAACCTATCCCAAAGTCACCCTGCAGCCTCTTAGCATCCTCCTCACAAGTCACACTGCCACCTAGCTTAGTGTCATCTGCAAACTTGGAGATATTACATTCAATTCCTTTGTCTAAATCATTAATGTATATTGTAAATAGCTGGGGTCCCAGCACTGAACCTTGCGGTACCCCACTAGTCACTGCCTGCCATTCTTAAAAGGACCCGTTTATCCTGACTCTCTGCTTCCTGTCTGCCAACCAGTTCTCTATCCACGTCAATACATTACCCCCAATACCATGTGCTTTAATTTTGCACACTAATCTCTGGTGTGGGATCTTGTCAAAAGCCTTTTGAAAGACCAAATACACCACATCCACTGGTTCTCCCTTGTCCACTCTACTAGTTACATCCTCAAAAAAATTCTAGAAGATTTGTCAAGCATGATTTCCCTTTCATAAATCCATGCTGACTTGGACCGATCCTGTCATTGCTTTCCAAATTCGCTGCTTTTACATCTTTAATAGTTGATTCCAACATTTTCCCCACTACCGATGTCAGACTATAATTCCCTGTTTTCTCTCTCCCTCCTTTTTTAAAAAGTGGGGTTACATTAGCTACCCTCCAATCCATAGGAACTGATCCGGAGTCTATAAAATGTTGGAAAATGACCACCTATGCATCCACTATTTCTAGGGCCACTTCCTTAAGTACTCTGGGATACAGACTAACAGGCCCTGGGGATTTATGGGCTTTCAATCCCATCAATTTCCAAACAAAATTTCCTGACTAATAAAGATTTCCTTCAGTTCCTCCTTCTCGCTAGACCCTTGGTCCCCTAGTATTTCCGGAAGGTTATTTGTATCTTCCTTAGTGAAGACAGAACCAAAGTATTTGTTCAATTTGTCTGCCATTTCTTTGTTCCCCATTATAAATTCACCTGATTCTGATTGCAAGGGACCTACATTTGCCTTCACTAATCTTTTTCTCTTCACATATCTATAGAAGCTATTGCAGTCAGTTTTTATGTTCCCTGCAAGATTACTCTGATACTCTATTTTCCCCCTCCTAATTAAACCCTTTGTCCTCCTCTGCTGAATTCTAAATTTCTCCCCGTCCTCAGGTTTGCTACTTTTTCTGGCCAATTTATATGCCTCTTTCTTGGATTTAACACTATCCCTAATTTCCCTTGTTAGCCACGGTTGAGCCACCTTCCCCATTTTATTTTTATGCCAGACAGGGATATACAATTGTTGAAGTTCATCCATGTGATCTTTAAATGACCGCAATTGCCTATCCACCTTCAACCCTTTAAGAATCATTCGCCAGTCTATCCTAGCCAATTCACGTCTCATACCATCAAAGTTACCTTTCTTTAAGTTCAGGACCGTAGTCTCTGAATAGCAGGGGAGCAGGACTAATTAGGTAGCTCTTTCAAAGAGCCAACTCAGGCACGAAGGGCTGAATGGCCTCCTTCTGAACTGGATGATTCTATGAACGATTCCCACAAGAATTGCAACAGTTTTGGTTCATATTGTAACATATTTTGTTTTTTTGTGTGGATGAGTTCTTTCTCTTTCAAGTCATTTTGTTCCTTTCTCCCATGCCTAATTGGATTTCCTCATATCAAGTACTGTTCCTTTATCAATAATGATCTAAAATCAGCAGCTTGGATTGTGTGAGTGGTCTGGGAGCAACTCCCTCCCTATACAGAAATTCTCAGCCTAAACTTGGAACATCATCACAGCAATGCATTCTGATAATGAAATTTGAGGATGCGGCCCAGTATCTTGCCAGTTGTTGACACTGCATAAAAAGACCGACCAAATGTGCCATCACACCATCAACAATGTATTCCATCATGCACAACTGCAATTGGGAGAACATTAATGAGTGTTTGGTAAAATTAACATTAGTGCACTTAACAGCTAATTGTACCCCAGTTACACTTGATACTGAATAATCAAAATTCCTGTTCCAAACTGTGGTGTATGTAGGCACCTTTAGTAATGACTCCACGAGGCAGGGTATGATACTTAAACTGTGTAGACCTGTAGTCCTTTATTTGCAGCTCCTGAGTGAGGACAACAAGCTGTGCCTTCTTTTTTATACTGGGTTACCTGCAATGTGCAGGTAACCCTTAGGTCTTCAGCCGCAGCACCATCTGGTGTACAGCTAAGGTGTGTACAGTATAAGGGTACATTCAGTGTGGCATAACAGTGTTACAGACATCACACAGTAAACAGGCATGCAATCACAACAATACTCCCCTCTAAGCATTTTTCATATCCTTATTGTCATGACCAGGGGAGGTGATCAGTGGTGGGCCATGGGAGGTTGTGGTGAGGGTTGTGTGGCTGCCAGGTGTGACTCCTGTGCTTGAGGCTGGCCTTGTATGTTTCCCCTCCCTCACACACAGACCAAGTGGGTGTCACTGTTGTGGGATCCCTCGGTGGGGGGGGTAGCCACGGCAGCAGTGGGTGGTGTGTATACACTGTGATGTGGGTAGTTGTAGGGTGCTGGGCAGGGCCACAAGACTGGGTGGACCCCTTGTCCACCAATTGGGATGCGGGTCAGGTCATCCCAGGGTTTGCCAGGGAAGCTGGAGGGTATTGGCCTCATGCTCCTGGTGTTGGCCCTGGTGGCCAGGGGTTGTAGGGCTGGACTGGTGCAGGTTGCCATTGGTGGTGGCTGGGCTGCCCATTGACCACTGTCCTGTAGTGGGTCTGCTCCCATTGGCTGTGTATGTGTCCTGCAAGGGGCATCACATTCGTTCCAAAGGTCCAGGCTACATGGTCAGGTAGCCTGCTGGACCTGGAGGTCTCCCACTGGGGGATTCCATTAGCACCGGCATGGTCCTTTGGCAGTGTCCTACCGGTATACATGACACCTTGACTCTGATCACACATAGTCAAGCCTGCATTGTACATTCTAGCATTTGCATCATTTTTGGGTGTCCTGGTTTCAACAGACATGGTTACAATAGGCATTTCACATTCTCTATCATTACTGTTAAGCATAATAAACTTGTTCTTAACCTACTGACACCTGCATTCATCTCATTAGTCATATTAGTTAAACCAGCATCACAATTTATTGTTACATTGAATACATTTTCATACTTGCATCGCATCTTTAGATTTAAAGTCCGTGTACTCAAATAGTTGAAACTTCCCCTTTAAATTTCTTTAGTTACCGGTCTCCTTTAAGGGAGTCTTCAAATCCGATTGGCCACTCGGTGTCACGTGATGCTCCTCCAATGCTCCTCGTGGCATGGTCACGGCCATTTTGATTACAAGTTTTTCTCCTCCTGGTGCTGGTTTTGCAGCCATTTCCTGGCTTTCCTGCAGGTGGGCTGTGGTGGTCCTTTCTTCCACAGGGCCACTTCGCCTGATGTGGACCCGGTTCATCCAATTCCTGCTCAGCACCATGGGACCATCGCCGGCTACAATCCACAGGGGGAGTTTGTTCAACACGCCGTCCTGGGAGAGCTGGACGTCTAAGCTGCCAACGATTTGGATTTTACCTTTGGTATAGGTGAGCAGCTTCGCTTGGACAGGAGACAGTTTTGGTCGAGTGGCAGGATTCATCCAAATTTTTTCAAAGGTCATTTGGCTCATCACAGACTGGCTCGCCCCTGTGTCGATTTCCATGGAGACTGGGACCCCATCGATGTCCACTTCCATCATCCACGGAGAACTTCCGATGGAGCAGGTAAAGATTCCATACTCTTTCTTCCAGGGTTTGAGCAACTTCCTCTTCATCTGTGTCAGAGCCCGGTTGATCGGCTAGCTCATCAAAGACACAGTGAGTAAAGCGTTTTCTGCACATTGTCTGAAGGTGCCCTTTCTCTTTACAGCCTTTGCATGTATAGTCTTTGCAGTGGCACTGGTGGGTCCTGTGGTTTCCTCCACAGCGCCAGCACGGGGCTATCCAGTTTGCCCCATGTGGCGGACTCAGGGTTGCGGGACTCGGGGTAGCATTTCTGCCTTTAGAAGTATCCATGCGGTGCACTGCACTCGCCGGTTTAGAGTCCTGAGTTTAGTATTCGCCTGGAGTCGCCGGCCGAAACCATGTAGGCCTGGCTCACTGGATTGCTTTCTGCAGGGTGACCGTAATGTCAGCTGAGAGCAATTTGTGTAGGAGGCCTTCATGGCCAATTCCGATGACAAATATGTTCCCTTAGTGCTTCATTAAGGTGGTTGCCAAAATCACACGGAGCAGCTAGTCTTCTTAAGTATGCAGCATACTTGCCAATTTCTTGGCCCTCAGGTCGCCAGTAAGTGTAGAACCGGTGCCTGGCTGCGAGGGTGCTTTCTTTCAGTTTTAATTGTTCCTGTATGATTGTTACAAGTTGCTCATAGATCTTGGTGGTTGTCTTCTCCGGGGCTAGTAAGCTCCAGATGAGACAATAGATGGTGGGCCCACAACTGCTAAGCAGGATGGCCCTGCGTTTATTCAGTAGTGTAGCCGGTGTGTCCCCATTCAGGTCGTTGGCTATAAAGAAATGTTCCAATCTTTTCACAAAAGCGTCCCAATCTTCCCCTCTAAATTGCTGAAGATTTCTGAAGTTAGACATGTTCGTGTGTAGTTTGTGACCTCGTATTCCCGTCGCCAGTTGTGGTGTACGTTGGCACCTTTAGTAATGACTCCACGAGGCAAGGTATGATACTTAAACTGTGTAGACCTGTAGTCTTTTATTTGCAGCTCCTGAGTGAGGACAACAAGCTGTGAGTTCCTTTTTATACTGGGTTACCTGCAATGTGCAGGTAACCCTTAGGTCTCCAGCCACAGCACCCTCTGGTGTACAGGTAAGGTGTGTACAGTATAAGGGTACATTCAGTGTGGCATAACAGTGTTACAGACATCACACAGTAAACAGGCATGCATACACAACACAAACGATATAACATTTTGGGTTGTCATCCCGGGGAAGCATATAGACAGCTGGATTAGCAAGAGTAGTCATTGGGAGCCTGATGAGTAAAGGCAACGTGGATCAAACCAAGTAGTTATACAATAAAGTTATTCTCTTCATCAGCTCTGAGGTAGACCTGGTTCTTTCACAGTGGATCTGCCCAATCATATTTAAATACTACAATATTGTGATGTGTGTGTGTGGTGCTCATCAGGAAGGATATCAGCTGAAAAACAGCATATATTTCCATTTTTCTGTGCACTCTATAGCAGCATCAAGAGCTTTAGGTCACAATGATTGGCAGTTTGATGTAAATCTGTGGAATTCGCTGCCTCGGAGAGCTATGGAAGCTAGGACATTGAATAAATTTAAGACAGAAATAGGCAGTTTCTTAAACAATAAGGGAATAAGGGGTTATGGGGAGCAGGCAGGGAAGTAGACCTGAGTCCATGATCGGATCAGCCATGATCGTATTGAATGGCGGAGCAGGCTCGAGATGCCGTATGGTCTACTCCTGCTCCTATTTCTTATGTTCTTACGTTCTTATGCTTCTTGGGCCGAATGACCTTTGCCTTTATCTAAAAATTCCTGTGTTCTTAAAGGTCATCTTATGGTGGTCATTTTAAAGAGCTTGTCATAGCGATGAGCTGACCAGGCTACAAAGAAAGATACAAAAAAATTGAAGTCATGGATGGGAGAGTGGTGTAATGGAGGTGTATATCAATCATAAACTGGCGGGCTGCTTTGTTCTTTGGGCTTCACCAATCATGGAAAGCATCTCCCTTGGTTAGTTTGTTCCAGTCTTGAATCAAGAGAATGATTTCAACTCTTCTTTCAGTATCGAGTCCATCTTTGCAGCACAGGCTGACAGAGATGGAAAGGTTAATGGTGTTTGACTCCTTGATTTATTGTGTTTATTTTTCAGTCTATAGTTTCATGCTGCAAAGTTTGTTGGGGGGACAAAGGATTAAGACTCCAACAATGATGTCAAACTAGCATTCATTCACATTATCGTAGCAGTGTAAATATATTGGATTAACATCATGATCATCAAGTTACAAGACATACATTTACACATTTATCCAGCCCTCAAAATCTAATTTGTCAACTGATGTTCAGCTAAATGCAGTTTTCAGTGCATCTCATTTTTAGTGAAAAATACTGACTGCTTGTGTGACAAAGATTATTGCCATTTCAATTACACAGTTTGGATTGGAATCCTTTCTGTAGTTTTTTTTCTTGCTCTTCAATTCTATTCAACAGAAATGAAAAACCAAGTTATTTGGCAGATGAATTGACTCGTTTTGCCACTGGTGATGGTCCTGCAAGGTGGAAGATTAATATTGTTGCTTACTGTGTCATGCAATCAACTAACTTACTGGAGTTTTTCTTTTTTGGGAAAAGTAACATATTGTGACTGCCGTGTATTCATTTTGCAAAATCATTCAGAGTTGATGTGGCTGTTTTGCAGTTGGGCTAGTCTTTCATCGTCTGCTTGGAGTGGGTTTAGCTGCTATCGCACTTGCTGTGGGTGCTCTCAGAGTGACTGACTGCGATTCAAAGGATGCATATTAATTCTCATTCAGTGTGTCTGCAAATAGTGCAGATGTTGAATGATCGTTGTTTTCAATGTTTTGACTAGAGCAGCATGAAGTGTTCCCCCTCAGCTTAAACATCGGCAATTTTCCTGTTCACTGATTATTTCTATTAACTGAAGGAAAGATAAGAAATCAAAGCCACGTTCTATCTATTTGTAATCTGTTTATGTCTATCTATTGTATAACAAAAATTCTCCCTTAAAGATACAGATCAGCCATGATCTAATTGAATGGCGGCACAGGCTCAAGGGGCTGAATGGCCTTCTCTTGTTCCTATGTTCCTACTTCGTCCTGAAATAAACTGAGTATCAGCCAAGTTATATAACATATAAAAATGTTTTTTCCTCACAGCAGATCTCCTGTGATATTGCTTACAATAACTCAAAAGTTTTATAAAAACAGGGGTATTAGGCTGTGTAATATTGCCAAGAACACTAATTAATATCCAGGGTCCTAAGAGTGTAGCAGTACTAGATTGGGTCTCAGGGTCTAGCAGCATCTTGAGAGGATGCCAGAGACTGGGAGTACAGAGGAGGATAGGATCCCAGGTGTAATGTATGTACCTACGAGTATACTCACAGGTTTGGAGAGCTGTTGCATTGTGAGTGGCTGAGCCAGTCACATAATTTTCACAAGACTCAATAAAACCCAGTCAGTTGAGTCTAGGTCATCCATGATGAGGTATGTAGTAGTGAGCCTAGTGGATGAACTGGTAATGAGTAGTGTGATTGTTAAACCTTTGTTAATAAACCAACTAGTTCTCAATAGAAATGTGTTGCTATGAATTCTTAAGCAAAGAACACATGAAGCAAATACATTACACCAGGATTCCAGGAACTCTGGAGAGGCAGGTTCTAAGAACACCGGAGAAGGTCCTGTAATCTGGGAATGGGGGGAGGGAGGGGTAAAGTTTAGGCAAGGGGTTCTGGGGACCAGCTGGACTGAGGAGGAGCTTTTGCAACATTAGGGGGCAGGGGTGGGCCAAAGTCTAGCAGTACTGGGGTTTATGGTATCTGACAGTATTGGGGGAGCAGGTGAGGGAGGAGGACAAGGAGAATGGGATCCGAACTGTTTTTGGCCCCTTTTGAACCATCAGACCACCATGTTGCCATCCATCTCCCTCTTCCACCATCCCGTCCACAACCCCTTTTACACTCACAGCTACCTTCCCTCCACTTTCTCCAACATCCACCAATTCTCAGCATGCATCAGGTGTACAGAAGCAGAAAATTTAGTGCACTATTACCAAGCTTGTTTACTTATATAGTTTTTAATACACATAAAGCAAATAAATCTGCCTCATAAAAAGCTCAAAAGTTCATCATTTACCAATTTAAGTTTTTACATTAAAAAATTCTTTAGCTCTCAAAATTGGTTGAGGAGAGAATCCTTTAGCTGAATATATATATATATAAGCAAAATAAGGAAATGATCCATTCTCGATAAACAATCTCATTGCTTTCTTTTCTAAACATCAGCAAAGAAATCACAATAACAAGTATTGCTTTTTACCAGTTCCGCCTCTCTCATGTTTTGATTGTCTGTGAGGGTTCATAACAAAAAAGCACAACGGCTACTTAATTTATACAAATGATATAATTTATTTGAAATGAAAGTTTTGACAATCGAATCTCCATTTTCTTTCAAAATCTTTTAGTGAAGGCAAAGAAATCCTCACAGAATGCAGGGACACGCCCTTACACTCCTGTTGATGCTTCTTCTTCTTAGGCAGTCCCTCGTATCGAGGATGACTTGCTTCCACACCAAAAAGGGATGAGTTCACAGGTGTTTCAATGAAGGACCTGATATTCCATGTCCCGAATGACATGTTGAAGGGTGGAAGATGCCTGTGTGTGGATTTTTTTTTGTTGTGTAGTGGCCATTGGACACCAGCCACCACACGGGCTTGCCAGAGCTAGGTCTTGGTCAATTGGTAAGGATTAACCAAGACGACTGGAGACCAACTTTGCTGCACGGACCGTATCATCATCATAGGCAGTCGCTCAAAATCGAGGAAGACTTGTTTCCAATCTAAAAGTGAGTTCTTAGCTGACTGAACAGTCCAATATGGGAATTACAGTCTCTGTCACAGGTGGAACTGACAGTTGTTGAAGGAAAGGGTGAGTGGGGAGTCTGGTTTGCCGCATGCTCCTTCCGCTGTCTGCGCTTGCTTTCTGCATGCTCTCGGCGACGAGACTCGAGGTGCTCAGTGCCCTCCCGGGTGCTCTTCCTCCATTTAGGGTGGCCTTTGGCCAGGGATTCCCAGGTGTTGGTGGGGATGTTGCATTTTATCAAGGAGGCTTTTAAGGTGCCCTTAAAACAATTCCTTTGCCCACCTGGGGCTCGCTTGCCGTGAAGGGGGTCCGAGTAGAGCGTTGTACCCCATAGTGGACGAAATCCACACTGTGACTCTGGGAGGAGCTCCTCAGCCACACGGAGAAGATGATTGAGGAGGATTCTAGTGATGACTTTCCCAGTGGCTGATAGCAGGGAGATTCCTCTGTAGTTGCCGCAGTCGGACTTGTCCCCTTTTTTAAAGAAGGTCACGATTGCTGCATCTCTGAGATCTCTAGGCATGCTCTCCTTGTTCCAGATGAGGTTATGCGTTCCAGATGAGAGAGATGAGGCTAATAGTGCTTCTCCGCCATACTTTAGTGTCTCAGCGGGGATTCCAGCCGCTCCCGATGCCTTGTTGTAGGCACACATATCACCATGCGGGCTGACCCGTGCTGCCCCAGGGCCCTCGCCATTGCTGGGCCCTGAACTCGCCCCTTTCATGGGCCCCAATCACCTCACTCCACGATCACTCACTGCTCCTTCGCCCCGCCCCCGCCACTCCTGCTGTACCTGCCCACACTCCAATCACCGACCTGGACCTTGGTGACATCCAATCCAGTCACCCTCTTGACTGCTGTCGCCCTCTTGCACCAGCTCACGCTGCTCCCTGAAGTGGTGCGCTGCCACGCTGTCCAGGGGACGCTCGCTGCTCGCCTTTTATGGCCCCGACCTGCCGCTGGTATTTCCTCACAGGTCGGGGCCGCCATGCTGTCGAGGGACACACCCTTACACTCCTGTTGATGTACAGTATGCAGGCATGCACCCTTACACTCCTGTTGATGTACAGTATGCAGGGATGCACCCTTACACTGCTGTTGATGTACAGTATGCAGGCATGCACCCTTACACTCCTGTTGATGTACAGTATGCAGGGATGCACCCTTACACTCCTGTTGATGTACAGTATGCAGGCATGCACCCTTACACTCCTGTTGATGTACAGTATGCAGGGATGCACCCTTACACTGCTGTTGATGTACAGGTTGCAGAATCCTGACAATTGCAAATGTACGGCTGTGATTAAAAGCTCTCTCCAACTGTTGGTGTAAAAATATCCAGCTGAAGCCCAGGCTTTTGAGGACAGGCTGAGGCCATGACGCAAAAACTTTAATGAAGGTATTAAAAGATGCAAGGAACAATTCACTGGGTAAATTTAATTATATTATTCTGAAATATGTATTTTTTCAAATTTCTTTAAAATCTTTATTTTGGACATGAGCAATTTCAGTTACTTAAAGAATGCTTTTAAACCTATCCACCCAGCAGAAACTGCGCAGATGGGTAGTTCAAATCGCCCAGATTACTTACTTGCCCTGGAACAACTGGGAGCTGACCAATCACAATTTTTATCTGCTCAGCTGAGGAGGTGGCAAGGACACGCACCCAAAGCCAGCAGGGTCATTTTTTACATATGCCTATTAGGGTGACAATTATGTAATTGGGATCTGCTGCAATTTTAACTCGGCAGCCTGAGCAGGAGGTCAATGTGAGTTTCCCACCAGACCTACCCAGCAACAAATCAGAACGGGGCCAGAAGTGGGCCAAAAAAGGTAGTTTTTTAAATGACCTTCCTTGTGGGGCAGGTGAACTTCTCTGGGCCTCACAAAGAAAGTGTGGAGCTTCCCTGCCTCTGACTCACACCCAATTGTGGCACTCCAGAATGAGGACCCCAGCGTCCGATCCTGCCACGTTACTGATCGTAGCGGGTGGTTTACGGGGGATGGGAGGTGGGGGGGTGATTTTCTGCTACTTGCTGATGACTTCCTGGCCGCAATAGGTGGGAAGTTAGCTGATGGGATTTAATGAGGCCCTGAAATTAAAATACCCTCATTTCCTGAGCAGCAGGTGAGTTTCTAACTCATACTGCTGCCCATCTACCCAGAACTGGCTCGGAGTTAAAATCTTAGGGGTGGAAATTCGGTGCCGCTCATTTTGAGGCGCTAATGGCGGCGGGACGGTAAATTTTGTGCCGGGAAATGGTTTGCATCTGCAGCTGCAAAATTCATCAGCTGGGCCCCGAGTAAGGAGCGGAGCGCTAAAGGAGAGATTCCACACCTCTTTTAGGGTGCTAAGCCAGCTGAGCAACTGACAATCCCGAGCCAAAGAGCTGGCCTGGGAGTGCCCGAAGAAAGGCTCCCCTGGGAAAAAGAAAATCAGCAAAAAAAACCACCAACAACATTCCCAATATCTTACTGATGCCACATAAACATAAATCGCAAAAATGCAAAAATTAAAAACAAACACACTTACCTCAGGTAGACATTCCTTCCCTTACACCGCCAGTACAGCTCGAATCGCCCGCTTTCCCAGGCGGTCCCACTAGGGTGCGCTACGTGGCACTACGTGTCCCCCAGAAAACAAATTTCAAAACTGTGTCGCAACCAGGGCCATTGCACACTGGCTTGCTTCTCCCGGGCAGTACTGCTCGGCACCCCGCAAAACCGGCACCGAATATCCCGGTGGGCAGCTGGAAACGATTTCTCCGCCTGGAAATGATTTGCGCCGCCAATACCACCCCTCCGGAGCACGGACAGAGGCAGCAACAGATCGAATTTCTACCCGAGAGTCTGAAAATAAAATGGCAAATGAACTATTTTCATAAAGCATTTTGAGTGATTCATGGAGAAACGATAATACAGCATCACCTAGTGGACTAACAAATAATAGTGGCAGGTCAGTGCCATCACTTAACACTGATACTCCCATTAGAGCACAATCCAGTGGTTTTACAGGTTATTAGTCACAGGTAAGTATAATAGGTTAGTGTTAGCATTTTATCATTGGAATTTCCATTGCAAAAGTTTAAATGGTAAGTTTCAACGGAGTGCATAGCCTATACATTACTCTGAAAACAATATTGCTCAATATTCTGTGGCATTGCATACAGGAAGGCAAGACCAAGTGTAATCTTCAGGTCAAAAAAGGTTAGAGGACAGGAGGTAACTGAACTGGAGAACACAGTTGTAATTCAGTCTCCATTGTATCATATATTCTGCCCTTATTTTGTAATGCTTTGATTTTGCACTGTCCATAGCTAACCTTTGGGCAAGTGAGTGACAGAAGTAGAGTTAGTTGGAGTGTAGGAGTTTCGCTGCAGTATCGGCTGAGGAGCTGGGGATGCAAAACTAAGCTGCAACAGCGCCGCCACGGGAGGGTGTAATTACAGGGGGGCAAGTTTACAAAGACAGTTTTCATTATAGAAATTTATAATGAAATAGCTACATAAGAACATAAGAACATAGAAATAAAAGCAGGAGCAGGTCATTCGGCCCCTCGAGCCTGCTTCGCCATTCAATAAGATCATGGCTGATCTTCTACCTCAACTCCACTTTCCTGTACTATTCCTATATCCTTTGATTCCCTTAATATTTAAAAATCTATCGATCTCTGTCTTGAATATACTCAACAACTGAGCCTCCACAGCCCTCAGGAGAAGAGAATTCCAAAGATACACCACTCTCTAAGTGAAGAAATCTCTCCTCATCTCCGTCCTAAATGGCTGACCCCTTATTCTGAGACTGTGACCCCCAGTTCTAGACTCCCCAGCCAGGAGAAACATCCTCCCTGCATCTATCTTGTCACACCCTGTAAGAATTTGTATTTTCAATTAGGTCCCCTCTCATTCTTCTAAACTCTAGAGAATATAGGCCTAGTCTACTCAATCTCTTCTCATAGGACAGTTCCCCCATCCCAGGAATCAATCTGGTGAACCTTTGTTGCACTCCCTCTATGGCAAGTATATCCTTCCTTAGGTAAGGAGATCAAAACTGTATATAATACTCCAGGTGTGGTGTCACCAGATCCCTATATAATTGCGGTTGATGTGGAAAATGCTTACAAGATTAAGATTAGATAGATAGATAGATAGATAGATAGATAGATAGATAGATAGATAGATAGATAGATAGATAGATAGATAGATAGATAGATAGATAGATAGATATAGATAGATATAGATAGATAGATAGATAGATAGATAGATAGATAGATAGATAGTGTAAGGGGGTGGTCTCTATGAGGGGGTCAGGTTCCCTTCTGACCAACTTGAGCGGTTCGAATCGCTCCCACTCCCTTGGGTTCTAGACTCTGGATTTATTTGGGGGATATGACAAAGTGCAAAGGGACACTGGTTTGATTTTATTAGAGTCAAGAAAATACAAACTTAGAATTACTCTAATAAGAAAGTACAATGTCAAAACTTATTCAAACTTATTAAGGAACAGTGCGTTACAATCTCAGAGGGGGTTACAATAGCTTATAATGATTCTAATAGAGAACAATACATCACATATTCAAAGGGGGTTACAGTAAACTTACACCTCCCACCTCCTAATACCTAATTCTAGCTAGGTTGAACTCCAGGGCAGGCAGGGACTATGCTTACCAATCCTTTTGACAGATTAATGGTAGATTGCAGTTTCGGGGTTCGCTGGATGTGGTAGGGTCTGCTTGCCGTACCCCGAACGTCGGAGAAGACTTTCTGCTGCGCAATCTTCAGTTGGGTTGAGTCCGTTAATGCGATAAGGCGCGTTTTGGATTTGTGGGGTAAGTACCCATTTTCTTTGGGTAGAAATAGGGTTCTACAGTCTTTTAGGTCATGTTTTACCCGTTGGTAGGTCAGGATTAGGTTGTAGAATGGAAACTTTTCGATTCTTCGGTTTTTCCCCGTTGGAGTTTTGTTTCGAGTTTGGTCGATCGCGGTGGCTTTTCGGTGATACCACGTTGGTCGTGGTCGGTTGCTGCCGCGATGATGATGTTCTTCGTTCCTTCAGGACTTCAAGACTTTGAGGCCGGAGAAGTTAGTTTACAACTGTCGCTTTAGTTTCTCTCCTTGTCTTGATGACACAAGTGTGCTCTCGGTTGTATAGCCAAGTATGTCATACCCTCTGTTGAAACAGGAGGACAGTTATACGGTTCTAATCTTGGCGCCAAATCTGTTCAGAGTCCTTTGTTTGAATTTGGCGGGCTTGATTCTTCTTTGTAATATTTTATCGGGCTCGTTAAAGTTAATATGTCTCAGGTGGGCTGATGTTCGAAAACTGTTTCCTGATGGAAATATTAGTTTGGTAATTGTAATGTCCTTCTGTGCTTAGTTTATCGCATATAGGCTGGATTGGGCCTCTTTGTGATGTATATGCTGAAATGGTTTTCCAGTTTCAAGTTGATGGGTAGCTATCTCTGGGCTATTTTGTAATGCTAATGTCTCTTGTGGAGAAGGATTCTCAAATACCCATTTCTCCAGACAGGTTACTTTAGTCCTCACACCCAGGTAGTCTCACTTAATCAGGTTGTCTCCTGTTAGTCCTTTTAGGCCCGCCCACAGCCTTGAATTTGTCTTTTAAAAATCCAAAATTCTGTTAAAGTTCGTAGTTTCTTCCATAAGCACTTTAGGGTTCCAAACTTTTTGGTAGATAGTCCAAATTAAATTTCCTTTTGAATGAGCCCAAACACTGGGGGGGTTCTTGTGAATTTTGCACCCCCCTTCAATACATAGATAGAATAATTTTCACCTTCACCTTCACCACCTGAGTAGTAAGCTGGCAGAGTAGATTGTCCACCCATTATAGAACCTGTGTGATGTTCATTTGCATTGTTATTCTAACAGGGTGCCAATCCGCTTTGCCAGTTTACTGCCCAAGCAGCAAAGCTGAAAATTACCCACCTAGTGTCTTCTCATCCCCCCATTAAATGCCCCATACCAGGTCAGATGCCACACAAGTTATATACACAATGAACACTACTTCCAGAGCACATAGGAAGCTTTATTCTGCATCAAACCTATGAAATATCTAACTTGGGAGTATTTGATGCTGACACTGAGCACAAGGTGGAAAATTGCTCTATTCCTCGGTTTTGGCATTCTTCATCTTGATGAGCAAAGGGAAAGTTAATAATCCAGAATAATTATCATTGAACTGGTATTGATTTTTCAGACATGAATTTTAATGCCTCAGTGCTACTGCAATATTTCAGGGTTGAAAAATGGCCATGAAGGGTGTATTAACAATTGTAAACCTTTGAAGCAATCTTCAGCCTAATTGACTAAAGGCATATTTCTATATTTCAGACAAGTAATGCATTTCTTTTTAAATGATTGCAGCACATTTTATGGGTTTTTTGTTTTTGAAGAATTGTAAAATATTTTGGGATCCAGTGCTGAAGCAGACAAAAGAGTTGCCCATGCTCTGGTAAGTGTTTGCACACAGCAACACTGCAGTGAACCTAGCTCTGATATGTAAGAGGTCAGGGTGTTGTTATTTTTTGGCAGGGGGAGTGTGGGGGGGAGGCGGTGCGGCAGATAAGGAAAACCCAGTCAGGACATTATTGAACTAATGTTGCCTTTATCTTTCCTCTTTGAAAATGGCATGATTAAGATGGCTGCTATTTCAAACTTAAAATGGAGTAGCGGCCCAGCTAACTGAAGCATTAACACACTAAGCTGTGTAATCACTGGGATACATTGTGCTTCTCCCAGAGGAAGGGAGAGTAATTTAAAGGCTCACAGCAAGAGCTAGTTCCAAAGAGGCATTGACTGAGTGCCAAGCTTCAGCCGGTTCTTTCAGCCGAGCAGGATATGTGGCATGGAGAGCGCAACAAACAACATAAAGTCTCGAGTGAAAAGGGACTGTTTGGTGCATTCAGCTTAGTTCATCCAGAAAGGTTATGTACATTTATTTTACCATGGACTGCCTCTTTCATCACTTATTTGAACTTTAAGGAACACTAAATTCCTTCACCCACCTACCTGAACAAAAAACAAGCAGTGAAAACAAGCAGGGCAATAAAGAGCAAAATTGAATACCTGCAACAAATTACTGTTTTTCAACTATTTCCTATATTACAATCATGACTACCCTCCAAAAGTACTTAATTGGCTGTAAAGCACTTTGTGATGCCTGTTAGTCGTGAAGGCGCTCTATAAATGCAATTTCTTTTTGAGCACAGTAGATATGCTGTAGCATATTCTCCAACAACGTCTGAGAAAAATGCAGCAGCAAATAGAACAAAGGCCAGTGGCATGTGGAGGGTGACGGAGGAGACTGCCAGCCTGGTCTGACCAGGCTCAACTTTTTTCCTAATTTTCATAACAAGTTGTTCAGAAAATTTCCAATAACTTTCTCGGTCGCTTTAGCATCACTCATTTAGGCAGCTGATATAAACACAAGTTATGTTACTAAATTAACAATTTCATGAAGCATTTAAATATTCAATATAGTTACTGATAAAGTTTGCGATGATCAAGGTGCAGGATGTCCATGTTCAGGAACATATAGCCCTCTTCATGCTTAAGCCAGACACAACATGGCAATGTGTGCAGAGATAGTGGCTGAGCACAAATTGGCCCAGTATCACAGTATCACAGCTAGCCTTGGCACTGCAGGAGGAGCTGGTATAACTGCTTAATGTCACTTTCCCGGCATTCTTTACATGGAAGAGAAGCTCAGCACATACAGTAATCTCCGAGTTTAATCCTGCTGGCTGCACAGACTGAAGCTGCTCAATTTGTGTGATCTTAATCCAAGTTGAGTGAGGTTGCTGTATGGTTACAGTACGAATGTGGTTCAAACTGGCTGCTTGTTTCCTCCCAGCCAGCTGGACCACAAATAAGGAAATCGGATCAATAGCAGTGACACAGATGCTGCAATTGGAAACGTGGCTTTTTTTTCCTCCAGTTTTTCCCTTGATTTCCTGAATGTAAGGGAGCGCGAGCAGGAGCCGGGACACAAACACCACGAGAGCAACAGCTGATTGGAGCTGGAGATAAAGGAAGCGCGAGCAGGTGTTGGGCCACAAACACCGCGAGAGCAGCAGCCGATCGGAGCGGGGGATAAAGGGAGCCAGCCCAACCAGCACCAACTGACCTGGGAGGATAAAAAGTAAAAAGATTCAAAGTGTGACTTCACAGGAAAGCAGGGAAGTGATTGGTTGGTCAGTATTCCTCTCTTTTTCTTGGGCATTGGTTTAAATTAAGAGCTGGGATTAAAAATCTAAACTTTCAAAGCGTGAAAACTTTTTCTTTTTCTTTTCTTATAACCTTTGGCATTGTTGCCAAATTAAGTAATTTAAGGGTTAAGTCATGGCAGGAGAGCCCAGACCCATGTCATGCTCCTCCTGTGCTATGTGGGAAATCAGGGACACTTCCAGTGTCCCTGATTACTATGTGTGCAGGAAGTGTGTCCAGCTGCAGCTCTTGACAGACCACATTGCGGCACTGGAGCTGCACATGGACTCACTCTGGAGCATCCGCGATGCTGAGGATGTCGTGAATAGCACGTTTAGTGAGTTGGACACTAGGTAAAGGTTACACAGGCAGATAGGGAATGGGTGACCATCAGGCAGAGCAGTGGAAGGAAGATAGTGCAGGGGTCCCCTGCGGTCATCTCCCTCCAAAACAGATACACCATTTTGAGTACTGTTGGGGGAGATGACTCATCAGGGGAAGGCAGCAGCAGCCAAGTTCATGGCACCATTGGGGGCTCTTCTGCGCAGGAGGGCAGGAAAAAGAGTGGGAGAGCTATAGTGATAGGGGATTCTATTGTAAGGGGAATAGACAGGCGTTTCTGTGGCCGCAAACGAGACTCCAGGATGGTATGTTGCCTCCCTGGTGCAAGGGTCAAGGATGTCTCGGAGAGGCTGCAGCACATTCTAGAGTGGGAGGGTGAACAGCCAGCTGTTGTGTTACATATAGGTACCAACGATATAGGTGAAAAATGGGATGAGATCCTACAAGCTGAATTTAGGGAGCTAGGAGTTAAATTAAAAAGTAGGACCTCAAAGGTAGTAATCTCAGGATTGCTACCAGTGCCACGTGCTAGTCAGAGTAGATATTGCAGGATAGTTCAGATGAATACGTGGCTTGAGGAATCATGCAAGGAGGAGGGATTCCAATTCCTGGGGCATTGGAACTGGTTCTGGGGGAGGTGGGACCAGTACAAACTGGACGGTCTACACCTGGGCAGGACCAGAACCTATGTCCGAGGCAGAGTGCTTGCTAGTGCTGTTGGGGTGGGGTTAAACTAATATGGCAGGGGGATGGGAACCTATGCAGGGAGGCAGAGGGAAGTAAAAAGGGGGCAGAAACAAAAGGTAGAAAGGAGAAAAACAAGAGTGGAGGGCAGAGAAATCAAGGGTAAAAATCAACAAGGGCCACAATACAACATAATTCTAAAAGGACAAAGAGTGTTAAAAAAGCAAGCCTGAAGGCTCTGAGCCTCAATGCGAGGAACATTCATAATAAGGTGGATAAATTAACTGCGCAGATAGCTGTTAACTGATATGGCTCCAGGGTAATCAAGGCTGGGAACTCAACATCCAGGGTTATTCAATATTCAGGAAGGATAGACAGGAAGTTAAAGGAGGTGGGGTAGTGTTAATGGTTAAAGAGGAGGTTAACGCAATAGGAAGGAAGGACATTAGCTTGGATGATGTGGAATCTATATGGATAGAGCTGCGGAACACCAAAGGACAGAAAACGTTAGTGGGAGTTGTGTACAGACCACCAAACAGTAGTCGGGAGGTTGGGGATGGCATCAAACAGGAAATTAGGGACGTGTGCAATAAGGATACAGCAGTTATCATGGGTGACTTTAACCTACATATTGATTGGGCTAACCAAACTGGTAGCAATACTGTGGAGGAGGATTTCCTGGAGTGTATAAGGGATGGTTTTCAAGACCAATATGTCGAGGAACCAACTAGAGAGCAGGCCATCCTAGACTGGGTCTTGTGTAACGAGAGAGGATTAATTAGCAATCTGGTTGTGCGTGGCCCCTTGGGGAAGAGTGACCATAATATGGTAGAATTCTTCATTAAGATGGAGAATGACACAGTTAATTCAGAGATTAGGGTCCTGATCTTAAAGAAAGGAAACTTCGATGGTATGAGACGTGATTTGGTTAGGATAGACTGGTGAATGATACTTAAGGGGTTGATGGTGGATCGGCAATGGCAGACATTTAAAGATCACATGGATGAATTCCAACTATTGTGCATCCCTGTCTGGCGTAAAAATAAAACAGGAAAGGTGGCTCAACCGTGGCTAACGAGGGAAATTAGGAATAGTGTTAAATCCAAGGAAGAGGCATATAAATTGGCCAGAAAAAGCAGCAAACCTGAAGACTTGGAGAAATTTAGAATTTATCAGAGGAGAACTAAGAGTTTAATTAGGAGGGGGAAAATAGAGTATGAGAGTAAGCTTGCAGGAAACATAAAAACTGACTGCAAAAGCTTCTATAGATATGTGAAGAGAAAACGATTAGTGAAAATTAATGTAAGTCCCTTGCAGTCAGAATCAGGTGAATTCATAATGGGGAATAAGGAAATGGCAGACCAATTGAACAAATACTTTGGTTCTATCTTCGCTAAGGAAGACACAAATAGCCTCCCGAAAATATTAGGGGACCGAGGGTCTAGCGGGAAGGAGGAACTGAGGGAAATCCTTATTAGTCAGGAAATGGTGTTAGGGAAACTGATGGGACTGAAGGCCGATAAATCCCCAGGGCCTGATAGTCTGCATCCCAGAGTACTTAAGGAAATGCCCCTAGAAATAGTAGATGCATTGGTGGTCATTTTCCAACATTCCATGGACTCTGGATCAGTACCTATGGATTGGAGGGTAGCTAATGTAACCCCACTTTTTAAATATATTTTTTATATAGACCTGTGATTCACATTTGGTTAATGCTTAAGGCCAATGCCCACTGCAGCGCCCTTTATTTTAAAGTGATAATCAGTTTCACATGATCATTGCATTCAACCTGCTGGCAATTCCCAAAGCCAATGACCAATTTCCTTATCATTACAACTGCAACAAGTCTTAAAGAAATACATCTGTGACTCTTTAATGTACTATTTCTATCTATGTATTTCTATAATTGAAAGTTTGGCTACAAGCTCATGTCTATAGCATCCCACCTTTCAAAGGCTTTAATGAATTTATTTGCTGTTTACATAAATTTGAACATGTTAGTTAAGCACTCTAGTGTTTGAATGTATCAGCATTTTCTTTGCAATCACGAGCTACGCTGAATTGTGTGTTATGTTTCTAAACTTCATAATTGCGGTGAAATCGCCTGAAACTGTAAGTTTAGAGCTATTATACCTCAGGGTGTCACACCTCAAAGAATCACATATCTGCAGGGCAAAATAAAATCATGATTAGCACATGTAACCATCTGCTGTTATTATTCAAATATCCAATTGGCTAACAGTAAAATCAAAAGTACAAATGAGGGGTGAGGAACCAGCAGAATATTGAGCAGTCTAATCCTTCAGTTTATTTTAAAGCTAGCAGTCACAAACCACACAAGTATAAAAAATCAAATTAAAAAATAATTTCTTCTATTTTCAGCCACTAATTCCCTCCTTCAGTCAGGTCAGTATTTAAGCTGGAAATAACCTTTGTATCATATCCAATGCCGAAAAGTTTCATAATTCTGACCCTCCTCCTTTACTAAAGCTTTTCTTTCTGTTCTTATGTGGGGGGCGACTTACCCATGAACCCTATCCAAAATACCTGGGTGTCACCCTAGTCAAGACTCTCACCTATCTGTCTCATCTCACCAACACTGGCCAAAAGGTAAAAACCAGGGTCCGGAAATTCGCTGGAACGTCATGGGGGAGACCATCCAGAACACTTCACACCGCAACAGAGGCCGTAGTCTACTCTGCTGCAGAATACTGCTCTGCCTCATGGTCCTGCAGCCGCCACACAAAGATCGTGGACGTGCAGCTAAACACCATGAGGATGGTGTCAGAGATGCTCAAGTCCAGTCCAACTGAGTGACTCCCAGTACTGTCCCACATTACCCGCCTGTCACCACTGTGCTCCACGAGATAGAAAAAATCATGAGCAACACCAACCTCCCCATTCACAAAAACTTGAAAAACCCACCACGAAAGCGCTCAAAATCGCGCCAGCCATTCTGGGAAACAGCAGCCAATATTCGTGCCGCTGATATCAACACACTATCCAGATGAGCGAAATCATGGAACACATGCAATATAAAGAACCAACACCTCATCACTGACCCAACAGCGGAGGTCCCTGGCTTCGATCTCCCTCAAAGACAGTGGACAGCGCTCAGCCAAATCCACACAGGGCACGGACAATGTGACCACTCACTCCACATGGAAGATGAGGGGTGACCCGAAGTGTGACTGTGGCCATGAGTCCTAGACCAGGAAACACATCACATCAACCTACCCACTGAGATCTGTTGCAGGAGGCACCTCACTTCTCCATTCGGCATCTGTGAATGCTGGAAATCAGAAATAAAAACAGGAAGTGCTGGAAATACTCAGCAGGTCAGGCAGCATCTGTGGAGAGAGAAACAGGGTTAATGTTTCAGGTCAATGACCCTTCATCAGAACTGGAAAATTTAGAGCTGTAACAAGGTTTTAAGCAAGTGCAGGGAAAGGGGGAGGGGAGGAAAGAACAAAAGGGAAGGTTTGTGATAGGGTGGAAGGCAGGAGAGATTAAATTACAAAGGTATGATTGTAGAAGGCAAAAAGAGATGGTAATGGGACAAGTAAAGAAGTGAAAGATGGGTCTAGAAGAGATGTAAATGGAAATACATGTCTTCTAGAACCAATCATCAACAGCTGCCATTTGAAAAAATGGGGGAAAAGGTTATCTTCTGAAATTGTTGATTTCAGCATTTGTTAACTGGAGCTAGACATTCCCAGCATCAAGGCCACAGTGACATGTCCAATTGAAACTAACAATAGTGAAGCATGACCAGTGGCAAAAATGCTAAATGGAAAATTATTTATTTTTTTCAACATTTTATACAGTTTAAGCTTGTCAATAAAAATTCTGTACTAAAAGTGTTTGGAATGAGTTTTTTGTTTCACTGAGGAGAGCTGATTTCATGCCAGGGCTGAAAGGAATTCATAACTCAAACATTATGACCAGAGTCAGTCACTCAGCCAGACTAAGATCCTGGCCATTGGAGACTCTGCCTTGGGCAGAACCTCCCTTGTGCTGTACTACTATTGGTAGCACAAACTTCTGCAAGAAAGGCTCATCCGCAGCATCCATTAAGGTGACCACACACTCCATGCTTGACGACCATTTCTACCCTAAAAAACATGTTAAATAATCCATCTTCCAATCTCTTCAACAAGCTCTTCACTCACACACTATGCCCTACCTTGTGAACAACCCTGAGGTCAGGTCCGTCTTTCTCTAATATTTCTCGATCTAGGGCACCCAGCTGAAGCCTGAAATTCTTACCCAAACAGTCACAACTCCCAAAAGCTGGTACATGGTCAAGTCTCCTTCAGAACGTAAGCACAAAGGGCATAATTGTTCTGTGAGGTTATTGTGAAAATAAATAACAAACCAAGCAGACTAAACTTTTAGAAGTCATTGCATTGCTTCAAGCCTCGGACATTCCTACTTCACCTGATTCCTACTCCATCCTGCAAGAGCCCCAACCCCACACTTTACCATTACGTCCATTCTTAATCCTGACCTGGCTGTCTTCTGCTCCCATGCCCATTCTCCTGATTAACCAGCCGCAATAAAACCACATCTGCACCCCATATAACCCGATACCCACTGTTCTCCCTCTTGATACAGCCCCATAACCCCACGACCCCACCCAGCCCCCGCCCCCGCTTCTCTACTTTCTCTCCAGACTCTCTCCTGCCCTCAACTTCCTAATGCTTTCTATCATTGCCTCTGCACCCTTCCTGCGATGGACCCAGGGACTACGCTTCCTTCCCTTCCTCTTGCCTCAAGCTCACCCCAGATTGTGCCACCTGTTTCTTTTTCAGAAAACACACTGGACATTTTGATCAGTTTAATAACAAAGATTTGAGTGATTTAATCAGTCTATGGTATTTCGAAACAAAGAACTTGGATGGTTAAAATGCTCGAACATGCTCTTGAACATCCCAAGGTGCTTCACATCCAATGAATTACATCCAAAGAACAATCACTGTTGTTATGTTGGCAAATATTATCTTTATTTTGAAATATAATTTTGCACAGTTTTAAAGCAGCGGAAGGAATTACAAAAAAAATGAAGAATCACATTGATGTGGGGAATAAACAAAATATTTAGAAAATAATATTGTTTATTTCTTTTAAAATTGTGTTTAATATTTTTGTTTATACACAACATAATATACAGTTTATTAATGGGGCGTATCACTTTGTTATATATTATGTACGACTGCTATTCCCCAGTAACCAGAGGGTGTTACATTATACATGTGGCACCATTATATCCAATAACACAATATATTGTTACATAAAATGTACTGGGGGATGCAACTTACCTTGTTAAGAAAGATGTGAATTTTTAGTTTTTCGTAGTGATTTTTTCTGGCTCAATTGTTTCCCATCAGTATTCAGTATTCAGGAAATAATTTCTGCTTAGTGTTGCTTCCTCTGGGGTCAATTGCTGCTGCATCTCACAGCCAAAGTTAACTGAGTGGCTCCCCACTGAATGTGAAATCTAAGTATGAGCCTTCTTGGGGTTGGGAAGGGCGGAACAAAATAAAAACAGAACATTTCTGGTCTCATTAGTAGATCATTTTTTATTATTTTGCCATCTTACCTCATATGATGTATACAAAGAAAAATATCTTGCATTTATAAGGTTACTTTCATTGTCTTTGGAGATCCCAAAGAGCTTTACAGCCAGTGCAATACTTTTGAAGTGTTGTTGCTGTTGTAATGTAGAGAAATGCATCAAAGTCTCACAAACAGCAATGAGACAACATTGTGTTTATTTCAATTGTCTTTTTAGTGATATTGGTTGGGGGATAAATATTGGCTGGGGCACGCCTGTACTCTTCTTCAAACCTTGCCTTGGGATCTTTTACGTCCACCTGAGAGGACAGACGTCTCATCCAAAAGACAGCATTCTGCAACAAGTATTAAAGCAGCAGAATCATTTTTTGTTAAAAAATACAAAAATAAAAACCTTTCTTGATGATACAAGCCTATTTTTTAAGACTGACAGCCTGAACAGCTCAGGAATCAGTGACAACAGGTTTTTATCGGGTAGTTTGCCCCTGATCTACACCGGTGCTGTTAGGGGAAGTGTTTCACCAAAGCTATCTAACATTCATTTTGATCTAATTTACATTCCTATGCCCACATCAGGTGCAGACATCGAAAGTACCATAAGAGAAGTCTGATGTAGTATTATTTAAGAGCAGAATGGGAATAAAGGCTTAGTGCCTGTTATTCACTGCTTTCCACCTGTTTTGGGGTGCTATTCAGAAGCAGGAAAATCAGCCCTCAGCTCTCTTTTTTTAGACATTCTGTAAAATCATGATGCTTTTTTATTTCATGAATCAATAATATTTGTGGTATGGTCGTCCTGTTGTTTTAAAGGGACACTCCACCTGAAAAACTCTGCTCAGCCACAGTAATAAGATCAGAGAACATGATGGTGCGAGGGGCACCAGAATATAAGATCAATGGGAGTTTTTACTTTACTGTTCTAATCTCTATCGAGAATGGTGCTAATCTGGCTTCTGGCATTGCTCTCCCCCATCTACATTCCCAACCAACACCATTCTCCATCTTAAGTGGAGCTAGTGAGCAGCTTGCAAGAAAAATAATGGATCCCCGTTGTCATCGGTACTTTTATCTTTCTTAGTGCAGTTAAAAATGTGAAGAGGATCCAAATGTCTTGAAAATTATTTTTCAATGTGGTTCTCTTGTCAAACAGGAGGCTGGGGAATTATAAAGGTGTTCCTGAGGGGTGGGGGGAAGGGTTATGGGGACCCAGCACCCCGATCCCAGTTGGGCTTCCTGCACCAGACTTTATGGCCTGCCCAGTGTCGTAGGTGCCTTAGTTGCATCCCTAGTGGTGTGAGTTCCTGCCATTGCCACGCAGGTCTAGGGACCTCCCCTGAACCCAGAACATCCATCGGGGTCATAGGCAGAGGTACAACTAGGCACTTGCGCTCAGATACGCCTAACCACGCATTTTTGAGGCCATAGCCTTTTGCTAACTTTTTGCCATTATCATATTTTCAAAAAAGATAATCTAAACATAGAATGAAAAGCGTACTGATGGAGAACAGGGTGGCGCAGTGCACACACTGGCCTTCCACCTGGGACCTGGATTCAAACCTAAGCGACATTAATGGGCTAAAAGTTTCCTCTGCTGGCTGCCAGTGTAGCGAAGCCTCAATGCGTTTTTAGTTGACGACAATTGACAAGCTCACTGAGACAGAGTGACTGATACGGGGAAAATTTCACACTGCTGCAGTAGGAGGCGCTTTTCTGAGGTTGGGGCTCGTCATTGGGGCAGAGTAGAGGGAGCTTCACTCTGCGCCTGGCTGTGCTTTAACGGATGTGGGAGTGCTTGACGTTGCCACTAGGGGGATAACTTTATCCTCACTCACCCAGCGGCAAACCCACGGGATCGGGTGGAATGCCGGTTTTGCACTCCCCCCAATATTACTCTCCATTGATTACAATGACAGCAAAGCCGAACTAGTGTAAAACTAGTGTTGCACCTGATCTCGTCAGCCTTTCCAACGGTAGGGTTAGGTTAGCATTGCCCCCAAGGTGTTTGAAAATGTGAAGAGTTCTTCAGCATTCACAACCCATACAGTTTTATTATTAAGCACTCCAGGATAGGTATGGATTCAGACTTTGTGGGGGAAAGAAAAACATCTTAAGAATAATAGTAAGAAAAACTTGCTGTTATGTATGTAAACACTAACAATGTGTAAGACTTGCCACCAGGGGGTGCACCTGTGGGAGACCCAAGGGTCACCTGCACACCTTGGGCAAGCAGGTATAAAAGGCAGACTACCATGCTGCCTCCTCACTCTGGAGTTACAATAAAGAGACCAAGGTCACAACAGTTTGAGCTGAAGATGTACAGGCTTGTGGAGTTATTCTAAACGTAACAATTGGCGACGAGTAACAGATCACGAACTTTCACGTAGTTATGGCTGCCGTTGGTATTCTTGAGAGATTTGTTGAGGGTGATGATTGGGAAGCCTTCATTGAGCGTCTTGACCAGTACTTCATGGCCAACGAGCTGGAAAAGGAAGAAACCCCGGTCAAGCGCAGGGCGATTCTCCTCACCATTTGAGGGGCCACAATATATGGCCTCATCAAAAATCTGCTAGCACCGATGAAATCAATGGACAAGACATATGAAGAGTTGTACACGCTGGTTCGGGAACACCTCAAGCCGAAGGAGAGCATCTTGATAGCCAGGTATCGCTTTTATACGCACCATCGCTCCGAGGGCCAGGATGTGGCGAGCTATGTCGCTGACATAAGACGCCTTGCGGGACCGTGTGTATTTGCTGGATTTTTGGGGGAAGTGTCGCGGGACTTTTTCTTGCTTGGAATCTGCCACGAGGTCATTCTTCGCAAACTGCTGTCTGCCAAATCCTTAGATCTGAGTAAGGCCATCACGATAGCCCAGGCTTTTATGTCCACAAACGATAACACTCAACAGATATGATTGCAGCATCGGAAATCACCAGCAAGTACTGTGCATAAAATAATGTCTTCAGCAGGTAGAACTGTACATGGCAGGCCCTACACGCCTGCAGAGGCTAGACCTAGGATGACTCAGGGTCCGCTGTGGAGCATGAATACGAATCCATTCGCACCATGTTGGCGCTGCGGGGCTAATCATCGAGCCCATCAATGTCGATTCAAGCACTACATGTGCAAGGGCTGTGGAACAATGGGGCACCTCCAGCGAATATGCAAACGTGCTGCAACTCACCACGTGGCAGAGTCAGCAGAAGATGACCGATCCAGCGCAGACCAGACTGAACGAGCAGGAGAGGCAACTCAACCTGAGGATGAAGAGCAAGTCTATGGGATACACACCTTCACCACCAAAAACCCTCCGATAATGTTAAAAGTTAAACTTAACGCCATTCCTGTCTCCATGGAATGGGACACGGGGACGAATCAATCAATTATGAGCCAGAAGGCATTGGAGAGGCTGTGGGGCAACAGAGCACAACGACCCAAGCTGATCCCAATTCAGGCAAAGCTGCGCACCTACACCAAGGAACTGATACCAGTTATTGGTAGTGCAGACATAAGAGTATCCCATGAGGGAGCGGTGCATGATTTACCATTGTGGATTGTTTCAGGTGATGGACCAAAGTTGCTTGGTAGAAGGGGGATGGGGAAGATTCGATGGAACTGGGAAGACCTCTGTGTACCTTCTCCGACGAACAATGTCTCCCTTGCTCAAAGGATGAGGAAGCCCCCACCTTCAGCTGAACCAGGCATTGAAGTGCAGATCCATTAGCATTTGCAGATCCCTGAGGCACAGGCCGCTCATCACGACCATGAGGAGGTAAAGATCAACCGAGCAGCGGTACAGGCATGGTACCCACCACCCAAAGCCAATGATCTCTTCGCGACGATGGAAGAGGCTCCAGGTCGACCAAGCAGAGTCGGACTCCGGCTAAAATGATCCGAATGCATCTTCCCGACGTCAGAGGCAAAATCCTTGGGGAGGATCCCTTTAGCCGTAAGGGCCATATCTAACTCCCTCTTGAATATATCCAATGAACTGGCATCAACAACTCTCTGCGGCAGGGAATTCCACAGGTTAACAACTCTCTTAGTGAAGAAGGTTCTCCTCATCTCAGTCCTAAATGGCTTACCCCTTATCCTAAGACTGGCTTCGAGACTTCCCCAACATCGGGAACATTCTTCCTGCATTTAACCTGTCCCGTCCCGACAGAATCCTATATGATTCTATGAGATCCCCCCTCATCCTTCTAAACTCCAGTGTATAAAGGCCTAGTTGATCCAGTCTCTCCTCATATTTCAGTCCAGTCATCCCTGAAATCAGTCTGGTGAACCTTCGCTGCACTCCCTCAATAGCAAAATGTCCTTCCTCAGATTAGGAGACCAAAACTGAACACAATATTCCAGGTGAGGCCTCACCAAGGCCCTGTACAATTGCAGTAAGACCTCCCTGCTCCTATACTCAAATCCCCTAGCTATGAAGGCCAACATGCCATTTGCCTTCTTCATCGCCTGCTGTACCTGCATGCCAACTTTCAATGATTGATGAACCATGACACCCAGGTCTCGTTGCACCTCCCCTTTTCCTAATCTGCCGCCATTCAGATAATATTCTGCCTTCGTGTTTTTGCCCCAAAGTGGATAACCTCACATTTATCCACATTATACTGCATTTGCCCACTCACCTAACCTGTCCAAATTACCCTGCAGCCTCTTAGTATCCTCCTCACAGCTCACACCGCCACCCAGTTTAGTGTCATCTGCAAACTTGGAGATTCTTCATCCAAATCATTAATGTATATTGTAAAGAGCTGGGGTCCCAGCACTGAGCCCTGCGGCACTCCACTAATCAATGTCTGCCATTCTGAAAAGGACCCGTTTATCCCGACTCTCTGCTTCCTGTCTGCCAACCAATTCTCTATTCACACCAGTACATTACCCCCAATACCATGTGCTTGGATTTTGCACACCAATCTCTTATGTGGGACCTTGTCAAAGGCCTTTTGAAAGTCCAAATACACCACATCCACTGGTTCTCCCTTGTCCACTCTACTAGTTACATCCTCAAAAAATACCAGAAGATTTGTCAAGCATGATTTCCCTTTCATAAATCCATGCTGGACCGATCCTGTCATTGCTTTCCAAATGCGCTGCTATTTCATCCTTAATAATTGATTCCAACATTTTCCCCACTACTGATGTCAGGCTAACCGGTCTATAATTACCTGTTTTCCCTCTCCCTCCTTTTTTTAAAAGTGGTGTTACATTAGCTACCCTCCAGTCCATAGGAACTGATCCAAATTCAATAGAGTGTTGGAAAATGATCACCAATGCATCCACTATTTCTAGGGCCACTTCCTTAAGTACTCTGGGATGCAGACAATCAGACCCCAGGAATTTATCAGCCTTCAATCCCATCAATTTCCCCAACACAATTTCCCACCTAACAAGGATATCCTTCAGTTCCTCCTTCTCACTAGACCCTTGGTCCCCTAGTACATCCGGAAGGTTATTTGTGTCTTCCTTCGTGAAGACAGAACCAAAGTATTTGTTCAATTGGTCTGCCATTTCTTTGTTCCCCATTATAAATTCACCTGAGTCTGACTGCAAGAGACCTACATTTGTCTTGACTAATCTTTTTCTCTTAACATATCTATAGAAGCTTTTGCAGTCAGTTTTTTTGTTCCCGGCAAGCTTCCTCTCATACTCTATTTCCACCCTCTTAATTAAACCCTTTGTCCTCCCATGCTCAATTCTAAACTTTTCTGGCCAATTTATATGCCTCTTCCTTGGATCTAACACTATTCTTAATTTCCCTTGTTAGCCACAGTTAAGCCACTTCCCCATTTTATTTTTACTCCAGACAGGGATGTACAATTGTTGAAGTTCATCCATATGATCTTTAAATGTTTGCCATTGCCTATCCACCGCCAACCCTTTAAGTATCATTTGCCAGTCTATTCTAGCCAATTCACACCTCGTGCCGTCGAAGTTAGCTTTCCTTAAGTTCAAGACCCTAGTTTCTGAATGAACTGTGTCACTCTCCATCTTAATAAAGAATTCTACCATATTATGGTCACTCTTCCCCAAGGGGCTTCGCACAACAAGATTGCTAATTAGTCCCTTCTCATTACACATCACCCAGTCTAGGATGGCCAGCTCTCTAGTTGGTTCCTCAACATATTAGTCAAGAAAACCATCCCTAATACACTCCAGGAAATCCTCCTCCACCACATTGCTACCAGTTTGGTTAGCCCAATCAATATGTAAATTAAAGTCACCCATGATAACTGCTGTACCTTTATTGCACACTTCCCTTATTTCTTGTTTGATGCTGTTCCCAACCTCACTACTACTGTTTGGTGGTCTGTACACAACTCCCACCTGCGTTTTCTGCCCTTTGGTATTCCGCAGCTCCACCCATACCAATTCCACATCATCCAAGCCAGTGTCCTTCCTTACCATTGCATTAATTTCCTCTTTAACCAGCAACGCCACCCTGCCTCCTTTTCCTTTCTGTCTATCCTTCCTAAATGTTGAATACCCCTGGATGTTGAGTTCCCAGCCTTGGTCACCCTGGAGCCATGTCTCTGTGATGCCAATTTCATCATATCCATTAACTGCTATCTGCGCAGTTAATTCGTCCACCTTATTCCGAATACTCCTCGCATTGAGGCACAGAGCCTTCAGGCTTGTCTTTTTAACAAACTTTGCCCCTTTAGAATTTTGCTGTAATGTGGCCCTTTTTGTTTTTTGCCTTGGGTTTCTCTGCCCTCCACTTTTACTATTCTCCTTTCTATCTTTTGCCTCTGTCTCCCTTTTATTTCCCTCTGCCTCCCTGCATAGGTTCCTATCCCCCTGCCATATTAGTTTAACTCCTCCCCAACAGCACTAGCAAACACTCCCCCTAGGACATTGGTTCCGGTCCTGCCCAGGTGCAGACCGTCCGGTTTGTACTGGTCCACCTCCCCAGAACCAGTTCCAATGCCCCAGGAATTTGAATCCCTCCCTTATGCACCATTCCTCAAGCCACGTATTCATCTGAGCTATCCTGCGATTCCTACTCTGACTAGCATGTGGCACTGGTAGCAATCCTGAGATTATGACTTTTGAGATCCTACTTTTTAATTTAGCTCCTAGCTCCCTAATTTCATCTCGTAGGACCTCATCCCATTTTTTACCTATATCGTCGGTAACTATATGCACCACGACAACTGGCTGTTCACCCTTATTTTTCAGAATGTCCTGCACCCGCTCCAAGACATTCTTGACCCTTGTACCATGAAGGCAACATACCATCCTGGAGTCTCGGTTGCGGCCGCAGAAACGACTATCTATTCCCCTTACAATTGAATCCCCTATCACTATCGCTCTCCCACTCTTTTTCCTGCCCTCCTGTGCAGCAGAGCCAGCCACGGTGCCATGAACTTGACCGCTGCTGCCTTCCCCTGATGAGTCATCTCCCTCAACAGTACCCAAAGCGGTGTATCTGTTTTGCAGGGGGATGACCGCAGGGGAAGGCAGCACTACCTTCCTTGCACTGCTCTTCCTGTTGGTCATCCATTCCCTATCTGGCTGTGTACCCTTTACCTGCAGTGTGACCAACTCGCTAAACGTGCTATTCACGTCATTCTCAGCATCGTGGATGCTCCAGAGTGAATCCACCCGCAGCTCCAGTGCCGCAATGCAGTCTGTCAGGATCTGCAGGCGGATGCACTTCTTGCACACGTAGTCGTCAGGGACACTGGAAACGTCCCTGAGTTCCCACATAGTACAGGAGGAGCATAACATGTGTCCGAGCACTCCTGCCATGACTTAACCCTTGGATTAACTTAACTGGGCAACAACAATGTTAAAAGGTTACTTACTGTTAAAGAAAGAAAAAGAAAAACTACTTACCAATCACCAGCCAATCACTTAGCCCCTTGGCTGTGACCTCACCTTTCGATTTCTTTCTACTTCTTTTTTGCCTTCTCCCTGTAGCTGCACCGGCACACCTCTCTGACTCACCACGAACTCCCGAGCCTCAGCGGCATGTTGGGCCTTTTTATAGGCCTCTCCGACGCACCTCCTGAGCCTCTCCGACTCATCACGAACTCCCGAGCCTCAGCGGCGTGTTGGGCCTTTTTATAGGCCTCTCCGACGCACCTCCCGAGCCTCTCGCCGACTCACCACAAGCTCCCTAATACACTCCAGGAAATTATAGGTAAAGGTGCGGCCACTGAGAAGGCCAGGAACCCACCACATTCCAATAAGTTATTGTACTGTGTAACCCATGTGAGCGCCCATTCATGGCAAATGATGTATTATCATATGGGGTCGGGGGTACCTTACAACAAGCCAAAGTAGCGGGCGAACACCAACCGGTCGTATATGTATCTAACAAAGTACTTGTAGCAAGTATTGTGTTATCACATGGGGTTGGGCGTGTTGTACAGCAAGCCAAAATAGCGGGCAAACCCCAACCGGTTGTACATGTATCCAAGGCTGTAGCCTGCGTTCACGGGACAAAAGAGACGTACCAAAGTGTGTCCCAATATTTGCTCGAGTCAGACAAGCTGCCAATCTCACAGTTTTTGGAGAGCAGAGGCACCATTATCAATGCTTTGTCTCGAATAGGTCTAACACTGTCTGTGCACTGTAATATGATCCGCCATGGGCCAGCTACCGTTGCCCACCATCGGGGTGGAAACGGCACAGCCCGCAGACCTGCTCGTTGTTATGAAAGTGCTAGAATGTGAGGGGTCAACCGTAACGGCCCCCTCAGACCTGGACCAGCCAGGATCCCACGTTATCGCATGCTAACAGCGAACCACTAGACGGGATTGTGCAGCTCATCCGTCGCAAAGACGTAATGCTCATCCCATCAGATTGACCCCTATGGAGCAACCCTGCAACGTTGCAAAGAAAGGCAGGGAGGGTACACACAGTTGGTGGCCCTGGGCCTCCATACTATGGCCCAGGATCCACGGGGACCACGCGGCCTCCCGCCACTACTGAAAGTCTCAAGGCCATATCTGCCATCCTTGGCTTGCTGGACCTTAGGGTCAGCGACAATAGTCCAGAACGGGCAGCCCAAATCATAAAGCCGAGCACCACACGTGTCACGGTAGACACCCCACAAACCCGGCTATCCCAGGTGCGATGCAGTCATCGGGCTGAATCACTCAGAACCGGGCCTTCCGTATGCTATCAGCAGAGAATGCAGCATGATCGTACGGCTCCTCCACGTGACATCAGAATAAATGATGTAGACCATGATCATGGCCCCAGATGGGCTGCTAGCACTATTGGCCAAAGAGGGGAATGGAGTGTTTGTGATGAAAATGGAGTGTTTGTTGTGAATCCATGTAATGGGCAAACGCTGAAAGCATTTGGAGCAGACCAAACTGCGAACTACAGATAACCAGGAACTACTGGAAAGGACCTGTCCCCCAGCGACCCACTAACACAATCGACCTCGCTGTCAACCACGAGGATAAACCCACCATGCTCAACAGTCTGATCAGACCAGCCGCACGGCCATGCAGCAATGATCCGACCAACTCACCCATGCCAGGACGTCAACTCAGGTGATCAACCCGGGAACGCAGAGCCCCGGATCGCCTCAACTTGTAAATAACTTGTACATAAGACTTTGGGGGGAAATGATGTTACGTATGTACACACTACCAATGTGTAAGACTTGCCACCAGGGGGCGCACCTGTGGGAGACTCAAGGGTCACCTACACACCCTGGGCAAGCAGGTATAAAAGGCAGACTACCATGCTGCTTCCTCACTCTGGAGTTACAATCAAGAGACCAAGGTCACAACAGTTTGAGCTGAAGATGTACAGTCTTGTGGAGTTATTCTAAATGTAACACTTGTCAATGACAGTGGAGCTGAGATCAATCTGACCATGGCTGTTGTTCCATCATTGACTTATATCAAAAGAACAACAGCTTGTATTTATGTAACGCCTTTAATGTAGTAAAACATTCCAAGACGCTTCACAGGGGCGTTATCAAACAAAATTTAACAATAATAATTCAGTATGTCCTTTCTGTGAGCCAGATACGGTTTGAAACCAAGGTTTATTGGGAGAATTATGAGCAGAATTAGGACCTCATCGAATTTCTTTTGAATTTTATGAGGTGTGGGGCTTAAGTGCTAGGGAATGAAGCATTTTCTATTTCAGACTTTGCATCTGGATGTGCTATTGCTGGCCTGGGAGTACTTGATGCTGACATATCTAAAATTGGAAGAATTCTATTCTGCAGCACTAACATCCTTCATTGTTGTCATATCATGCACTCCCAAGATAGGTATGGATGCAGAATAATGCAACCTCCACCATGCCCTAATAAGCCACAGCCTCAGAAAGCACCCCGACGGTATTTTTTTCATCTTGACACACCAGCATCCCTGTGATCTCTTTCTGAGTGATATTGCCAATTTATTGCCAATCAGTGCCAAATTGGGGTGGTTTTGTACTTTAGGTCCATGTCTGAAGATAGATACTGACACTCCTCAGACTGATTTAATGCAAGATTGTTGCATACAGCAGGCAGAGGAGAGCTTCAATCCATCAGTCTAAACTGGCTTTGAATTCAAATCGCAGAGGTGAGCCATTTGTATCCTTCATGCTTGGGATCAGGAAATCGTTTGTGTGTGTGTGTGTGTGCTTGTTTGTCTTTGGGGGAAGAAAGAGAAAGACAGAGCAGGGGATATTGTGGAGTGATGTGGCTGAATAGTTAATTGATGCGGCTGGTAAAATTGCTTTCCATGTCTCCCCTGTGGGAGGGGATCAATCTGTCTGATTTCTCACTCCTGAATACTATATAGTGACTCCCGCGCTTCCCCAGTGAAACTGTAAACGTGTGAACCTGATCAGACTCTGCTAAAATATTAACCACAGTCAGATAGTCCACAAGCGCTCGAGTTGAAGAGTGGTCACAGACAAGGTACCAGAGCACCCACCAAATCTCTTCTTTGATCACGCTCCTGGTCGCTCCTCCTAATCTCTGCTTCTTTGGCTCGGCATCTGTTTTACTTTACACCTCTGTAAAGCGCCTCGGGACATTTTTCTATGTTAAAAGCACTGGTTAAATGCAAGGTGTTATTGTTGTTTTCAGGAGAGGTGAGCTTCAGTATATCCTGTCTGTCAGCCAGTTAAGGTTTGAAACCCTAACACTCAGAGAATGAGCTCTTACAAACCAAAATACATTTTTACCTAAATAAAAGTATGATGCAGGTAGCTGCCTCTTAAATTGGTGTAATATCTCTATGTATATGTTATTAAATGAAAGCATTATGGAAACTGAACTTTGTCCTACAAAAGTTATTGGATAATTTCATGCACTGTGAGAATTGACAGAACAATTAACATTGTTTAGTATCTTGATAATCTTCTTGCATTTGTCAACGACAAAGTCATATGGATTAACCAGGCTATTGTACAAACAAGTCACATTTACAGCCATTAATGAAGCAGATGTTCCATCAAATGTGATGTATTACTAAGGCTTGCTACTGGCAGCACGGATCTTATTGGAAGCCCCAAATGCAGCGAAAATGAGCAGCACACTTTCTTCAGCACTACATTCAGCTGTGAGATAGGCTGTTGATACACGGGGCTGTCAGAGGTCTTGCAGTGAATCATTCCTGCTGTGGCAGGAGTAGAAAGGATGTAGCAAAAGATGCTATTTGATGCAAATCAGAGTTTTAGGGTCAACATGTCTCCCCGTGCTGATGAAATTAGTTGTTTAGGACTATGTATCAGCTGTTCCTGTTGAGTGAGTTGAACTCTGATGTATATTCTGCACAATTTGAAGGAGTTTAGGGGGACTGGTTTGCACACTGATTTAAAATTGGTTCAAATCCAGCACAGACTGAAGGACCCCTAAATTAATCTGAGCAATCTCAATTCAGCTGGCAATGCAAAAGTTTGCTTAATTCAGCACAAATTGGCACTAAATTGTCAACCTCACTGCTGAAGGCCACAGGGATGGTTGATATGGAAAGTGGAATCATCATATTGCAGTGAGTGCTGTGTTTGAAAGGTTTGGCCTGAATTGCAGCTGTAATTTAGCCTCATGGTCTTACCCCCTGATTCTCCTGGGGCACAGCTGTACCTGTGCTGCATGTACTAGAACATGACAAAGGCAGCTTAAGACACAGCAACAGGTCAGCAACATGATATGTACTCTGCATGCAGCAGCAGAGCACTGCTTCAATCAAATTACACTAAAATCAAACAAATACTTTCAGACATTATAATACTTTCAGTTACTGGTACAAAATATGTTCTGTTTTTTTTTGATCAGGTGGCATCTGTAGAGAAAGCAAGGTAGGGTTAATGTTTCAGATTGGTGACCTTTCATCAGAACAAAAATGAATCCACCTGAAACGTTAGCTTTACTTTCCTCTTTCCCCATGGCTGCTGCCTGACCTGCTGAGTGTTTCCAGCATTTTCTGATGTTTAATTTCAGATTTTGCATCTGCAGTATTTTGAATTCAGAATTTTTTTTATCCACTAGCCTCTTCAGGCCAAGTGATCAAGTTCTGTGGCAGCGCATAACATCTATTAGTGCATATATCCCTTCACTACCTATACTGCTAGAAAGAGAGGGGGAGACTGAGTTTAGGGAAGGGGAGAATGAAGATCTTGGACCGCTGTGGCTTGTAGATCAGAATGTACCTTGAGCAGTTATTCCTTTAGCTAGTCCATAATTCTTCCTTCCTTCCCTCAGGTTTGCCAAGCCCACATTAATGGTTCTGTTATAGCCCCAATGAGAGTATCAGAAGCTGGACAATTTTTAGGTGTAACATCCCTCGTCAACATTTAATTCTCACGCATTCCCACGTAGGTGCCTGGGTTAATGAGTGAATGAATTTACAGAGGTTAATAAGGATAATCAACAACTGTCTCCAAATGTTAAGTATGAATTATCTCTCGGATATTTCAAAAGCGTTTTGTTTCTTAGACTTAACAATTACTTCACATAGGATCACCCAATCTTACACTTCATATTTTTAGCATTTTTAATCATGATATACATTACAAGAATCTTCCAGCAGAGAGTTACTACTGGCAGAGGCCTGGAATCACGATCGCCTTCCTGCATCTTTACTGTCAGCATGTGGGAGTGTATGCAAAGCAATTTTTTTTCTAATGTTAATTAGATCCTTAGTCCGCTGCCATGTATATGCATGATGAATAGATCGGAACATACATTGTTTTTCTGTTAATTGGTCTATTTTGGTTTGAATACTATCAATCCCTTATAACTTGTCAACTGGACTTATTGTTCATTGTCATTAACAAATTTTCAATATTACAAGAAGTGCCCTCCTTCCCATAACTTATGAATTAGTATGAACAGCAGAGACCTGGGACAGATCCATGTGAGCCACTAGACTTTCCTCTCCTCCTCCCACCACCACAATTTCTTTTTCATTTATCCTGCTTTTTATTGCAAAGCCAGCATTCAATCCAGTTAGATGTTTTACCTTTAAGTCAAAGGGCTTACATTTCTGCTTTAATTTGATCATATGTATGGAGGTTTTAGGTAGGTTTGCAACAGATTTGTAACACTCACATTCTACGGACCCTACCCTCAGGTTTGAAGGCTATCCAGGAGACAGTTGCAATAATCAAAGCAGTTTATTACGACAGGAACACAGCCCAGTGAGTAATTCACTTTTCTGTTGAGCCATCACACTGCTACTGTGCAGGCAAATAAAGTCATGCATAGCTTCAAGGTGATCAATGCACACTCGTGGACCAGTCCTGCATGATGCTGGCACAGCCAGTGCAGCAACTACTCCACATACAACAGAGGGCGGTCTTCACTTGCTACCACCTGCTACTGTGTACCATACTGAGCAAATCCACAACAAGTATAATGCTCTAATTACCTCTCATGTAGCGATTAAATTATACAGGGTATATACATTTTTGAGTAACACAGATACGAATACGCCTGGGGCTAGAATTTCCAGTGCTTTGCCACCCGGTTTCTCGGCGGTACTGGCCGTTTTGGCTGAGAACCGGGTCGGTAAAAAATTCCATAGCTGAGTTACGTCGGTGATTTCAAAGTACCGCTGGGGCACGGACCGCCAGCGTGCACTGCCCATAGACTGTCATCGTCCGATTTTTGGCTCAGCGGTGACCTGTAAGTAAGTTGAAAGAAAAACACCCACGAGAATCAGTGGAGCTGGGCAGTAGGTGAGTAGCCCTCTGAGAAAAGGTAAGTAATTGGTTTTTACTAATTATTTTAAAATTCTCTTGCAGATTTAATTGAAAATGATCCTGAGAATGATTTACTGACTTTTTATTTTATGTTTTTTGAAAAAATATTATTTGTGTTTTTCTCCGCCTAAGCCCAACCCGCAGCCTCGGTGTAAATTTTTAGTAAATTTAATAATTAGCGGCCATTATTTTTAAGAACCGCCCAATCGGCCCAAGATTCCATTTTTTCTCCCAGAATCAGGGTGTAAAGCCCATTTTTTTCGCTGAGCGGATTTTTTTCTTTCTTGGGGGGAATTTTTCGCTGGCAATAATTTTGAGAATCTTAGTGGTATTTTGGGCAGCAATCGGGCGCTGGCGGGTTGTTTGGAAATTCTAGCCCCTGATGTTTCAAAAACATCTTATGTTACAAAATTCAATTATGTCATAATTTGAGTTAAGTGATGTCATAAATAACAGAGGGAAGTTAGAATTTAAGACAAAAAAGTTGAATTATAAGATAGAAAGTAAGATAATTATAGAAGTTAGAATTATTTCCTTGTAATCCAGTTCAGATTAAGCTACTTCAACTTTGCTTGGTAACCTTGTGGGATCAGGTTTGGTTTTATGATTAGATGGCAATGTCTGGAGTCCCAGGATTGGCTGATACTTTGATGCACCTAACATGGGTGTGATGAGACTCAACGGTTTTCTGCCATGATTCTAGTTTCAGTTGTTTGGGATGTAGTCTTCCACTTCAGAAGAAATAAATTGGAGATGGTAATGCCCCCACTGTCAAGACCAATATTCTTTTCTACTCAATCCTAACCATCAGTTGCCTATCTCCTCCAAAGAGAATCTTTACTCCTTGCCTTAAACCTGACATCACGCCTGATGATAGAAGTGTGGTGCAAGTGGGCACTGATTGGTTAAAAATTCTCCTCTCTTGTATTAAAGCTTCCTGGTAGTGGGTTCACTGATGGACAACTGCAATTAACCAAACACTGACAGAAAACACTGCATTGCTGAATGAGTCTGAGCCATTCAATAATGGCCCAGATTTTACTGTAGCGGGACAGCGAACAACACCAACAGCGAACAACATCAACCGTTAGTTAGACTTGCCCTCGCATGTTTAAGTTTTCAAAAATTTTGTGTGGCGAGTTGCTGAAAATACGAGATGATAACAGCGCAGCATGGGAGACCGAGCATCTGGGACCTGAGTGACCAGGGTAAGCAACTGTATAATCTGCTTAACCAATCAGATTGAAGGATTGTGAAATAAATAGTGCAAGGACTGAGAAGGAAGTCCTTAGATTTAATTGGAGTGGGTGAATTCCACGTCAAATCAGGTACAGAAAGAGAAATAAAGAGGTAAAGAAAGATTGGATTAAGAGATATGGGGCTGATTTTCAGCAAGGCCTCTACCCGCCCAAAGTGCTGCCGATGGCTGCCGAGGTACCGGACGGTACTTTGGTCGGAATATTCAGGAAGAAGGTTCCTCGAAGGTCGGCGGGCGGCAAATGGAAGGCGTACGCCACCAATCTGGGTGGCAGCGGGCGGGAGATCGCATTCTTACCGGCAGAGGTGCTTGCCACCCAAGTGCCGCCGAGGATGGAGTCGGGCCCACGGAGGGTCAAAGACCTGAAAAAAGAAATCACAAATAAAAAATACAAAAACTACCCATGTAGGTAAGTCGCTGTTGAAAAAGATTTTAAAATATTCATTTACTTTTTTTTCAGGCTCTTCAGACTTCCCGTCGGGCACAGACCAGCCTACAGCCAGCGGTGCATCCCCGTTCTGCCGCCGACTCCCACCCGCAGGAATCTGGGAGCTCGGCGGGCGGGAGCTCAGTTACGCCACTCGGCCGTCCGCTGACGTCAGCGGGCAGTTCTCAGCGGCTCTCCCCTCCCGCCCGCTCCAGGCCACCTCGAAAGTGGCACTGGGCGGGTCTTCGCGAGGAATGTCGGCGGGAGTCGGTGACAGCGGGTTGTAGGCTGCTGAAAATCGGCCCCATAGAGAAAAAAAGGAAAAGAGTCAAAAAAATGTTAAATTTGGCATTTTAAAATTTTCAACAATTAATACCTGATGGAATGAGACTCCACATTTATAATATTTCATTTTCACTTCCATAGAGATTGATTGGTGGTAATTAACACATCACATCGTTAAAAGGGTACTTAGGCTGGAATGGACAGAATTTAACTGTCTGTGGCCACTGCATAAGAACAGCAACTTCACACTGGTCCACAGCGAGCCAGACAGCAAGATCGCGTTTTCGCGAAGCTAACAGCGTTCCTCAGTCAGCAACTTTTGGATATTCGTGTTTAACCGCGCTTCTGTCCCTCGCCTGAAGTTGCTGTACTATTTACGCATAAATAATGACAAGCTCCATTAGCCTCACCGTTCCTTTGAAAGCAAAATCGGGCCCAATGTGATGGTAAATAACATTCTGCTTCTTTAAATCGACAAGTAACAGCTGTTAGGTATTCTATGAATGGGTTGATAGCTTTGATCTCAGCTCTCTCAAAATATTGAATGTTGCTCTGATTTTTGAAACCTGCATGCAACAAGCCACAGCAAGATATCACGATATAATAGTTGGGGGTAATTATTCTGAGCTGTTGCTGTGAGTCATGGGGAAATGCCTGATTGCTTGTAGTGAAAATATATGATGATTCATTACTATTTCCTGACTTCTCTCCTGTTATAAACATAATCTCATTTCCTCCTATTACCTCCAGCTGTGCATATTCAGAGGACCTTATATAATTGGTATGCACTGCTACTGGTTCACTGGAAGCAATCCACAATTCAGAATCTCACTTCTCTCAACTATAAGCTGCCATCATTTTATATTATTTTCAGGTCACGTGCCTCCCTCTTCTCTCTCTTATCCTCCGACCAAGTGTTGAAATGTCCTTGCTATAAAAGTAGGAGCCCCTTTTCATTGTCCTGGTGGCTGTTTGATCCTATCGACCATTAGTCCATTTGAAGTTAATGCTTCCCGTATTATTAGTTCTTCAGTGGACCCTCAAAGAGTAAAACGATTTCTCAACATTGATAACAGGCATCTGCAAATGATTTGCCCTGTTACTTTTGCATGAGAGGAGAGAAGGAAAAGGAAAATAACATCAAACAGCATTAGTCTAACAGTGCAGGAAGGCTTACTCTGAAGACATTTTTGATTCATTTGATCTCTGCTGTGCAGGAACAGCCCTGAAGAAAATTGTTCTTGCAATTTTCTATCAACCTGTGGAGATGGGCTTGGCTTCTGTTCTGCACCTCCCAACGATGATGAGTTTCTATTCCTTTGCATACTATGTCGCCAACTTGGATTTAAGACAAGATACAGATAGATACTAGAGCAACAACAGTTTATATCTGCCTTTGTTTTCATTTTTCACTTTACCGGGGAAAATGCTACGAGGGTCTCCAAAGGGGTTAAAGGCCTCTGTTTAATTGATGTTCCGAGAACTGATTTCCAGACATGTACACTAGCAAGACTGGAAAATGTTTTATTTGAACTCTAAAAGCACCCGGCTTGAATGGTTTGAAAATAACTCATTTTTAGATTAAATCATTATATTACTCAATAACAGTCCCCAGCTACCAATAAACATGGCCTACCTGCTCAACCACACCTGGAAACATCTGTCAGCAAGACACTCATTTTCCTCTGCACATACTGCTTTGAATTTATACGTAAAATAGGGAGAGCTGTAGCAATAGAAGATGTAGCAAAAGATTTGCAGAAGGATTTAGATCAGTTCTGCAATTGGGCTGACAGATGGCAGATGAAGTTTTATACTATAAATGTGACATATTGTTCATTGGTTGAAAAATGTCTACAATGAATGGGATTGAATTGTCAGAGGGAGACATGGAAAGGGACCCAAGAGAATCAATAGATCCATCACTTGCTAAGCAATTAGAATGCCAGGATATATAAATAAAACGATAAACTAGATTTTACTTTGAAATTTTCCCCATTGTGCGCACTTGCAGGACAGAAAATGGAGGCAACCAAGGAAGGGAGGTTTACTGCTGATTCCCCACCCCCCACCCCCCAAAACAGAGCAGTTTTCCTCTGAAAACATCCCCACACCCCCCTCCACCTACTGTGCGTAGTCTGCACCATGTGGGATTTAGCCCAAAGACCTATTTCCCTCTCCTACCTAACATCCTTGCCCTGTCTCCTGAAAGGAATGCTTCAGTGATAGAGGCTGTGATGCCTGTTTATAGTGGGCCACAGGGCCTGCAGTGTTGAAGGCTTTTTCAGTTAATTTTGAAAGCTAGGCCTCAGGTTACAAAGAGGTTTTCCTCTGGCCTCCTTCGGTTATATCCAATGTATTCTTATGCCAACATTTTTTACGTGTGTGAGAAAAGTTGCATGTTTCTCTTCTCCACACCCCAGTTAGGTCTCCTGCACTGCCTGGCAAACGCACCCAAGAAACTTGGTAAGAGGAATCACACGAGTAGCGCAGCGATGATTCCATAGATTAGATCAGGGCTTTGTAACATGTTTGTGAACCCACAGCTCCTCCTTCTATAACACCATTTGTTGGTACTGTACCATCACAACACCCTGGCATAACTGTTCTTTCAATAGTCAATAGTTGTCCTGTGATGATAAGAGACTGAATTTTGCTCATAAGTAAACTTTATGTTTTTCATAACTATCAGCTGAGATCGTCTGTTTGACAGAGATGTAGCGACTGAAAATGAAGAATTGTACTGTTTTTGAGTTGCATCTATTCCAAACTTTATAAGATATGTACCATGATGATTATATGAATAGATTTATTAAGTTTATATCATATTTCACTTTTTTGTTGCCCTCTCCCTTTGGATATTATTATATTATGGACAGGCAAAAGTAGTGCTACACCAAGTCATCGCAAATTAGACTCCCTTTTTTTGAGGAAAGAGTTTAATGTTTGGTTTCAATCTGAGAGGCCATAAGAATGGCTGGCATGCAAAAGAAACAACGAACTTGCATTTATTTAGTGTTTGATTATGTCCTCAGGCTCCTTCACAATGCAATCACTATTAATATGTGGATAAAAGTAGCAGCAAGGTCTCTGAAACAGTAAATGAGATGAATGAGTAGTTAATCTGCTTTCGATAGTCTTGTTTGAGGGAAGAATGTTGGCCGAGCACCAAAAGCCCTTCCAGCTCGTACTTAGATTAAGCCATCGATCTTTAACATTTTGTCCACCTGAACAAATAGACAGGACCTCAGTTTAGCATCTTATCCAAACAATGCAGCCCACTCTCAATTCTCACCCTAAATTATCTGGAGTTGAGGTTAAACCTGTTACCTTCTGCTGCAGAGGTAAGAGCACCTATTGAGCCAAACTGATATTGTAAATGTCACACTGTTACAATCATGCATCATTGAGCAAAGTAGCAGCAGATTTAATCTGTGTCCGGCCCATGCTTGGAACATGTGAAACAACTGCTTGAGGGACAGTAGAGCAGGAGATTTGCTCTGAATGCAACCAGTGTTATATTTGAGCTGTCAGTGCTTAACGTTAACAATGTTTCCATTTCCCAGCATGACCATTGATAAACTCAGTTATTGACTTTACTTAAGGTGCTATCCCTGCCCAAACAAGCACTGTTACCCATGGATATAGGGAATTGCAACAATGAGGAAAGTAACATAACAGGGCAAGGGGAAGAGCGAAGCATGCGTGTGAAGTCTTTACTTTGATTGGAGGCTTTCAATGCATAATCAAAAAATTAAGGACAGAATGTACTCAAAGTTTGTACATGTGCTTTTCTGTACTGTATATATTAGTCATTTTACAATTACCACAACTGACAGGTCACAAATGCCTCAAGATAGGATCTCAAAGCTACTTATTAGCCCGTCTGCTAGGAACGTAGGAGCAGGAGGCCTCATAGCTTATCATTGTTCTATGGATTGATTATAACAGTCATTAGCTGCATAATTCTGTAGAGAGAATCCCTGTTTTTTCCACAATACAAGACATAAGCCATTCAAAATGGTTCAATGAATTTCTGCTGGAATTCAGTATTTTCATCATTGCATGCTGCCTTTCTTTACCCATGCTGCGCAGAGCCCATAGGCTAGGGTGTTAATGGGATTTTAAACGATAAGTTCGGTGTAAACACACACTCCTTCATCATACAATTATGCACGGAAGTTCTTTTTTTTCTCTCTTTCTCCTACATTATTCCCCAGCTGATGTAGTTGGAATATCTACATTACATGCTTGTTTATTGTATGCATCTTCCATTTTTATGTTGGAGGCTACATTGCTCATTCTGTGACTTAATGGCTGTCAGAAATAATATCCACAGTATTATTTCTAACACAAATACAGATGGTATCCTGAGTGTTTGTGTATCATCATAAACATAGAAAACATAGAAAATAAATGCAGGAGCAGGCCCATTCGGCCCTTCGAGCCTGCACCACCATTCAATATGATCATGGCTGATCATGCAACTTCAGTACCCCATTCCTGCTTTCTCTCCATACCCCTTGATCCCTTTAGCCATAAGGGCCACATCTAACTCCCTTTTGAAGATATCCAACGAACTGGATTCAACAACTTTCTGTGGTAGAAAAGTCCACAGGTTCACAACTCTCTGAGTGAAGAAGCTTCTCCTCATCTCAGTCCTAGATGGCTTACCTCTTATCTTTAGACTGTGACCCCTGGTTCTGGACTTCCCCAACATCGGGAACATTCTTCCTGCATCTAACCTGTCCACTCCCATCAGAATTTTATATGCTTCTATGAGATCCCCTCTCATTCTTCTAAATTCCAGTGAATATAAGCCTAGTCGATCCAGTCTTTCTTCGTAGTCAGTCCTGCCATCCCGGGAATCAGTCTGGTGAACCTTCGCTGCACTCCCTCAATAGCAAGAATGTCCTTCCTCAGATTAGAAGACCAAAACTGCACACAATACTCAAAGTGTGGTCTCACCAACTTAACAACTGCAGTAAGACCTCCCTGCTCCTATAATCAAATCCTCTTGCTATGAAGGCCAACATGCCATTTGCTTTCTTTACTGCCTGCTGTACCTGCATGCCAACTTTCAATGACTGATGTACCATGACACCCAACTCTAAAATATCAGTTCATAATTCATTGATAAGTTTTGTTATAAAGGCCATGATGGAAAGACTATTTCTATAAGTGAAATAATAATAAATAAGATTGATTGCTACATAATTGGAAATATTTACCGTAATACATCATGCAGATGTGAGATTGGAGACCCAGGAGCAGACTGGATTACATGCAGGGGAGGTATTGAGTGGGAGCCAAAGTTCAAGGTCATGAGTGATTAAAATGAACAGAGGATTGGGAGAGAGTGGGAGCGAAAGCTGAGACCCAGCAGACCCCAAGCAGCAGAACAAAGGCTGAGGTCTGTCAGTTGGGAGCTGCAGGAGCAAAGCATACAGAAGATGGATGGTGGTAATAGGATGCCAGGGAGTGAGCAGCAGTCAGGACTGGTGATAACCGAATTCAGAACATGCTGCCAGGCATTGTGGGGATAAGATTACTTATCATTTTGATTCTACTGTGCAAATAATAAAATTACTCTGTGGAAAAAAAACATCATTCCCCCCAGATAACCTAAGTTGTCTGTGCCATTTATCATAGATAACAATGTGCTTTTAAGAACCATTAAGAGCAGATGTCTCAAACAAAACTTCTATACGTTTGAAATTATCACAGAAAGAAACATTTGAAGAATACAATGAGACAGCATCAGAGGATACGGAGTTTCTGTCTATTGACAATTACATTGATTGCTATTGTGAACATTCATCATCCTTATAGCTTCAAATGCCTGGTTATGCTCAAGGCAGCTTAAAAGTAAACATCATATTGATGGTCTGAATTCATACATTGTGTGATGTAAGAACATAAGAACATAAGAATTAAAAGCAGGAGTAGGCCGTATGGCACCTCGAGTCTGCTCCGACATTCAATAAGATCATGGCTGATCATCAGCTTCAACTCCATTTTCCCACCCTGTAATGTATGCATCTGTGAGTATGCTCACAGGTTTGTAGAGCTGTTGAGTTGTGAGTGGCTTAGCCAGTCACGTGATGTGAGGAGGACACAAAAAAAGTGCAAAAGGACATAGACTGGCTAAGTGAGTGGGCAAAAATTTGGCAGATGGAGTATAATATTGGAAAGTGTGAGGTCATGCACTTTGGCAGAAAAAAAATCAAAGAGCAAGTTATTATTTAAATGGAGAAAGATTGCAAAGTGCTGCAGTACAGCGGGACCTGGGGATACTTGTGCATGAAACACAAAAGGTTGGTATGCAGGTAGAGCAAGTGATCAGGAAAGCCAATGGAATTTTGGCCTTTATTGCAAAGGGGATGGAGTATAAAAGCAGTGAAGTCTTGCTACAGTTGTACAGGGTATTGGTGAGGCCACACCTGGAATACTGTGTGCAGTTTTGGTTTCCATATTTACGAAAGGATATACTTGCTTTGGAGGCAGTTTAGAGAAAGTTCACTAGGTTGATTCCGGAGATGAGAGGACTGACTTATGAGGAAAGGTTAAGTAGGTTGGGTCTCTACTCATTGGAATTCAGAAAAATGAGAGGTGATCTTAGCAAAATGTATAAGATTATGAGGGGGCTTGACCAGGTGGATGCAGAGAGGATGTTTCCACTGATAGGGGAGACTAGAACTAGGGGGCATAATCTTAGAATAAGGGGCTGCCCATTTAAAACTGAGATGAGAAGGAATTTCTTCTTTCAGAGGGTTGTAAATCTGTGGAATTCACTGCGTCAGAGAACTGTGGAAGCTGGTCATTGAATAAATTTAAGACAGAGATAGACAGTTTCTTAACCGATAAGGAATAAGAGGTTTATGGGGAGTGGGCAGGGAAGTGGACCTGAGTCCATGATCGGATCAGCCATGATCTTATTAAATGGCGGAGCAGGCTCGAGGGGCCGTATGGCCTACTCCTGCTCCGATTGCTTATGTTCTTATGTAAGACTCAATAAAATCCCAGCCAGTTGGGTTCAGGGGATCCACGATGAGACAGGTGGTTGTGAGCCTGGTGGATGAAGTGGTAATATGTAGTGTGATTGTTAAACCTTAGCTAATAAATCAACTAGTTCTTAATAGCAATGTGTTGCTATGAATTCTTAAGCAAAGAACCCATGAATCAAATATATTACACGCCCGATCTCCATATCCCTTGATTCGCCTTGAGTCCAAAAATCAATCAATCTCAGCCTTGAATATACTCAAAGACTCAGCATCCACAGCTCTCTGGGGCAGAGAATTCCAAAGCTTCACAACCCTCTGAGTGAAGAAATTCCTCCTCATCTCGATCTTAAATGGCCTACCCATTATCCTGAGACTATGGCCCCTAGTTCATGACACTCCAGCCAGGGGAAACAACCTCTCAGCATCTACCCTGTCAATCTCCTTCAGAATCTTGTATGTTTCAATGAGATCACCTCTCATTCTACTAAACCCCAGAGAGTATAGGTCCATTCTACTCAATCTCTTATCATAGGACAGCCCTCTCATCCCAGAAATCAATCTAGTGAACCTTCATTGCACCACCTCCAAGGCACGTATATCCTTCTGGAGCACGATGTGTGACCACAACTTGCTGGCCTGCTTCAGCACCATCACTTCCCTGTTGGACAGTGGGGAACACAGCAGTCAGCGATCGCATGACATCACCAAGATGGAGCGTAGCTTGTGCCTGCGATGCGATCAATGCTACAACGTCACCCGTGGCATGCGCCACACACTCTGGCACTCCACTGTCACTGCTGGAGCCCATCTGCCTCTGTGAGAGGGCAAGGATGAGCTCGTTGGAGTCCTCAGATGCACGGACAATGCATGAGGTGGCCTCCACCACACTCACAGCAAGTGTGTCTATGCTCTGTGGGACCCTCCCCAATGCACCCATGAGGTCGCGGCGCATTTCCATATTCTCCCTGGGTATACCCACCAAGTTCAGGTCCATATCTGCCTGTCTCTGAGCAGGACTACTATGCTGACTTACCCTCCGGGGAGCTGGCCTTTAAGTTTCCCCTCCCGCTGGGCGTTGCTGTAGACCACTGGGGCCAGGAACCTCAGAGTCCTCAAACCCCTCAAAGTCACAGATGGGGTCTGACGGTCAGGTATCACATTGTCCTCCCCTCCCTCATCATTTCCCCCATGCCCAGATATCGACAGCTCATGGGAAGGCAGCTGCGCCTCTGGCTGGTCATCTATAAGCACAAAACAATCGACATTTGGTTAGCAGCAAGGAGTGGGGGGGAGGGGGGGGGTTCAGATAGATAAGGTTGTATCAGATATGTAAAGGGGCGAGGCCACTTGATCTTAAGGGGCCAAAATTGCCCCTTCCAATAAGGCCTCTGGAGGATCCGCCATTTTAGAAATTCCCTGCCTCAGGAGCGGAGCGGTGTCCGGGGCCATTTGGCCCGTTTTCCTGCCACGGCGTGCAGGCGCTGACCCCTTTCCAACTGGCGAGGAGTCCCTTGCGAAATTGCCTCTTACCCGAAATTGCGCCATGGGACCGGCCCCGCCGCTGGCCAATGCCCCCGTCAACAAAAGGTGCATTAAAGGGGAGGGCGCACTGCCGCGGCCACCATGTTATTTTTGTTTTTCAGCCAACTGACAATTATGCTCCCAGGTTCGGCCGGGCCACCAACAGGCAGCCTGGCACCCCCTCTTTGGTGCCAGGCTGCTGGCCCGGCTGAAATCCTCCCTGGTGGCCCAGTGGACCTAACTAAAATATCAGCAGAGCTCGCAACAGCTCTCCCCTTTAACGGAAGAGGAGAGACGTTGCCACGCGTCAGTGCAACGCGGCACGTCCACGTCACGCTGATGCCATCAGCTGATCAGGGCACCAGACCCGCTGTGAGGTCACTTCCACCCCGCACTCGACCGGAACACCGCACCACAGAGAGAAAAAAACAAAGTGCTGAATTTCTCTGGTATCCGCCCCAGTCTGTTTAAAAATGGTAGGTGAGCCCCATTTTGGGCGGAGGACAATTTCTACCCCGAGGGGTCAAGGAAGTCGCATCAATCACAAATTCCATTCACATACCATTCACTACCTGTAGGGACTCGACCTCACCACCGGCCACCGCGCGAACTGGTGTGCCCATGAGGGCCGACACTCTCTGCTCCACGTCTGTCAGCTCCTTCGGATCAGGCTGTCCGCCTCTGGTGCAATGTTGCTCCCTCCTATTACGCAATAGCTTGGCCTGCAATAAGAGCAAGAAGGAGGGTTGAGTAAGTGTCCACCTCCTCATGTTCCTTCCATAATTCAATAGCTGCCACTGTGGAAGAGCAATTGTGTTCAGTTCAATCTGTGTGGCTGGTGACTGGGGATCTAGAAAGACTGGGAGAAGGTGCGAGCCAGGTAGCATAGTGGCTCAGGATGATGTTTGGACAACGCATATCAACAGTGGAAGGGGAGTGCGAGGAGGGTTGACAATGATTAGAAGACAAGAAGGGACGTGCATCCTGAATGCAGAGGGTATGGCTGGAGAACTGAGCCTCCAACTTTCAGGTGGCTTCAACAGTCCACACCTTGGCCTGGAACACATAGGGAAGGGGCAGCTCCATCAAAGACTTAACACTGTGTGAGATGCTGATCTTGCAACCATGGCAGGCCTACATAAATGTGAAGGGTACACACCCTGACGACCCTCGTGAGATCGTTGCGAGCATTGTGTGCCTGTTCTGGCCACCATGTCTGCCGCTGACACCTCCTGCATTATCTCCCTCCGTATCCTTGTGAAGACACTGGGCATGGGCCTCCTTCTATCCACTAGACGCAGTGCAGGCCGCCTCTTCTCTATGGCCTGCACTTATGCCTCAGCAACCGCTGGAGCGGCATGCTCATTGTCTTCCCACCTGTGGAGCCATCTCTCCCACTGTGATGGAGTGGGTCAGTTCATCTGCACATGCGCAAAGGAAATTGCCGCATCCTAAAGTTTCGCCTGCGCCCGGGAAGATTGGAACATATCTGCGCATTCTGAAATGTAGATGTTTTTTTAACACCGCGATTTTTGGCTGGGGTGGAAAAACTCCCTTGTGTAATGCCTGAGTTTGCGCCCCCAATCATGGAACTTCATTTTTTGGCAAATTTTGCTGACGAGGGCGCAAACTTTTACCAGGCAGCTTCAGGACCACCCTGCCGTCATTATCACACCAAAATCTCGAAAGCTAAAAATCCAGCCCTAAGACTCTAGGTTTGAACTTCGGCAAGTCACTCTCAAACTTAATGTGAAATTCTATCATATTATGATCCCTCTGCCCCAGAGGATCCTTTAGTATGAGATTGCTAATTAACCCTGTCTCATTACACAATACAAGATCGAAAATAGCCTGTTTCCTGGTTGGTTCCATGATGTATTCTTCTATGTACTGCCCACGTTCCTTGCCCCATCACACATTGTAAGCTCCATATCCTCTAAACCACAATTGCTCCTTGCACTTGTTGAATAGGTTTGATATTTGTTCCTGATTTTGTTGCTAATTTTTGTTAACATTTATTGTGTGGCTAAAGCAGTATCATTGCTGCTAATATTTAGTTGCCAACCCTTTCTTATTACATCACATCATGACAGAATGTTTGTAGACGACAGCGGACCAGAATTCAATAATGCAGATGTGAGTAGGATTTATAATCTGATTTGGTCATAGGCAGATAGACAGACAGACAGACAGATAGATGGACAAATAGATAGATGGACGGATAGAAAGATAGACAGATAGATAGACAGATGGATAGACAGACAGACCAATAGATAGACAGATGGATAGACAGACAGACCGATAGATAGACAGATGGATAGACAGACAGACCGATGGATAGACAGATGAATAGACAGACAGACCGATAGATAGACGGATGGATAGATAGACAGACAGATAGACAGACAGACCGATAGATAGATGGATGGATAGACAGACAGACCGATAGATAGATGGATGGATAGATAGACAGACAGATAGATAGACGGATGGATAGATAGACAGACAGATAGATAGACTGACGGATAGATAGACGGATAGACAGACAGACTGATAGATAGATAGATGAATGGATGTGTAATAGGTTCTCCAGGAAATTCCTCTGAGTTGCTCCCTCTCTATCGACATTACCTGCATAAAAAGGGTTTCTCAGCGACTCCAGCAAAGTAGCGCGGGTGCAGGAAGACCAACTCCGAGACATTTCCAGGACATTCTAGATTTTACATGAAGGCTTATTCAGCTGAATGGCCTTTTCTCATCCTATGCTTGTTTTACAATGTATTACTGCAGCTTTCTCACTGTCGACTTCTCACAGTTCGCTCTTGTCCTGAGTGTAATGCACATATTCCTACTTGTAATATAGCATACACTTCTGGTATCCATCATCCTATGTGCAATCTACACTCTCAGCTCCCTTTTGTTTTGTACTTAACATGCACATTCCTATCTCTCTGACACCCCACATGGTTTCTTTGACCTGCACTTGTAAATTACCTTTGCCAGCTTAAAACTAATGAATTTCAGTTCATTAACAGACATTCACATAACTCATGCCATTCTTTAAAAACTGAGCTGTACTTTTAAAACAATTATTCCAGGTGATTTATGACTCTGTGCTGCATTCAGAAAACAGGTAGAAATTGACTTTGGGATTTGTACAACGTCTTTGAATCATTTAAAATTTAACATGAAGACCATGAGCATCTTCTGACAGACGGACACCATCAACCTTCCTTTTGAATTACTCCAGCTTGTGTTCTTTGTGTTCAATATGCTGTCAGATTTCTAAATTCATCTGCTTACCAGAGTGACTGTGTCTGTCTGTCTGACTGTGAGCGGGCCACATTGTTTGCATGCCCAACACGAGACTCCCAAAGCAAGCAGTATACTCCGAACTCCTAAACGACATCGAGCTCCAGGTGGGTAGAGGAAACGTTTCAAGGACACCCTCAAAGCCTCCTTGATAAAGTGCAACATCCCCACCAACACCTGGGAGTCCCTGGCCAAACACCACCCTAAGTGGAGGAAGAGCATCCGGGAGGGCGCTGAGCTCCTCGAGTCTCGTCGCCGAGAACATGCAGAAAACAAGCGCAGGCAGCAGAAGGAACGTGCGGCAAACCAGATACCCCATCCACCCTTTCCTTCAATGACTGTCTGTCCCACCTGTGACAGAGACTGTAGTTTCTGTATTGGACTGCTCTCTCACCTGAGAACTCACTTTTAGAGTGGAAGCATGGCTTCTTCGATTTTGAGGGACTGCCTATGATGATGATGTTGCAGCAAGATTTCTTTGTAATATTTTGCATGCGTTCATTTGCATTTTCAAACTGATTTCCAAATGATTGACCTCTTCACTAGCCACACTCTTCCACCTTGTCAATATTATCCCCTTCCACAGGCACTGACAGACCTCTGATACTTCATTCAAGTGGCCATTTTTGAAGTGTGAGCCAGAATAGTAATGGTACTCAGGCTTTATGATTGCAGGTACCTAAATAGAAGAGCTCAATCTTATATTCATCTAAAATCAACACGCTCACTTTCCAGTAAAAACCATTGGATAACAGTGTGATTGAACTGTCTTCTCCCTCTCTAACCTCGGGACACAGAGCCCAATTGTAGTGTATCTATTGCCAGCCTGGCTATGATTAGCTCACACATCTTTAGCTCACCCTTTGTGTCCAGTCCTGGTATGGCAACCACTTTCTGCTGTCAGATTTAAAACTTATTCCTATTGTATGAATTTGGTGCAGGTTGAAGAAGAATGCAAAAACTGGTTCCAGTGCAGTTTTAAAAGTATCCCAGCAATATGCATGCCTCAGAGGTTGTTATTCTCATTCGGACACTCACAGTTTCCTTCATAAAATACATGAAATGAAAGGGCATTGTCACCTACGGCCATTTTTTGCTAATAATTTATTTTAAATGCAATGACAAACCATAATGAAGGCTGTTTCCAGTGGGGTTCCACAGTGCTCAGTACTAGGTCCCTTGTTTTTTGTGGTATACATCAATGATCTAGATTGAATACAGGGGGTATGATTAAGAAGTTTGCAGGTGATACTGAAATTGGCTGTGTGGTTGATAATGAACAAGAAAGCTGTAGACTGCAGGAAGATATCAATCAACTGGTCAGGTGGGCAGAACAGCGGCAAATGGAATTCAATCCGGAGAAGTGTGAGGTAATGCATTTGGGGAGGGCTAACGAGGAAAGGGAATACACATTAAATGTAGGATACTGAGCAGTGTAGAGGAACAAAGGGACCTGAGAGTTCATGTCCACAGATCCCTGAAGACAGCTGGACAGGTAGATAAGGTGATTAAGGAGGCATACGGAATGCGTACCTTTATTAGCCGAGGCATAGAATACAAGAGCAGCGGGGGTTATGTATGAACTGTATAAAACACTAGTTAGGCCACAGCTAGAGTACTACGTGCAGTTCTGGTCACCGCATTACAGGAAGGATGTGATTGCACTGGAGAGGGTACAAAGGAGATTTACAAGGATATTGCTGGGAGTGGAGAATCTTAGCTATGAGGACAGGTTGAATAGGCTGGGTTTGTTTTCCTTGGAACAGAGGAGGCTGAGGGGAGACCTCATTGAGGTGTATAAAATTATGAGGGGCCTAGATATAGTGGATAGAAAGGGCCTATTTTACATAGGGATCAACAACCAGGTGGCATAAATTCAAAACAATTGGTAGAAGGTTTAGATGGGATTTGACGGGAAATTTCTTCACCCAAGTGGTGGTGGAGGTCTGGAACTCATTGCCTGAAAGGGTGGTAGAGGCAGAAACCCTCACCACATTTAAAAAGTACTTGGATATGCACCTGAAGTGCCGTGACCTGCAGGGTTACAGACCTAGAGCTGGAAAGTGGGATTCGGCTGGATAGCCTCTTGTTGGCCGGTGTGGCCACAATGGGCCGAAATGGCCTCCTTCCCTGCTGTAAACTTCTATGATTCTATAATGTAGAATGAGGTACAGCTCTTCCGGTTACCTCCTCCTCTTTAAATAACATGCCCATATTGGGCATCATTCAGGAAATGATTGAATTTGAAACCAATATCCTGAGTAAAGTGGAAGCCCTATAAAAGAAAGAGGAATTTTTGGGGGAGCAAACTGGGAACCAAGGATTAGCAGCCATCTTTCCTCCGTATCGCATCTACTTCTCAAACGCAGTTTAGAAGCAGGGCAGAGGAAAACCAGCCTTACTGCCCTTTCATCTTTAGAAATCACAATTCAGACTTGACATCAAGGTTTCCTCTCTCTGCTGGCAGAGGAAAATTGATATTGCTCACCTTTATAATTTAGATTGTATAAATAGTACTTAAATGGACCATCTCCTACCCAACATGTCTGTGATGGCCTTATTAAAGGCAAGGTGATTATTTTAGAAAAAATGTTAGTGAAGCTCACCCTGTAGCAGGGTGGGGTCAGAGAGAACTTGATGCATCCCTTTCCCAAATCCCACAATTAACTATCCCAATTCAGAATAACACCTTTGTACTCTTGAAAAAAAACACACCACATCCCATCACTCGAGAAAGTGAAGTTGTTTTACCGTATATACTCGCGTATCCTGCGATCTCGCGTATCATGCGACCCCTAAATTTTCGTCCCCAAAACATGATTTTACCATATATCTCATGTATCATGCGAGTCACTTTTTTGAGATCGAATACAGACCTTAACATGAAACATCGAGTGGATTCTGCTGTGAAAGCTGTTCGCGAATCGAACACCGATACAGCAATCGTTCCAGCTGGCTTGACTAGCGTCGTTCAGCCACAGCCTCTACTGTGTTTGGGAGTTGTGGGTGGCGGAGGTCGGGTCGCCGGGGGGGTGGGGGGGGGTGAAGAGGAGGTCGGGTTGGGTCACCGGGGGGAAGCGGAGGTCGGGTTGCCGGGTTGGGGGGGGAGTTGGGGGAGCGGAGGTCGGGTCGCTGGGGTAGGGAGAGCGGGGGTCAGGTCGGATCCGGTCCGGTCTCTTTCCTCCCCCCCCCGACCTCCGCGACTCTCTCTCCCCCCCCCGACCTCCGCGACTCTCTCTCATCCCCCCCCGATACAGTACAAGCGACAATAGAGGCTGCAGTCCAGCCCAGGAGATACCTGCCGAGATTCAGCGTGGATACGGTCTGCTTAACAGACTAACAGCCTAATCTTGGCCAGCACTTCACACCCGCAAATTTTGTATCTCGCGTATCATGCGACCCCCCAAATTTAGGTTACAATTTAGGTCTTCAAAAGTCGCATGATACGCGAGTATATACGGTATATGCCTTCCAGGGCTAGTTGATAGCTGATTTGTTGTCAATTATGACTGCCTTTATGCCGGTGCATATGTTATCCAACAGTTATTATTTACAGCAGTTGGGTTTGAAATGGTCTGGTTTGTCTTTTCTCAATTTGTATAAGCTTGCTCACTCTCTCATAATTTGAGTGTGGCATTGGTTTGAACCAATCCACATCGGAGGTACACTTCCCCCTGGGTGTCTTGAGAAGTACTGCAGGACCATGACTTAAGGTTTGGTCTGTTGGGATTGAGCTGTATGCTGATTAGAGGTAATAGTTTGCAAGATTTCAAAACAAATCTGAGACCCGAGAAGAAAAATACAAAATAGAGTGCAATCATATTTGTTTGTTTATTATAGAATCACAGTAGCTAGTAAAATGATACCTGCTAGTACAATGACTCAGTCGATTAAATGCTGAGAATCAAGGGGCTAGATTTTCCATTATTTTTGCATGTATAACATCCATTTTAACGCAGAAAGGACATGTAACGCCCTGATATCCCCCATTTAGCCACAAAATGGAAACTAACTGACACCCATTTCTCTGTCACTTATCGCCGAGCGTTACTTTCCGCATGTGCGTAACGGCAAGAAAAAATAATACCGCCCGCCCACTTTTTTTTGGCGGATTCATCAGAATGGGCGATCCCAAAGCCCATAATATTGCCCGGCGTTACTTTCGGCACGTAATTAATGCCAGGATTTAATAATATCGCCTGGCCACTGTTTTTTGTCATAAAGACTACATTTGCCAAAACTAATGCCCAGGAGATCGCCCATCCTTACTTTCGGCACCTTGCACACACCTCGCCAAAATATTGCTCACCAAAAAATCTGCCGAGAAAAAGTGGAACTAACCAGAACTATTCACAGCGGTATGGACACCATGTTCTAAATCACTAGTCGCATCATTTCAAGCCTTGCTCTGCTTCAACCTCGGGGGAGTTTGGATGTACTGTGGAGGTCTTTGGAGGTTATATGAACATCTGAACAAACAAACATCGTACCATACTGTGGACGATTGGAATTTAATAGGTGTCTGAGTGGGGACATTCATTCTTTGTGACCAATCGGTGGAAAACAGATAGCTATTGGAATGGGGCCTGTCCTTTCTCACCCTCTCTTGATGATCACTTACATGCTACAGAATCGAGATGGCAGAAGGTATGCTCAGCAACATCATGTGCCCAATGTAAGACGTGACCGATTGATGAGGAGGACCAGACATTCCACCCCCCGCAAGTACCTCAACTTGTCCAATAACACTGCGCTTTCACAAAGAGGTTATCACTGAGATATACCAGCTCATCAGGGGAGATCTGCAGCCTGCCAGCACCATCAGTACTGCACTATCCATCGAGGTCAAAGTCATCACGGCACTGTCGTTCTACGCTTCTGGTTCTTTTCAGGCCGCAGCTGGCGACAATTGCGGTATGTCTCAGCATGCCACACATTACTGCATTAGACAGGTCACTGAAATCCTGTATGCATGCAGGATGGACTTTATCAGCTTCATAGCTGCAAGACTCTTACGTCAGGAGCTCATAAATTAGCGTTTTGCCTGAAAGAATGTAGGTGGTATTTACAAAGCTGACACGCTGCTGGGTGTGCAGGTCAGACATCAATGGTGTGCATCACCTTGGTGATAGTTAAAGTTTAAGTTGATTGAAGTTAAGTGTAATTATACCCTTTTTGATGTTAAGGAATCACCAGTGTGTAACGGTGCAGCTATCTGAGCCAATGCGCAACAAGGTTATGTTAAATAAAAAACACTTAAACCGACCATTTGTCTGAAATCATAAGTATTTCTGTAAAAAAACAACCCTTCCCCCACCCCACCCCCCGCTTCTCATCCCCGTCTCTACCCCTTCCCCTTCCCCTGCTCACCCCAAGCCGCCTGGCCGAGGAACTCCTCTGGCGCTGCTTCATTGGGGGGGGATGACGGCCAAACCGCTGCTTGGATGGATACGGGAGAGGACAGTCCCGAGGTGGGAACTTGCTCAGAGCCAGAAGCAAGATGTTGCTTCTGGCTCTCATGTCATTGGCAATGGGGGTGCGGCACCTTAGGGTGCTGTGCCGCGCTCCGGGACCACAGGGAGGCCTCTGCCACCAGTGTTCCTGGCTAACAGCTGCAGGGCCTCCTCCATCCCTTCCATGTTATATATTATTTATTGGACAAAAACTCAGTTCCAACTATGTTCTTGGTGCTTAGTAGGCTTTTTGCTACCTGTGTATCTCCTTCGTGCCTCCCACAACAGCCAAACAAGCACACATCACAGCCACACATGCCTTCAGTCCCTCTCTGCTCCCTCTCTGTTTCCTCTTCTGCGCATGTAATGATGACCCCTGACCTCCTGAATCGCAGGAAACGAACGTTATGGCAGAAGGTCAGAGAGATTTAACGTGAACGTTCATTTCATATTGCTCATGGTAACACCCAATTTTTAAAATGGAGACTAAGAGCTTTGAAAATAGGTGACAAGCCAGCGATCTGAAAACCCATTTTTACCGCCCACGCCGGAAATACCGCCCACTTTTGGGCGACCCAGAAGTCATACCTGTTCTGTATTGAGTTTGCTCATTTTAGGTAGCATGATGAGAAGAATATACTTGGTTTCCTTTCCCTCAGAGCTGTAGGAGGAACAGTGGACAAAGGGATTCTGATACTGGGTGACAGAGAAGGTAATGAAAGCTATTAGGGACAAAGGGATTCTGATACTGTAAGTTATTTTTGACAGAGAATAATAGGGATCAAGATAAAGGGGGGATTGTAAAGTCCTTACACAATACCACAAATCCACACAAAGCACATTCTATGGATAAGGTCACTCTGTGACCTGCACCTTTATTCATAGGACCAAGAAGTGATGACCCTGCATGGGACCTCCCTTTATATGCCTGGATGACCAGGTGAGGAGTGTCTCCCACAAGTTCACCCCCTGTGGTCAATGTGTGCATTTCTCAAGTAGATACAGTATTGCAGTGTTATTACATGTAGGTTACATACATGACAGGGGCAGCTTAGGGTATAAAAGGACTTTAAAAAAGTTAAGCAATATGAATTTAGAATTGCTGAAGAAGTTAAGACAAATGGCAAAAAAAAATTAAGTGGAAAAAGGAAATGAAGCATGTAAGTATAAGGCCACATGCTACAGAAACAGGTATCAAAATGAGTGTAAATATGACTATTGCCAAAAAATTGTCTAGTTACAAGAGAAAAGGACAGTATAAGAGGAGAAGCAAAGAGGATGTTCCAAGAGAATCAGCTTGATGGATGTAATAAAATTAATATTACTACTGTTAAGAGCCGAATAATTGAATAAGATTCAAGTAAATAAAGCACCCTGGCTGGATGGGATTCACTCAAGACTTCTTAAAGAACTTTAGGATGTGCTAGTAGAACAACTGGCAGAAATATTTATTAGTTTGTTTAGAAAACATTGTAGTATGAAAGCATGGACCTTACGCTAAACATCTGTGAGACAAAGGTCCTCCACCAGCCTGTCCTCACCGCACAACACTGCCCCCCAGTCATCAAGATCCACATCGCAGCCCTGGACACTGTGGACCACTTCCTATATCTTGGGAGCCTCCTATCAACAAGAGCAGGCATCGACGACGAGATCCAACACCGCCTCCAGTGCGCCAGTGCAGCCTTTGGCCGCCTGAGGAAAAGAGTGTTTGAAGACCAGGCCCTCAAAACTGCCACCAAGCTCATGGTCTACAGAGCTGTAGTAATACCTGCCCCCCTGTATGGCTCAGAGACATGGACCATGTACAGTAGACACCTCAAGTTGCTGGATAAATATCACCAATGATGTCTCTGCAAGATCCTAAAAATCCCCTGGGAGGACAGGCACACCAACATCAGCGTCCTCATCCAGGCTAACATCCCCAGCATTGAAGCACTGCCCACACTCAATCAGCTCCGCTAGGCAGGCCACATAATCCGCATACCAGACACGAGACTCCCAAAGGAAGTGCTCTACTCGGAGCTCCTTCACGGCAAACGAGCCAAAGGTGGGCAACGGAAATGCTACAAGGACACCCTCAAAGCCTCCCTGATAAAGTGCAATATCCCCACTGACACCTGGGTGGCCCTGGCCCAAGACTGCCCTAAGTGGAGGACGTGCATCCGAGAGGGCGCTGAGCAACGCGAGTCTCAACGCCGAGAGCATGCAGAAATCAAGCGCAGACAGCGGAAAGAGTTTGCGGCAAACCAGTCCCACCCACCCCTTCCCTCAACGACTATCTGTCCCACCTGTGACAGAGTCTGTGGCTCTCGTATTGGACTGTTCAGCCACTAAAGAACTCACTTCAGGAGTGGAAGCAAGTCTTCCTCAATTCCGAGGGACTGCCTATGATGATGATGATGATTATTTCAAAAGGGATTTGGAGGAGCAATGTAGGTAAAGATGAATTAATCTCGTATCATACCAGAAAAACTTCCAGAGTCACTATGAAAGGCAAGGTAGTGGAGCACATAGAGTAATACAGCATGGCTTTACAAAGGGACAGTCCAACCAGAGCAGTTTCATAGAAGTTTTGATAGAGTAACTGTTATATATGTAAACCTGTAAATACCTTGTTTACCCACCAGAGGGCTCATCCCCTGGAGTCCCAAGGGATCCCACAATCCCTTGGGAGCCCCTGTACATAAGGAGGCCTCACAGGCTGGCGAGGCACTCTGGAGACCTGTAATAAAGGACTACTGTCACACATTACTTTGAGCTTACAGTATCTGGTCAGATTCTTTATTCAAGATATAACAACTAGCGACGAGATACAGATGACAAACCCCACCGCAACAATGCAGAGAAACATGGGCATCCTGGAGAAATTTTCGGAGGGAGATGATTGGGAAACCTTCGTGAAGCGTCCCGACCAATACTTCATGGCCAACGAGCTGGAAGGAGAATTGAACACTGCCAAACGAAGGGCGATCCTCCTCACCGTTTGCGGGGCACCAACGTATGGCCTCATGAAAAATCTGCTCACTCCAGCGAGACCCACAGAGAAGTCAGATGATGATTTGTGCACACTGGTCCGGGAGCATCTAAACCCGAAGGAAAGTGTTCTGATGACGAGGTACCAATTCTACACATACAAGAGGTCTGAAGGCCAGGAAGTGGCGAGCTACGTCGCCGAGCTAAGGCGCCTTGCAGGACATTGCAAATTTGAAGAACACTTGGAGCACATGCTCAGGGACTTCTTTGTACTTGGCATTGGCCATGAAGTAATACTTCGCAAACTTTTGACTGTAGAGACCCCAAACCTGAGTAAAGCCATAGCGATAGCCCAGGCGTTCATCGCCACCAGTTACAATACCAAACAAATCTCTCAGCACACGAGTGCTGCTGCAAGTACTATGAACAAAGTGATGTTGTTTTCGAATCGTAACGTACAGGGCAGGCCTCACATGCCTGCAGCTGCATGTCCACAGGTGACTCAGAGTCCACCATCAAGGGTGATGAATGCAAGGCCATTAACACCTAGTTGGCGCTGCAGAGGTGATCATCGTTTCCATTCATGCCACTTCAAAGGATACATTTGCAAGGGCTGTGGAATAATGGGACACCTCCAATGTTTGTGCAGGCGAGCTGCAAACCCTGCTAATCCTGCAAACCACCATGTTGCAGAGGAGGGCAGATCCACGGTGAATCATGACGAACTAGAGCCTCAGATTGAGGAGGCAAAGGTATATGGGGTGCACACATTTACCACAATGTGTCCCCCGATAATGCTGACGGTTGAATTAAATGGACTCCCGGTGCCAATGGAGCTGGACAAGGGTGTGAGCCAGTATATAATGAGCAAAAAGGCTTTCGATAAATTGTGGTGCAGCAAGGCCTCAAGGCCAATCCTGACTCATTCATACTAAACTGAGAACGTACACAAAGGAACTGATTCCTGTAATAGGCAGTGCTACCGTAAAGGTCTCCTACGATGGAGTGGTGCACAATTTACCACTCTGGATGGTACTGGCTCATGGCCTCACGCAGTTCGGCAGGACCTGGCTGGAAAGATATACTGGAACTGAGACGACGTCCAAGTGCTCTCGTCCGTCGACGACACTTCATGTGCCTAGGTCCTAAACAAGTTCCTCTCGCTGTTCGAACCGGGCATCAGGTAGTTCCAAGGAACAAAAATGCAGATCCATTTAATTCCTGGGGCACGACCCATCTATCACAAGGCGAGAGCAGTACCTTACATGATGAGAGAGAGAGGGTGGAGAACGAGCTGGTCCGACTGCAACGAGAGGGCATCATTTCGCCGATCGAATTCAACGAGTGGGCCAGTCCGATTATTCCAGTCCTCAAGGAAGACGGCACCATCAGAATCTGTGGTGATTACAAAGTAACTATCAATCGTTTCTCCATGTAGGATCAATACCCACTACCCAAGGCAGACGACCTATTTGCGACGTTGGCAGAAGGAAAATCATTCACAAAGCTGGACTTGACCTCGGCCTACATGACGCAGGAGCTGGAGGAATCATCGAAGGGCCTCACCTGCATCAACACGCACAAAGGTCTCTTCATTTACAACAGATGCCCGTTTGGGATTCAATCAGCCACGGCGATATTCCAGAGGAACATGGAAAGCTTGCTGAAGTCGGTCCCGCGCACCGTGGTCTTCCAGGACAACATCTTGGTTACAGGTCGGGGCACCGTCAAGCAGCTGCAGAACCTGGAGGAGGTTCTTAGTCGACTTAATCGTGTGGGGCTCAGGTTAAAACGCTCGAAGTGCGTTTTCTGACGCCTGAAGTGGAGTTCCCAGGGAGAAGAATCATTGCGGACGGCATCAGGCCCATCGATTCGAAGACGGAGGCAATCAAGAATGCACCGAGACCACAGAATGTGACGGAGCTGCGGTCGTTTCTAGGACTCCTGAACTACATTGGTAATTTATTACCGGGTCTTAGCACACTGTTAGAACCACTGCACTCTTTACTGCGTAAAGGAGATGAATGGGTATGGGGTAAAAACCAAGAAAATGCTTTTGAGAAAGCTAGTAAGCTGTTATGCTCATGTTGTATGATCCATGTAAGCGTTTGGTACTAGCATGTGATGCGTCGTCATACGGTGTCGGGTGTGTATTGCAACAAGCTAATGAATCTGGGAAATTGCAAACTGTTGCTTATGCATCCAGAAGTCTGTTGAAGGCTGAGAGGGCCTACAGCATGATTGAAAAAGAAGCATTAGCGTGTGTTTATGGGGTAAAGAAAATGCATCAATATCAGTTTGGGCTAAATTTGAATTGGAAACCGACCATAAGCCACTTATATCCCTCTTTTCTGAAAGTAAGGGGATAAATACGAATGCATCGGCCCGCATCCAGAGATGGGCGCTCACATTGTCCACATACAACTATGCCATCTGCCACCGACCAGGCACAGAAAACAGTGCCGATGCTCTCAGTAGGTGCCACTGCCCACCACAAGGGTGGAGATGGTACAGCCCGCAGATTTACTCAGATTCACGGACTATCCAGAACAACCCACAATAGACTCTACCTTTTTTGACCCACCAACACACACACAAGTGGCAACCGACCCAGCGGTTGACCACGAAGCAGAACCCATCACCTGCAGCAGCTCAGCAGGGCTCACCGCACCCAGCAGCCCGGCAAGACCAGCTGCGTAGCAGCTCAGCGAGGGCCCAACAAACGACTCACCAAAACCAGCATTTGCATCGAGACAATCAACCAGGGAAAGGAAGGCCCCAGATCGACTCACATTGTAAATAATTACACTATTGACTTTGGAGGGGGGAGTGTTGTTATATATGTAAACCTGTAAATACCTTGTTTAACCACCAGAGGGCTCATCCCCTGGAATCCCATGGGTGCCCCTGTATATAAGGCAGCCTCACAGGCTGGAGAGGCACTCTGGAGACCTGTAATAAAGGACTATGGTCACACATTACTTTGAGCTTACAGTATCTGGTCAGATTCTTTATTCAAGATATAACAGTATCACTATGTAAGTAAAGTCAAGAAAATAGATGACATTACTTGGAATTTGGTTACACTTTTGATGAGGCATATCTGAGAAAACTAGTTGAGAAAATTAACAGATAAAGGCCCCAAGTTTCCACATGATTTGCGCCTGATTTTTAGGAGCAACTGGTGGAGAACGGACTATCTTAGAAATCGCAATTCTCCACATTTTGTTTTCTGCAGTTCTAGTCAGTTAGAACAGTTTCACTTTGGAACAGAATTTTTTCTTCAAAAGGGGGCGTGTCCGGCCACTGACGCCTGATTTGAAAGTTTCCACAATGAAAACGTACTCCAAACTAACTTAGAATGGAGCAAGTGAAGATTTTTGTAGAACTGAAAAAACCTGTTCTACACATTAAAAAATCAGGCGCAGGTTACAAATTAGGCGCCCAGAACGAGGTGGGGGGGGAGGGGGGGGGAGGGAACTCATTAAATTCTACAATAAATCCTTATTTATACTTATACAAATATTATGCAAATAAATCCAACCTGAATAAAAATTTATAAGCAAAGAAAAGATTAAATAAACCATCTTCCTACCTGTGTGAAAGTGCTTCAGGCAGGGAGAATGCTGCAGGAAGCCTCACAAGTTGAGGCAGCCGTTCCCGATGGCGGGGGGGGGGAGGGAAACGGCTGCCTCAACTTTCTGAGGCTTCCTGCAGCCTTCTCACTGCTGCAAGAAGCCTCAGTGCTGATCATGGAAGGGCAATGTGCTTTTATTAAAAAATGTTCAAAAATTAAACAGCTACAAAGAACTACAGAAATGGCCGAGTGCCAATGTTTCCTTCACACTGCGCGTGCGTGAACGCTCCAACGCGCACACGCAGGGTTGCCGGCAGGAAAAAAACTAATTTAAATGGTACCCGCCCCCTCCCACTTACAAAATCGGCACAAGTGGTAGGCTCCGCCCCCCTGGGCGCCGCGCCAAGCTGCCATGGAGCTGTAGGGCGCTCCAGAATTGCGCGTTTTTTTTCCGGCGCCGTTTTCGGCGCGAAAAACGGGCGCCCAGCTCGGAGGGCCGCCCGTTTTGTAGCGTGTGGAAACTTGGGGCCATAGTATTGTCAGCAGAGTGCTGAGGTAGATTAAAATTTGGCTGGGAGAAAGGAAATCGAGGCTCTGTGTAAATGGGAAATATCCTGGGTGGATAGGTGTGATCAATGGCGTCCTGAAAAGTTCCGTCTTGGGGCTACTGCTCTTCAGCTTTTTCATAAGTGATCTGGAAGAGGAGATCAGTAGCTTCATCTCAATGTTTGAAAATTGCACCAAAATTGCTGAAGTAGTTAATATGTACTATTGGTCAGGACACAAAGCTACTGGAGATGTATACTGTTTGGGCAGATGATTGAGCAATCAGCCAATGCAATTTAATATAGAGTCGTGTACTTGGGGATATGGAGCAGGCAGAGGAGTTACAGAATTAATAGCAAAATACTGACCAATACAGATCATGAAAGTAATCTTGGAGTTGTAGTAGATAGGTCCTTCAAGACATGAAGCCAATGTCTGGCTATTATCAAAAAAGCCAACCAGATACTGACATCCACTTATTCTGTTGTTTTGTGCCAATGTAAATAACCTTGACTGACCCCTGAGCTGTATTAATTTGAATATAAAGAGGAATAGAATATAGAACAAAGGACATTATCCTGTCATTATATGTACTTTGGTCAGGTCCCACCTAGAGTATGTATACTGTTCTGAAACCCACACTTCAGAAAGGATGCAGTTGAGCTGAGAATAGTGCAGAGAAGATAAGGAGCAAGAGAATTAATCATATGAGGATAAACTTAAAGAACTGGGGCTCTTCCTTTTGGAGAAGAGAAGACAGAGGGGGATGTCATTGAGGTTTTCCAGCCATTAAGGCTTACGAGGATCAGTCACAGTTATTTATATTGGTACAAAGGTCAACAGAATAGGAGGACACGGATATAAACTAAGAGGAGGTAGATACAGGCAGATTGTAATGAAACATCACTTTACTAAGAGGGTGATTAGTTTTTGAAACAACCTATTAAGAGAGATTGTAAGGGCAAATAGTTTAGATCTCTTGAAAGTAAAATTGGACAAATATCTTAGAGAAACACATCAGTGGTGCAATTACTAGAGCAGTGTGAAAGCAGATTATATGGTCTTTTGCAGCCTTGAGATTTTCTACATTTTTATGTTTCTAGAGAAGAGAAGGAGGTGAAATGGCAAGGATTCTTATTCCTGGTTGCTATCCAGTGACTATTGGTAAAAAATGCATACGCATGTACATGATAACACTTGGCTGTGAACTTGAATAATCTGCCAAAGTTCATTCTCTGTGGTCATACATAATAATCAAATAATAGAGTGGAAGCAAGTCTCCCTCGATTCCGAGGGACTGCCTATGATGATGATGCATAATATTGGATTAGATGGCAGAGGACAACCAATCCCTATAGAACCAAATGTCAGCAAGACAAAAGCAGAAAAGCTTTTATAAAGAAAGCAAATTTATCCAAATGTCAGCTTGACTTAGTTGTAGCACTCTCGGCTATGGGTCAAACCTTTGAGAATTAAAATCCCCTCCAGGATTTGTAGACATAATAAAGGTTGACATTCCAATGCAGTACTGAGAGAGTGTTGTGTTGTCAGATACATTACCCTTCGGATGAGTGATTAAACTGAAGTTATGTCCTGTTCTGTGATCCAGATGAATATTAAAGATGTCATGGTACTATTCAAAGAAGAGTGAACAGTTTTCCAAGTGTCTTGCCCAACATTCCTCTTAACCAAAAAAACCATAATCAGGAATTTCCCTGGAGCTGTTCACATTCTGCCGAGGTTTCCAAAGCACTTCCGACAGTGGAGTGACAGCAGCTCTGAGAAAATTCCTACCAACGTCACCCATCTCATGGCTATTTGTGGGGTCTTACTATGTGCAAAGTCACTGCCATGTTTACATACCCAACACCAATCACTATATTTTAAAGTAATTCATTATATTTGAAATGCTTTGAGACACTTTCAAGAGCTATGTTAGGCTGTTATATAAATGCAAGTCTTTCTTAATCTCTTTTCCACTATCACTTTTCAGGAAGTTTTCAACCTATTAGATCTCTTTCTAACCATGGATAGGTTTTAGATCATTTTTATGGATTACACTGAAGGTTAAGCAATAAATTTGTTATTAAAGCACCTTAATCCATCTGATTTCTTAGGATGGGCTCATAGATATCTATTAGTAATCTTAGGTACAGTTTGGTGCTATATTACTTACGTGTATTGCAAATTAGGGCAGGCAGAGAGAGAGTTGAGTCACGATAAAGATAGAGAAAGCAGGTTCAGTCCAGTTTTGTTGTGGTTTGTGGTTGCAGAGTTTTCATAGCCCAATTGGAAGCTAGTAAGCTTCTGGAAAGCATGTAATTGAAGTTATGTTCTGGAGCTATCATAGAAGCATAGAAATTTACAGCAGAGAAGGAAATCATTCGGCCAATTGTGTCTGCACTGGTAGAAAAAGAGCTATCCAGCCTGTGATATCTTCAGGTATTACTGAAACACACACATAGCCTTAAGATGGCAGAATCTTCCAGAACTCACCAGTCAGATGACCTGGTCCCTTTATTATAAACAGCGCTGGCTACAGTGCCACAGGAGTCCACAGTGTGGAGTTACAGACATTAAACTTCTCCCTCCTTAATGAAGAAGTACTTATAACAAACAATTATCATACATAACTTGCATGGTTATACATAACAAAAGATATTGATTTATTTTGCCATATTTGCAAATCAAGCTTACCACTTATTTTCTGTTTCGAAGAGGATACCTTCGCTCTCGAACAGAACCTTCCAAACATGGTGTCGAATTTAAATTCATTCGAGGCTGATCCTGAGAAACGTTTTCCTCCAAGGGATGACCTTGATTTCCATTTGAACTCTCTCTAACTTCAGATTGTTTGTCTGCTTGATTCGGACTCAGACTTAAATTCTGACTTTCTCTTAGATTTGTTTCCAGTACATTGGATGTAGGATATGCTACTGGTGTATCAAAACTATCTGATGAGTCAGAAATAATTGAATCATTCCCACCTTCAACTCCTTCCATGTCTGTGGGTAAAATATGATCAATGTGAACAAGCCTAACCGGCCCATTATCAAACATCTTAACCAAATATGTGCGAGGACCACATATCTTCACCATTCTTCCTAGTAACCACTTTAACCATTTATGATGATGGTTCTTCACTCTCACCTTCTGATTTGATTTCACACTTCTCTCTTTTACTCTACCTCTATCATGATTCTCTTTCTGTCTTAATTGTGTATCTTCTATAGACTGTGCCAAGTTTGGTTTTAACTACGAGAATCTGGTTCGTGGCTGTCATTTGAGAAACAACTCTGCTGGTGTTCTACCAGTAGTTGTGTAAGGAGAATTACGATACATAATTAGGAAATTAGCCAATTTGTGGCTCAATGACAACTGTCATTTCTTTTGATTTGGAACCAACATCTGTTTGATGAGGGCACGTTTTACAATTTGTACTGTGCGCTCTGCTGCACCATTTGAAGCAGGATGGTACGGTGGAACCTTGGTATGTTTCACACCATTTTTGCTCATGAACTGTGCAAATTCTTCTGAATGAAATTGTGGTCCAGTTTCAGAAACAATTTCTTCTGGGAGGCCAAATGAAGAAAATAATCTTCGTAAAATGTCTAATGTTTTACTTGTTGTTATTTTCCACGTTGGAAACACCTCGACCCACTTCGAATGACTATCAATCATAATGAACAATTGTTGTCCTTCTAGCTCAGAAAAATCAATATATAGCCTTTGCCACACCCTGGGAGGCCATTTCCATGGCTGTAATGGTACTGATGGTGGTTGCTTGCTTACCGATTGACATGTTGTACACTGACTGACGATATACTCCATATCTTTATCAAGACATGGCCACCATAAGTAACTGGGTGCAAAACGCTTGGTCAAGCACATTCCCAGGTGCTGGTCATGGAGGTCTCCTAATAGTTTGGACCTGAATTTATTTGGTATAACCATTCTTGCACCCCACATGATACAATCTTTATCGACTGATAATTCATTCCTATGAATGAAGAATGGATGAATATCTTTGTGAATTACCTGGTTTGGCCAGCCATTTGCAATATAATCATACACCTTTGACAGAACTGGGTCACGTTTGGTTGCTCTACCAATCTCTTCAGCTGTGACTGGCAGTTCACCAATGTATGAAAAATAGAACACTTCTTTCCTATCGGGTGTAACTTGTGATGGGGAAGACAATCTAGACATGGCATCAGCATTACTGTGACCAGCTGATGGTCTGTATTCAATATCATACGTATATGCTGACAAGATCAAAGCCCATCTCTGCATTCGGGCTGCAGCTAATGTTGGAACGGGGGACTTTGGATGGAGGATTGCTGTCAGGGGCTTATGGTCTGTAACGATGGTAAACTTATGACCATACAAGTATTTGTGGAACTTCTTGACCCCCAAAAACTAATGCCAAAGCTTCCCTTTCGATTTGCACATAATTACACTCACTGGCACTGAGAGTGCGTGAAGCAAAAACAATTGGTCTCTCCTCCCCACTACGTAATACATGAAGAGATCACTGCCCCAACTCCATACGGAGAGGCATCACATGCTAGCTTAATCTCCTTAGATATGTCATAGTGAACTAACATGGTGCTCTCTACCAATTTGCTTTTACACTCCTTGAATGCTGTATCGCATTCTTCTGACCACTTCCAATGGACCTGTTTTTTCAATAGTTCATTCAATGGATGTAATACTGTAGCCAAATTTGGTAGGAACTTCCCATAATAGTTCAAAAGACCCAAAAATGATCGAAGTTCAATGACATTCTTGGGAGTGGGTGCATTTCTGATTGCATCCAGCTTTCCCTTGGTTGGATATAAACCATCTTTGTCTTCTCTGCACCCTAAGTACTCCACTGAGTTTTGAAATAACTCACATTTGCGAGCAGACACTCGCTCTCTGTGCTTCTGTAGCCGCTTGAGCACTTCATTCAAACGTTATTATGAAGTTGCCTGTTTGGTGCTGAAATAAGTATGTCATCTAAATAACATACTACCCCTTCAATACCTTGCAAAATCTGCTTTATCACCCCTTGGAATATGGCAGGGGCGGAAGACACTCCAAATGGTAGCCTATTAAATAGATGAGTATTTATAGTCAGGCATGACTTGGACTCCTCATCTAGTTCAAGCTGCAAGTAGGCATTCGTAAGATCCAACTTTGAGAAGATCTGATCACCTGTCAGTGTTGTGAACAAATCTTCTACATTTGGCAATGTATTGGGGACGTTACCCTCTAGAACCTGGTTTACGGTTATTTTATAATCATCACACAATCTTACCTTACCATCAGATTTAGGTACAACAACAATGGATGTAACCCAATTACATCAATCTTTCTTAGAAATAATGTTCTCAGTCTCTAGTCTTTTGAGTTCTTGCTCAACTTTCTCCTTGAGTGCATATGGTACGGAACGTGGCTTGTAGTAAACTGATCTAGCGTCCTTCTGTACCCTGACACTCGCCTTGAAGCTTTGGATCAGACTGCCTGTTTCACAGAACACCTTCGGATAATTCTTGATGACATCATCCTTTGATGCAAATCTTGTTTCAATACGAAAAATCTCACTCCAATCCAGCTTCAGTGATCCTAACCAATTTCTCCCTAGTAACGCAGGCTTGTCTCCTACCACTACTATTTGAGGCAAGCTCTGAAATTGATCCTTGTATTTCACCGGTACGGTGATACGACCTACCTCAGGAATATTTTCTCCCAAGTACCTCGCAACTCTAACTTGGATTTCTCCAATGGGAAATCACGCAATTTGTCGAGCTATAGTGACTCTGATACTCCACTCACGGATGCACCAGTATCGATTTCCATGGGTATCTTGATTCCTGCAATATCTATGTGGATTATGATACTTTTTGAATCACTGCAAGTTAACCTCATGCTCCTGATGATGTTTAGCTCTAACATCTCCTCGTCCTGTTGTTTTTCTTCAATGGTATGTAGTCTCTGGGGATTTCTACTCATAGCTTTGAAAGCTGGTTTACCCTTCAGTTGTGTCCTTTGGCTTGTCAGGCACAATCAAATTTTTCAAGGTTTCACACACCTCGAGGCCTGCTTCAGTTAAGAAAATAGCCCTTTTTCATTCCAACATCACCCTGTTATGGTTTTCATCATTGGGGACTTCAATTATATTATTTGCGGTGAAAAACATTTCTAACTGCTCCACATATGCTCTGAAACTTTCATGGTCGCGTTGAAACTCCTCCAAATGCCCTATTACTCCCATATGCATGGACATCGGGACTCTGGCAGTTCAAACACGTGTGCTTGTAATTTACCTCAGATTTGTAGGTGTTAATCAAAACAGAGAAGCTCTCAAAATCTCTCTGCCGGCTGGCTGAATCCTCCACCAACAAAAATGCAGCATTGTTTTATCCGCTTAATCCTATCTTCGCTGCCATTGTGATATATTCAGGTATTACAGAAACACACACACAGCCTTAAGATGGCAGAATCTTCCAGAAGTCGCCAGTCAGGTGACCTGGCCTCTATTATAAAGATCACTGGCTGCAGTACCACAGGAGTCCACGGTGTGGAGCTACAGACATTACACAGCCTAATCCCACTTTCCAGCTCTTGGTCTGTAGCCAGTGTACATTTTAAATATGATGAGGGTTTCTGCCTCTACCACTCTTTCAGGCAGTAAATTCTAGATCCCACTGCCCTCTGAGTGAAAACAATTCTCCCCAACTCCCCTCTAATCCTTCTACCAATTACTTTAAGTCTATGCCCCCTGGTATTGACCTCTCTGTTAAGAGAAATAGGCCCATCCTATCCACTCTATCTAGGCCCCTCATAATTTTATACACCTTAATTAAGTTTCCCCTCAGCCTCTTCTGTTCCAAAAGAAACACACCCAGCCTATCCAATCTTTCTTCACCGCTAAAATTCTCCAGTTCTGGCAAGATCCTCATAAATCACCTTTGTACAATCTCTAGTGCAATCACATCTTTCCTGTAATGTGGTAACCAGAACAGCACGCAGTACTCTAGCTGTGGCCCAACTTGTGTTTTATACAGTTCAAGCATAATGCCCCGCTCTTATATTCTATGCCTCGGCTAATAAAGGAAAGTATCCCGTATGCATTCTTAATCACCTTATTTACCTGTCCTGCTACCTTCAGGGATCTGTGGACATGCACTCCAAGGTCCCTCTGTTCCTCTACATTTCTCAGTATCCTACCATTTATTGTGTATTCTCTTGCCTTGTGAGCCCTCCCCAAAAGCATTACCTCACATTCCTCCTGATTGAATTCCATTTGCCACACTTCTGCCCACCTGCCCAGTCCATTGATATCTTCCTGCAGTCTACAGCTATCTTCCTCACTATCAACCACACGGCCAATTTTGAATCATCTGCAAACTTCTTAGTCATGCCCCCTACATTGAAGTTTAAATCATTGATACATACCACAAAATGTAGGTGACCTAGCACTGAGCACTGTGGAATGCCACTGGAAACAGCTTTCCAGTCACAGAAACACCCATCGACCATTACCCTTTGCTTTCTGCCACTGAGGCAATTTTAGATCCAACTTTCCACTTTCCCTTGGATCCCATGGGCTTTTATTTCTTTGACCCACCTGCCACATGGGACCTTATCAAAGGCCTTGCTGAAATATATGTAAACTGCATCAAATGCACTATCCTCATCAACCCTTCTCGATACCTCCTCAAAAAAATTAAAATCAAGTTAATCAAACATGACCTTCCCTTAACAAATCAATGCCGACTGGCCTTGATTCATCCATGTCTTTACAAATGAAGATTTATACTGGCCCTCAGAATTTTTTCCAATAATTTTCCCACCACTAAGGTTAGGCTGACTGGCCTGTAATTATTTGCTCTATCTTTTTCTCCCTTTTTAAAAAAAGACACAACGTTAGCCGTCCTCCAGTTCTCTGGCACCACGCCTGTAGCCAGAGAGGATTTCCTCCCTTGCCTCTCTTTACACCTTACATCTCAATCGATTTGAACAGAATCCATAATACCTTGTGCACTCCACTTTCTTTGTGGTGAGGTTTTAATGCCTCAAGGACCAGAGTCAGATTTTAAGATGTTTGACCGATGAAATGTGTCTTCCTATTTTCTGAATGTCTGTTTTGTCATGCTCGCTGATCATGCTGCGATAATACTCAATCCATCTCCAACAGACTAAGCAGATGATTACAAACAGCAAAATACTGAGGATGTTGAAAATCTGAAATATAAACAGAAAACGCTGGAAACATTCAGCAAGTCAGGCAGCATCTCTCTCCGCAGATACTACCTGACTTGCTGAGTATTCCCAGCATTTTCTATTCATATAAGCAGATTATTAGCCTGTCAAAGTTACAAGAGTAAAGGTCAATAATCTTCATTTTGCTTCCATATTAAGAAGAAGTCCCAAAATGTTTCGATTGATTTTTGACTTTTAAAAGCAATTCAGGGGATGTGGTTATGTTGGACATTCACTTCCCTCCCCACAGTAGCACGTGTCACTCACTCTCTCATTCTCACCATCACAAGCTTTAATCTAATAGTTTAGCAAACACAAAAAAACAAGTATTATTTCAAAGAAATGTATTGCTTATTTAAATATGCTTGCAAAACAAATGTAGGTGGATAGAGCCCAAACTAAAAAGGGAAAGAGAAACAATTGTGAAAATGCTGCAGAATAAGTAAGAATTAAAGCAGAACAGTAATAAACCTGTGGGACAGGCTGATGGACATTTATTCTTTTGTATTTTTGTAGAAATCTGTATTTTATGGGCTATTCTCCTGAGAGCCCTGATGTCTACCTAAGATATTTGTTGGCAACACCAAGAAAGGGAACCCATATTGTATTCATCAGAGCTATGCAGTAACTGAGTTTAAAAAAAAATAAGATCAATCTATAAACAGGCGAATGACACAGTACAAAAGCAAAATACCGCGGACACTGGAAATCTGTAATATAAACAGAAAATGTTGGAAATACTCAGCAAGTCAGGTAGCATCTGTGGAGAGAGAAACAGAGTTAACGTTTTGAAATGTTTCTCTCTTCACAGATGCTGCCTGACCTGTTGAGTATTTCCAGCATTTTCTGTAACTACACTCAGTACTGTGTAAAAATGCAAAATGCACTCTGGTGCTCTACAATGATGCATGCTGCATATGCCAGTCCAACCTGCCCTCAAACAAAATGGACATTATTTGGATTCCAGGAAGAGGCCCTCCAAAAAAAATGGTTTTGCAGTTCCTGAAGCTATCACATTTGTTACAGAAAGGCTTCACACCATTTACAGTATTACAGCATTCAGTCAGTGCACAACACATCTCTCCAATATTTAAGCTGCCATTTACACTCAAGCAAGTAGCTTCTGCATGCAAGTATGAGACCCTAAGGTCCCATACACATCGTCTCATAAAATATTAGCAAACATTAAGGTTGTAAGAAACAGCATTTTCTAATGGCAGAGAAAAAGTAAGATCTGACAAAAGCACACAAGTAACTTTCCCAGTTGACTAGTTTCTTTCCAATAGCCAATTTACTGATGAATGCCAGTGAATGAGGAATTAAATAGCCCTTTAGGGGGATATGAAGACAAAGTAGAAGTTCTGAAGTCAACAATGGGGCCAGGAACCCAACTGTTGGTAACATTATGCTGCCTAAACATTATCACAACAACGGAGAGTGGGACATGGCACTGAAAGCAAAGACACTATAGAGGTCAATTTCCGGCTTAACCGCCTGGCAGTGGATTACCTACCCATTAGCTGAGTTTGATTGACAATTTGCAAGAGACCTGATGGGCCAAATGGGCTGTTTCCGTGTTATTATTATTTTTCATTCAGATGATGCATTAAACTGCACGGTGAACATAAAACATTCCATGGCACTATTCAAAGAAGAGCAGAGGAGTTCTTCCAGTGTCCTTACCAACAGTTATCCCTCAACCAACACCATTAAAGCAGATTATCTGTTCATTTTGTGGGATTTTGCTGGGTACAAAATAGCTGCCGCATTTGTCTACATTACAGCTGTAACTACACTTCAAAAAGAGGACATGGACCACATTACACAAGTGCTATTCATTTCTATAGCAAATTTTGTTTGATAACGCTCCTGTGCAGCGCCTTGGGATATTTTTCTACGCTAAAGGTATTATACAAATGCAAGTTGTTATTGTTGTTGTTGTACGTAATTCTATACAACATTCCATCAACAAGTGCCCGTGCCATTATAGGCACAGGTGGGGAAAGTGGCACCAGCATCATGCCAGTGCTACAGCTGGTGCTAGCAACCAGCAAGATTTTTTTTGCAACTGTCCCATTGGCCCCTTTATAGCAAGATCCAAGGCCAGGACTCTGAAGAGAGCCCTACTTCTGTTGCTCAAAGAAACTGGACACTGGGTATACAACAGCACCCAGGTAACTGGTTGCTAGCGAGGACTCGACCGAGGAAACTCCTTGTGTAGGATTTGCCACCCCCTCTCCCAGTGTCATATTTGGAGTGGTCAGAGTATCTGCCCAAACAAGGCCCCATTGAAAACTTATATATCTGAATCACGCCTGATTTCTCCTGAGACTCTGCTGCTCTTGTGTCTGACTTATGCCAGAAGTGTTCCTCTGGCTCCACAGAACTTCAGAGCTATTATGCTTTTTGGTATATTTTACAGGCCACCAAATATTGTGAAGGAGATAGAGGAGCAGAATTGCAAATAAATTACTGAGAGCTGCAAGAACTATGGGAGACTTTAATTACCTCAATATTGAATGGGGCAGTAATTGTGTTAAGGGTAGAGAAGGGTAGGAATTTCGAAAGTGTGTTCAGGAGAATTTTCTTGATCAGTATGTTTCCTGCCCAATGAAGAAGGAGGCATTGCTGATCTATTCCTGGGGAATGAAGTGGGTCAAGTGGAGAATGTCACAGTCGGGGGGCATCTCGAGAATAGTGATCATAGTATCGTAAGGGTTAGATTAGTTATGGAGAAGGACAAGGAGTAATCTATATTAACTGGAGGAGGGCTAATTTCACCAAAATGAGGAGTGATCTGACACGGGTATATTGGAGTCAAAAACTGTCAGGCAGAAATGTAATAGAGCAATGGGTGGTCTTTAAAGAGCAGATAGTTCGGGTACAATATAGGTACGTTCCCATGGGGGGGGGGGGAGTGGGGTAGGGCGGGGGTGCGGGGGAAAGAGAGGGATTCCAAAGCCAGAGCTCCCTGGATGATGAAGGAGTTAGAGAGTAAGATGAAGCAGAAAAAGGGGGCACATGACAGATGTCAGGGAGAAAGAGGCTGAATATAAAAAGTACAGAGACATGGTAAAGGAAATAAGAGGGGTAAAGAAACAATACGAGAGTAGATTGGCGGGTAACATAAAAGAGAATCCAAAGGTCTTCTAACGGCATATTAGCAGTAAAAGGGTTGTCAGAGGAGCAGATGGCCAATTAGGAAACAAAATGGAGAACTATTGGTGGAGGCAGAAGGCATGGTTGAGGTACTAAGTTAGTACTTTGCATCGGTGTTCACCAAGAAAGAGGATTTTGTCAAAGCTATGGTAAACGAGGAGGTTGCTGGAAGACTGATGAGATAAAAATAGATAAAGAGGGGGTACTAAAAAGTTTGCCGGTACTTAAAGTGCATATGTTACCCTGTCCAGATGGGATGCATCCTACGTTGCTGAGGGAAGTAAGGGTAGAAATTGCTGAGGTGCTGGCCACAATCTTCCATTCCTCCTTAGATACAGAGGTGGCGCCAAAGGACTGGAGGATTGCAAATGTTACACCCTTGTTCAAAAAAGGGGAGAAAGATAAACCCAGCAACCACCGGCCAGTCAGTTTAACGGCAGTGATGGGGAAGCTTTTAGAAACAATGGGCTCAAATTTGGCCCAACCCCTTTTTTCCGCGCACTTACCGGAGATGCGCCGCTTTTCTCCGTTCATAAGTGCGGTGAAAAAATTACTCCCCACTTTGGCCGCTGTCTGGCCTCTCCTCAGTCTTCGTGCAGTGTGGCCAGTTGAGTCGGGGGAGGAGCCAGCGTCCTGCGCTGAAAACATGCCGGGACATCTGCACATGCGCATTGGAGTGTCTGCACATGTGCAGTAGCTCCTCGCCCCCAGCCTCTTTGTGTGCGTGCTGCAGCCACTGTGTGTGTGGGACCTGATGCCCGCCCCTAGCCCTGGTCCAATGGCATCCCAGTGCGATCGACCTCAGGTTTGAAATTTTATGCACTGTAGCTATTTTTGAACTTTCTTAATGGCTTGTCATTTTCCTGGACTTTTGGATATTTTGAAAAAATTATGTAAATATGTTTTGTCTCTTGTGAATAGTGGTGACCATTTGTCAAGCCCATTCACCTGGTGCTATTGTGAAAGAAGAACATAAGTGATGGAGGAACACTGAGAGAATATCTTATTTATTGAAGTCGACTTTATTTAGATAATATGGGCTCAACTTTGGCCCAGTATAATCATTGCAAACAAATAGTTGTTTAAATTAGGTTAGGGCAATTTGATTCAACTATCTTGTACTTCTTTTATTTTTGTAGTTTAAGCTTCCATGAATGCTTCTGTTGTATAGTAAATTAACTTTGCGAAGTTTGTCATATGATGTTCTGTATAGCTGTTTGATCCTATTCGCATTCTTTAGTCAAGTCATTAAGTTCGGCTGGCCTCCGATGTACCTTGCTGCACTGATTTCTTAACTCTCTGCAAGGGTTTTCTGAAGTGGCCACATAAGCTGGCCTAAGTAGATTTGGAGTAACTATTAGCTGGCCAAAGTGGCCTAAATGGCCAAAACTGGCGTAGGTGGATGGTAACGCCCCCTTTTGAGAAAAACTAAACTAAACTAAAAAAAATCGTAACTAACTCACTTACACTGGCGCAAATTGAATGTGCAAAATGGGGATTTTTACGCTACTCCAGAAAAATAAAGTTGCTCCAACAAAAACGGAGTATCTTCTGGCCAATTTTGAGCTCAATGATCCGGGAGAAAATCAACAGCCACTTGTACAAGCATGGACTAATAAAGGAGAGCCAGCATGGATTTGTGAAGGGCAAATCGTGTTTGAATAACTTGATTGAGTTTTTGATGAGGTATGAGGGCAGTGCAGTTAATGTTGTGCATATGGACTTTCAAAAGGCATTTGATAAAGTACCACATGTTCGACTTGTTAGCAAAATTGAAACCCATGGGATAAAAGGGGCAGTAGCAGCATGGATACACAATTAGCTAAGGGATTAAAAATCAGAGAGTTATGATGTTTTTTGGACTGGAGGGAAGTACACAGTGGCGTTCCCCAAAGTTTAATACTAGAATCACTACTGTTTCTGATATACATTCATGACTTGGGCTAGAACCCCCACTTTTGTGCTTATCGCCCAAAAATGGGCGTTATTTCCAGCGTGGGCAGTAAAAAAGCGTTTTCAGATCGCTGACTTCTCGCCCATTCTCAAAACACCTAGTTTACATTTTTGAAAATGGGTGTTACCGCGAGCGATATCAAATGGGCGGTAGCGTAAAATTTTTCTGACCTTCTGCCGCAAAGTGTGGCCGTTCTTAGCAACGGCATGGTAACGCTCGATTCCCGCGATTCTGGAGGTCAAGGGTCATCATGACATGCGCAGAAGAGGAGACAGAGAGAAAGGGAGCTCAGAGGCACTGAAGACGTGTGTGGCTGTGGTGTGTGCTTGTCTGGCTGTTGTGGGAGGCACGACGGAGATTCGCCAGCAGCAAAAAGCACCAAGAACATAGTTGGCACCGAGTTTTTGTCCAACAAATAACATAAAATGGAAGGGATGGAGGAGACCCTGGAGCTAGTAGCCAGGAACATTGGTGGCAGAGGGCTCCCAGTAGTCCCGGATCACCGCAATGCACCCCAAGGTGACGCACCCCCATTGCCAACCACATATGAGAGCCCGCAGCAACATCTACGCTCCCACCTCGGGACTGTCCTCTCCCGTATCCGTCCAAGCAGCGCTTCGGCCATCACCCCCCCCCCCCCACAATGAAGCATTGCCTGAGGAGCACCTCGGCCAGGCGGCTTGGAGTCAGGAGGGGAAGGGGTAGAGGTGGGGAGGAGAAGGGGGGTGGGGGAGGAAGGGTTGGTTTGTTTAGAAATACTGATGATTTCAGGCTAATGTTCGGTTTAAATGTTTTTTATTTAACATAACCTTGCAGCACATTGGCTCAGATAGCTGCACCATTACATGCTGGTGATTCCTTAACATCAAAGGGTATAATCACACTTAACTTCAATCAACGTAAACTTTAACTGTCACCAAGGTGATGCGCACCATTGATGTATGACCTGCATACCCAGCAGTGTGTCAGCCTTGGAAATAACACCAACGTTCTTTCAGGCAAAGCAACAATTGATGAGCTCCTGATGTAAGGCTCTTGCAGCTATCATGCCACCATGGGCCCTTTCATGTGGTCTACAAGGGAGCGGGGGCACGGCTTCAGCATCAGCCTGATTGTCTGGGCCGATGTCAGCGTCCGCCTTCTTGTCCTTCTCTTCCTCTCTCTGGTGAGGTGGACTGTCAGACTTATCAGGCAATTCTTGTCCCCTCCTGATAGCCAAGTTGTGTAGCATGGAGCACACCACCACAAATTGAGCTATCTGCTCAGGGTGGTATTGGAGCTCGCCTCCTGAGTGGTCCAGGCATCTGAAGCGCTGCTTCAGCACTCCAATGGTTTTCTCGACGATATTGCGAGTGGCTCTGTGGTTCTCGTTGTATCGCCTCTCGGCCTCGGTGTGGGTGTCACACAGGGGGGTCATCAGACAGGTGGCGAGGCCATATCCTTTGTCCCCAAGCATCCAGCATTGACCTTGTGGCTCGTTGTTAAACAAGTCAGATACAGTGCTCTGACGCAGGATGTGCGCATCATGGATGCTGCCTGGAAATTGAGCATTCACTGCCAGTATAATTTGCTGGTGGTCAACAATCAGCTGGACATTCAGGGAGTGGAATCCCTTGTGGTTCCTGAAGACCTCAGAATCCTGAAAAGGTGCCCACATCGCGATGTTTGTACAGTCTATTGCTCCCTGCCCCTTGGGGAAGTTTGCAATTCTGGAGAAACCTAGGGCCCTCTCTGTTATGCTCATAATAAAGGATACAACTGAGTACTGTATGCAGTGAGTAAGTGTGACCTTAGCTCCTTTAATTAAACTCCAGAGTGCAGGTACAGCGTGGGAGGCCTGTTTATATACAGTGCTCCCAAAGGATGCTGGGATCCCTTGGGACTCCAACAGGTAGGCCCTCTGGTGGTGGTGTGATACAGGTTGCCATGGGTTACATACATAACACTCTCACTCTGTGCCTCCCTGGTCATAGGGAAGCTGATCAAGTCCCTCCTGCATGTGTACAGGGCTTCAGTGACCTGTCTAATGCAGTGATATGTGGCATGCTGAGAAAGTCCAAAAATGTCGCGAGTTGTGGCTTAGAGCGACAGTGCCGCAATGACTTTGACCTCGACGGATCGTGCAGTTCTGATGGTGCTGGTAGGCTGCAGGGCTGCCCTTATCAGCTGGCATACCTCAGTGATAACTTTGTTGTGGAAGCGCAGTTCTGAAGGCAGGTGGTGTCTGGCAAGTCGAGGTAAGAATGCTTCTCCTTGTACCTGCAGGGGTGTTACATCTGGTCCTCCTCATCTGTCTGTGACTTCGTACACTGGGCAGATAATACAGTGCAGCGTTCCTTTGGCGATGTCGACTCTGCTGCATGTATTTGGTCACCGAGAGGGTGAGAAAGGACAGGCCCCATTGCAGTAGCTCTCTGTTTGCCACCGATTGCACACAAACAAGGAATGTCCCGACGAGCACGTCTCTTCAATTCCAATCGGTCATAGTGTGGTCAAGATGTTTTCAGAGATGTTCACATCAACTCCAGCAACCTGCAGAGTACATCCGAACTCCGCCGAGGCTGAAGTACAGCAGCCTTTTAAAGGACACAACATGAGATCTACAACATGGCGTCCATAACGCTGTGATTCGTCCCGGTTAGTTCCACTTTTTGTGGGCGGTTTTTGAACGAGCGATTTTGTGGGCCATATGTGTGCGAGGTGGTGAAATTGATGGTGGGCGATCTCCATGGCCGCTAGTTTGGGTAAAAATGCTCTTTATGACAAAAAGCAGTCGCTGGGCACTCATATTGAATCTCGGCGTTATTTCCGTGCGGAAAGTAATGCTGGATGATATTATGACTTTGAATTGGCCCATCCTTCTGATTCCGCCCAAAAAAAATGGGCGGGAGGTAATATTTTTTCTCGGCATTAAGCCCATTGGGAAAATAACGCTCGGCGATAAGTCTCCTAAAAAAGCCCATCAGTTTCCATTTTGTGCCAAAATGGGTGATATATGGGCGTTATATGTCATTTCAGTGGTAAAATGGGCATTAAGTGGGCGTTAAATAGGCAAAAAAAGTGGAGGTTCTAGCCCTTGGACTTGAAGGTATTGGGCACAATTTCAAAATTTGTAGTTGAGGCGAAACTTGGAAATGTAGTAAAACATGAGGAAGATAGTAATAGACTTCAAGAGAACATAGTCAGGCTGGCAGAATGGGCGGACACATGGCAGATGGGATTCAATGTCGAAAAGTATGAGGTGATACATTTTGGTAGGAAGAATGAGGAGAGACAATACATGCTAAATGGTACAATTTTAAATGGGTTGCAAGAACAGAGAGACCTACGGGTGTTTGTGCTCAAATCTTTGAAGGTGACAGGACAGGTTAACAAAGCAGTTAATAAAATATATGTGATCCCAGGCTTTATAAATAGAGGCAGGAAGTTATGCTAAACCTATATAAAACATTAGTTCGCCACCTGCTGGAGTAATGTGCCCAATTCTGGGCATCACACTGTTGGAAGGATGTGAAGCCTTAGAGGGTACAGAAGAGAATAGTTCCAAGAATGGGGAATTGCAGTTATGCAGATAAACTGGAAAAGCTGAGATTGTTCTCCATAGAGCTAAGAGCAGATTCGGTGGAGGTGTTTAAAATCATAAATGGTTTAGATAGAGTAAATAAAAAAAAACTGTTTCCAATGGATGAAGGGTTGCTAACAAGAGGGCATAGATTTAAGGTGATTGGTAAAAGAACCAGAGGCGACATAAGGAAAAACTTTTTTACACAACGAGTGGTTAGGATTTGGAATTCACTGACTGATAGGGTGGTGGGTACAGATTCAATAGTAGCCTTCAAAGGGGAATTCGATAAATACTTGAAAATTAAAAAAATGCAGGGATATGGGGAAAGAGCAGGAGAGTGGGATTAACTGGATTGCACTTTGAAAGACCTAAAAAGACTCAGTGGGCTGAATAGCCTCCTTCTGTATTGTACTAGTCTATGATTCCATGATTCGATGTTTTTTACATGATAGAACTTTCACAGCACAAAACAGGAGCTCTGACTACTAGCTTTCAATTATGGCATAAGATCAATGAACTTTGTGAGTGAATTGCAACTCATATTGGCCACCTATCACACCTTATCATGAAGGTCTGACTCTTTCTTGTTTACGAGAGACTGTAAGAAAAACCATTCCAGAAATATTTGTCAATTGAACATAAGAACATAAGAAATAGGAGCAGGAGTAGGCCATTTGATCCCTCGAGCCTGCTCCGCCATTTAATAAGATCATGGCTGATCTGATCGTGGACTCAGCTCCACTTCCCTGACCGCTCCCCATAACCCTTTATTCCCTGAACACTCAACAATCTGTCTATCTCCGCCTTAAATATATTCAATGACTCAGCCTCCACAGCTCTCTGGGGCAGAGAATTATACAGATTTACAAATTTCTGAGAGAAGAAATTCCTCCTCATCTCAGTTTTAAATGGGCGGCCCCTTATTCTGAGACTATGCTCCCTAGTTTTAGTTTCCCCTATGAGTGGAAATATCCTCTCTGCATCAACCTTGTCGAGCCCCCTCATTATTTTATATGTTTCGATAAGATCACCTCTCATTCTTCTGGACTCCAATGAGTATAGGCCCAATCTACTCAACCTATCTTCACAACTCAACCCCCTCATCTCCAGAATCAACCGAGTGAACCTTCCCTGGACAGCCTCCAATGCAAGTATATCCTTCCTTAAATATGGAGACCAAAACTTGGACGCAGTACTCTAGGTGTGGCCTCACCAATACCCTGTACTGTTATAGCAGGACTTCTCTGCTTTTATATTCCATCCCCTTTGCAATAAAGGCCAACATTCCATTTGCCTTCCTGATTACTTGCCGTACTTGCATACTAACTTTTTGTGTTTCATGCACAAGGACCCCCAGGTCCCTCTGTACTGCAGCACTTTGCAATTGTTCTCCATTTAAATTATAATTTGCTTTTCTACCAAAGTGGATAACCTCACATTTTCCCACATTGTACTCCATCTGCCAAATGTTTGCCCACTCACTTAGCCTGTCTATATCCCTTTGCAGATTTTTGTGTCTTCCTCACAATTTTCTTTCCCACCCACCTTTGTATCATCAGCAAACTTAGCTCCATTACAATTGGTCCCTTCATCCAAGTCATTAATATAGATTGTAAATAGTTGAGGACCCAGCACCGATCCCTGCGGCACCCCACTAGTTACCGGAAAATGACCCATTTATCTCGACCTTCTGTTTTCTGTTAGCCAATCCTCTATCCATGCTAATATATTACCTCAAATCCTGTGAACTTTTATTTTGTGCAGTAACCTTTTATGTGGCACCTTATTGAATGCCTCCTGGGAATCCAAATACACCACATCTACTGATTCCCCTTTATCCACCCTGCTTGTTACATCCTCAAAGAACTCCACAAAATTTGTCAAACATGATTTCCCTTTCATAAAACCATGCTGATTCTGCTTGATTGAATTGTGCTTTTCCAAATGTCCTGTTACTGCTTCCTTAATAATGGACTCCAGCATTTTCCCAAAGACAGATGTTAAGCTAACCAACCTATAATTTCCTGCTTTCTGTCTGCTTTCTTTTTTAAATAAGAGCCTTACATTTGCGGTTTTCCAATCAGCTGGGAATTTTGGTCGATTACAACCAATGCATCCACTATTTCTGCAGCCATTTCTTTTAGGACCCTAGGATGCAAGCCATCAGGTCCAGGGGACATGTCTGCCTTTAGTCCCATTATTTTACCAAGTACTACTTCTTTAGTGATAGCGATAGTGATTGTTCCTCCCTCCCTATAGCCCCTTGATTATCCACTATTGGAATGTTTTTAGTCTTTTCTACTATGAAGACCGATACAAAATATTTGTTCAAAGTCTCTGCCATTTCCCTGTTAGAACATAAGAACATAAGAACATAAGAATTAGGAACAGGAGTAGGCCATCTAGCCCCTCGAGCCTGCTCCGCCATTCAACAAGATCATGGCTGATCTGGCCGTGGACTCAGCTCCACTCACCCGCCCGCTCCCCGTAACCCTTAATTCCCTTATTGGTTAAAAATCTATCTATCTGTGATTTGAATACATTCAATGAGCTAGCCTCAACTGCTTCCTTGGGCAGAGAATTCCACAGATTCACAACCCTCTGGGAGAAGAAATTCCTTCTCAACTCGGTTTTAAATTGGCTCCCCCGTATCCCGTATTTTGAGGCTGTGCCCCCTAGTTCTAGGTTCCCCGACCAGTGGAAACAACCTCTCTGCCTCTATCTTGTCTATCCTGTTCCCCATTATTAATTCCCCAGTCTCCTCCTCTAGGGGACCAACATTTATTTTAGCCATTCTTTTCCTTTTTATGTTCCATAGAAACTCTTACTATCTATTATTACATTTCATGCTAGATTACTTTCATAATCTATCTTCCCTCTCTTTATTATTTTTTTAGTCGTTCTTTGCTGGCATTTAACTCATCTGGCATCCAAATCATCTGGCCTCCCACTTGGCCACATTGTATGCCCTTGTTTTTAATTTGATACCATCCCTTATTTCCTTAGTTAGCCACGGATGGTTACCCCTTCTATTTATATTGGTGAGCCAACCAATTCATGGCAGAAAGACACAGATTTGAGTTCATGAAGAACTTGGTGTGTTTATGGAGACAGCTGCCCAACAATGAACACAATAGCAAGCATTGTGGAAAAGGTCCAAACTATAGCATTGTTTGATGTGGTTGATCAGAATCTCACCCATCTCATTCCCCCAGTTTGTCCTGTGGAGAATCACAGGAGTAAAGTTGCAACCTATGCATCTGTGATATATTTCATCAGAGTCCCAGTGCAGCGTACTTCACTCAGCCCTACCAGTCCTTCACCTTGGACTGCATTTAGCCAGTCAACCATTATAAATTCCTTGCTTGACAGAATAATTACTTTCTCTTGCATGTCAGTCCAGCAATTTCTTTAGGCATTTTCTGCACTATCAGGTTATTGAGGACACATTTTGCTGGCAGATAGTCTGATCTGAGTTGGATGTAGAATTGGAAAGACATTATAACTATTGTAAATTCAATAGATATCTCATCCTTGAAAATTAAATTCACAAATAACTGCAGCCATTGCGGTGAAAGGACTGTTATCACCTGCATCAATTATACTAACCAGTTTGCTGGTTGTGATGAAAATAACTTTTCACAAGGCTAAGAAAAAGATTGCTCAGCATTACAGTGTGTTTGGAGATGCTTTCATTTTTTAATACAAAGACATTGTCTTCTAAGCCATTGGCTATGGCTACATCTGATTTTTTTAGTGCCTCGTCAACCTTCTGCTATTTGATGCCAGTAGATTGAAAACTGCATGAGTCTAGTATAATAGATGAAGATTGATTTAAGAATCTGTAGATGCCTGAGGTAACAGAAGTAGCTTGGACAGTCAGGGCAAGCAAACAAATTCTCACTTGGTCATGGTAATTAAACACTGTTGACATAAGAACATAAAACATGAAGCAAGAAAAAAGCCACTTGGTCCATGAAATCAGTTGCTTACGCAGACCATGTACAGTTTGTCCATTTCTTGTACTTTACTACACCTATTTAATATCCTGAGGAAAGATTCTCCAAACCTTCTTCATGTCTTCCAAAGGTAATCAAATGAAACTATATAATGTTTATCAAACTTTACAACTTACATTATCCAATTTTTGGTCTACATAGTGCCACTAATTTAGGAACCATTACATTCCATTAGCCCTCACCTTTAAAACCTTCAATCCTCTTCCAGGCCAGATACTAAACCAGTTTTGTTTTGAATGACTTAACACAGCACAACATTAATTGTTTCTGTCAGGTTCCATATATCGACTCAAATTTGGAGCATGGCGGAGGAATTCTCTGAAATTAGGTTGTTCAAAGTGTGGAAGAGTGGCCCAAATGAATATTCACCATGTTTTGTATGTTATGCTCACCTCTGTTCTGTTGAAATAATATCTGGCCTGAAGTTTAGAATTATTTTGATGTCATCTTCTATCTGACAGCAAGCACTGTCATTCCCCGAGTGACATCTTTATAATGTCTGTACTTGTGTATAAAATAGAGCTGTGAGTTTTCTCTGCTTTTTTGATCCATCAATCATTGGTGCTCAGTTATTTTTACTTTGTCTCATTGTGCCCTCTCTGCCTTTCAATAAGGGTAGCATTTTTCCTTTTTTTATCATCCTTCGACATGTGGGTGTCATTGGCAAGGCCGCTATTTTATTGCCCATCATTAGTTCCCTTGAGGTGATGGTGGGCCTTCTTAACTGGCACAGTCCATCCCACAAAATAAGGAGTCCCAGGATTTCAACCCAGCAACAATGATGGAACGGTGACTACGGTTGCATCTCACTTGTTTAATGTCTCATAATCCTTCTGCCATTTGATGCCTGTAGATTGTACACTGCATGAGTCCCGTACAACAAATGAAAGATGATTTAAGTATCTGTAGATGTCTGAGGTAATATCCAAGTCAGGATGGTGCCGTGCTGTATATGATTCTCTCAAATGGAATGATATTCATTGTATCCCTGTTTTTTCCACAGTTGTTGCCATATGCATTGAATTATGTGAGTTTTATTTCCTTTAATATGCTGCTGCTCTCTGTTGTCTCGGTGATACGCTTTTGGTGTAATGGAGTGTTGTCATCATTTGTGCTTTTTTTCCGACGTGATTTAGCTCATTGCAGCAGCAGCTATTTTTAATCTCAAAGCTCTGTATTTCCAGACATTATTTGCTTTGTCTCTTACACTTCATGCTACCCTGCCTTGATTGTCTATCCTCTAAAGTGGGCTTTGTTCCCCACTAATGAAGATTTAATCATTGGAAATAGAACATTTTTCAACTCTTTGCACCCAGTATCAGAATCAAACAGGTCCAGATTAGATATACAGCACATATTCAATGCACGATAAATCTCCCTATGCCCTGCCACAATCTCAAGAGTAACACAATACACAACTAGCAGATAGAAACATAGAAACATATAAATTTACAGCGCAGAAGGAGACCATTTTCGGCCCATCATGTCCGTGCCGACCAACAAAGAGCCACACGGCCCCCGTTCAGCAGCCCTGAATGTTACATATAAACCTATGAACAATGAACAATGGCGGCCAGGTAAAGAGCATCTGGCCCAACCAGTCCACCCCACACAACTACGATACCCCATGCATCACAACATTTTACACACCACCCCACCCGAAGCCATGCGATCTCCTGGGAAAGGCAAAAAAACAGATAAAAACGTTGGCTAATTGGGGGAAAAAAAATCTGAGAAAATTCCTCTCCGACCCATCCAGGTGATCGAAACTAGTCCAGGAGACCACTCTGGCCGTACTCGATTCCCTGAAGTACTTACCATCGTATCTGCACCAGCCAACAAGAGGTTACCCAGTCCATTTGGAAAGCAATGACAGGATCTGTCCAAGTCAGCATGGATTTATGCTTGACAAATCTTCTAGAATTTTTTGAGGTTGTAACTAGTAGAGTGTACAAGGTAGAACCATTGGATGTGGTGTATTTGGACTTTCAAAAGGTTTTTGACAAGGTCCCACACAAGAGATTGGTGTGTAAAATTAAAGCACATGGTATTGGGGGTAATGTATTGACATGGATAGAGAACTGGTTGGCAGACAGGAAGCAAAGAGTAGGAATAAACGGGTCCTTTTCAGAATGGCAGGCAGTGACTAGTGGGGTACCGCAAGGTTTAGTGCTGGGACCCCAGCTATTTACAATATACATTAATGATTTAGATGAAGAAATTGAATGTAATATCTCCAAGTTTGCAGATGAAACTAAGCTGGCAGTGTGAGCTGTGAAGAGGATGCTAAGAGGCTGCAGGGTGACTTGGCCAGGTTAGGTGAGTGAGCAAATGCATGGCAGATGCAGTATAATGTAGATAAATATGAGGTTATCCACTTTGGTGGCAAAAACAGGAAGGCAGGATATTATCTGAATGGTGACAGATTAGAAAAGGGGGAGGTGCAACAAGACCTGGGTGTCATGGTACATCAGTCATTGAAAGTTGGCATGCAGGTGAAGAAAGCAAGTGGCATGTTGGCCTTCATAGCGAGAGAATTTGAGTATAGGAGCAGGGAGGTCTTGCTGCAGTTGTACAGGGCCATGGTGAGGCCACACCTTGAATATTGTGTACAGATTTGGTCTCCTAATCTGAGGAAGGACATTCTTGCTATTGAGGGAGTGCAGCGAAGGTTCACCAGACTGATTCCCAGGATGGCAGGACTGACATATGAAAGAAGACTGGGTCGACTAGGCTTATATTCACTGGATTTTAGAAGAATGAGAGGGGATCTCATAAAAACATATAAAATTCTGACGGGATTGGACAAGTTAGATGCAGGAAAAATGTTCCCGATATTGGGGAAGTCCAGAACCAGGGGTCACAGTCTAAGGATAAGGGGTAAGCCATTTAGGACCGAGATGGGGAGAAACTTCTTCACTCACAGAATTGTGAGCCTATGGAATTCTCTACCACAGTAAGTTGTTGAGGCCAGTTCGTTCGATATATTCAAAAGGGAGTTGGATGTGACCCTTATGGCTAAAGGGATCAAGGGATATAGAGAGAAAGCAGGAGTGGGGTACTGAAGTTGCATAATCAGCCATGATCATATTGAATGGTGGTGCAGGCTCGAAGGGCCGAATGGCCTACTCCTGCACCTATTTTCTATGTTTCTAATCCCGCTTACCAGCTCTAGGTCCGTAACCCTGCAGGTTACGGCACTTCAAGTACCCATCCAAGCACCTTTTAAATGTGGTGAGGGTTTCTGCCGCTACCACCTTTCCAGGCAGTGAGTTCCAGACCCCCACAACCCTCTGCGTGAAGAAGCTTCCCCTCAAATCCCCTCTAAACCTGCCACCAACCACCTTAAACCTATGCCCCCCCGTAATAGACTTCTCCACCAAGTGAAATAGACCCTTACTATCCACGATATCCAGGCCCCTCAAAATTCTATACACATCAATGTGGTCTCCCCTCAGCCTCCTCTAATCCAAGGAGAACAAACCCAGCCTATCCAATCTGTCCTCATTGCTAAGATTCTCCATTCCAGGCAGCATTCTCATAAATCTCCTCTTCACCCTCTCCAGTGCAATCACATCCTTCCTATAATACGGCGACCAGAACTGCATGCAGTATTCCAGCTGTGTCCTAACCAGTGTATTATACAATTTAAGCATAACCTCCCTGCTCTTGTATTCTAAACCTCCCTGCTCTTGTATTCTATGCCTTGACCAAGAAAGGCAAGCATTCTGTATGCCTTTTTAACTAACTTATCCACCTGGCCTGCTACTTTCAGGGATCTGTGGACAAGCACTCCAAGGTCCCTTTGTTCATCTACACTTCTAAGTGGCCTACCATTTAATGTGTATACCCTTTCCTTATTAGCCCTCCCCAAGTGCATTACCTCACACCTCTCCGAATTAAATTCCATTTACCACTGTTCTGCCCACCTGACCAATAGATTGATATCCTCCTGCAGTCCATGACTTTCCTCTTCATTATCAACCACACAGCCAATTTTAGTGTCATCTACAAACTTTTTAATCATACTCCCTATATTCAAATCTAGATCATTGATGTATACCACAAAAAGCAAGGGACCCAGTACTGAGCCCTGCAAAACCCCACTGGAAACACCCATCCAGTCACAAAAACATCCATCAATCATTACCCTTTGCTTCCTACCTCTAAGCCAATTTTGGATCCAACTTGCCACTTTGCCCTGGATCCCATAGGCTTTTACCTTCAAGACCAGTCTGCCATGTGGGACCTTATCAACACCTTTGCTAAAGTCCATATACACTACATCGTACGCACTATCCTCATCGACCCTCCTGGTTATCTCCTCAAAAATTCAATCAGGTTAGTCAAACACGATCTTCCCTTAACAAATCCATGCTAACTGTCCCTAATTAATCCTTGACTTTCTAAATGTAGATTTATCCTGTCCATCAGGATTTTTTCCAATAATTTTCCCACCAATGAAGTTCGGCTGGCAGGCCTGTAATTACTCGGCCTATCCCTTTCTCCCTCCCGGTGCAGGCTAGAAGGGCTGAATGGCCTGCTCCTGCACCTATTTTCTATGTTTCTTAAACAAGGGTACTACATTAGCAGTCCTCCAGTCCTCTGGCACCATGCCTGAATCCAAAGAGGACTGCTATTTCCTCTTTTGCTTCGCTCAGCAGCCTGGGATGCATTTCATCCAGGCCTGGGGACTTATCCATTTTCAAAGTTGCTAAACCCCTTAATATCTCCTCTCTATGTTTATTTTATCCAGAATATCACACTCCTCGTCAATAGCAGTATCTGCATTGCCCCTTTCCTTTGTGAAAACAGATGCAAAGTATTCATTAAGAAGCATATCCACATCTTCCGCCTTCACACACAGATTACCCTCATGGTCTCTAATAGGCCTTACCCTTTTTTTAGTTGTCCTCTTGCTCTTAATATATTTATAGAACATCTTTGGGTATTCCTTGATTTTACTTGTCAAGAATTTTTCATGCTCTCGTTTAGCATTCCTAATATCCTTTTTAATTTCACCTCTGAACTTTCTATATTCCTCCAAAGATTCTACAGTATTTAGCCATTGGTATATGACATAAGATTCCCTTTTTTTCTTTATCCTCCCCTGTAAGTCCATAGACATCCAGGGGGCTCTAGAATTCTTATTCCCACCCTTTTTCTTTAAGGGCACATGTTTGGCCTGAGCGCTCCAGATCTCCTCCTTGAATGCCTCCCACTGTTCCGACACTGATTTACCTACAAGTAGCTGTTTCCAGTCCACTGTGGCCAAATTACTTCTCAACTTAGCAAAGTAAGCGTTTCCCCAATGTGTGACTTTTATTCCTGGTCTATCCTTGTTCTTATCCATTACTGTCTTGAATCTGACTGAATTATGGTCACTGACACCCAAGTGCTCTCCCACTAATACCCCTTCCACCTGCCCAGCTTCATTCCCCAAAACTAAATTCAGAACTGCCCCCTTCAGTGTTGGGCTTGTTACATACTGACTAAAAAAGTTCTCTTGAATGCATTTTAGGAATTCCACTCCCTCCATACCCTTCACACTATATTTGTCCCAATCAATATTAAGATAGTTGAAATCCCCTACTATTACTGCCCTGTGGTTTTTGGACTTCACAGAAATTTGCCTGCATGTTTGCTCTTCTATCCCTCCCACTGTTTGGGGATCTATAATACGGCCCAGCAGTGTGATTGCCCCTTTTTTATTTTTCAGTTCGACCCATATGGCTTCATTTGATGATCCCTCTAACATATCATCCCTCCTCACCGCTGTAATAGTTTCTTTAATCAATACCGTGACCCCCCCCTTTTTTACCGCCCCCCCCCCCACCATCTTGTCTAAAAAACCTGTAACCAGGAATATTGAGCTGCCAAACCTGCCCCTCTTTCAGCCATGTCTCTAATGGCTATAATGTCATATTCCCAAGTATCTACCTGTGCTCTCAGCTCATCCGCCGTGTTTGCTATACTCCTTGCATTGAAGTATATACTATTTAGTACAGGAAGACCTCCTTGATTACTACTATACTAACCCTTGTTTCCTCTGTCTTACAGATTCACTTTCTACATTCTTGCTTTCCAATTTCAGCTTTACTTCCTACCCTATTGAATTTGTTCTCAGGTTCCCATCCCCCCTGTCAAGCTAGTTTAAACTCTCCCCAACATCACTAGCAAAATTCCCCGCTAGGATATTGGTCCCGGCGCTGTTGAGGTGCAACCCATCCAATTTGTACTGGTCCCATCTCCACTGGAAGCGGTCCTAATGCCTCAGGAATTTAAAGCCCTCCCTCCTACACCAACTTTCTAGCCACGCTTTTATCCGCTTTATCCTTCGATTCTTGTACTCATTAGCATGTAGCGCCAGTAGTAACCTGGAGATTACTAGCTTTGAGGTTCAACCCTTTAATTTTTTTCTTAGCTCCCTAAATTCTGCCTGCAGTACCTCATCCCTCTTTCTACCTATGTAATTAGTCCCAATATGAACCACGACCTCTGGCATTTCACCCTCTCCCCCCAGAATGCCTTGCGTCCGCTCTGTGACATCCTTGACCCTGACACCAGGGAGGCACCATACCATCCTGGAGTCATGTCTACCGCTGCAGAAACACCTCTCTATTCCCCTAACTATTGAATCCCCTATCACTAAAGCTCTTTTATTCTTTGTCCTTCCCCCCCGTCCCCCCGTGTAGCTGAGCCACCCGTGGTTCCTTGGACTTGGTTCTGCCTGCACTCCCCAGAGATACCATTGCATTCACCGGTGCTCAGAAGAGAATATCGGTTGGAAGATGAGATGGACTCAGGGGGTACTCCTGCACTACCTGCCTAGCATTCTTCCTCCATCTGGTGTTCACCCATTTCCGTTATGCCTGCATACTTCTAAGCTGTGGGGTGACCATCTCCTGAAACGTGCTATCCATGTAGCTCTCAGCCTTGCGGATGCACCGTAGTGACTCCAGCCGCTGCTCAAGCTTCAAAATGCGGAGCTAGAGTAGTTGAAGCTGGAGACACCTCCTGCACACATGATTGTCTAGGCTGCGCAAAGTATCCACGACTTCCCACATGCGGCAGGACATGCACTCCACAGGACTGAGCTGCCCTGCCATCCCTCTAATTAGACTTATCTTTACAAAAGAAAAAGAGAGATACTTATCAATCAACCAGCCAATCACTCACCTGCCCGGGCAAGGGCTGTAAGCGGGCAGAGGTCGGAAAGGCAGTTTGGAGCCGAATCCGAAATCAATGGGGCACAATGGAGTAATGCACACAGCAGCAGGAGGCCCGGAAGTCGGCAAGGAGCGGGAGGCCCGGAGATCAGCAAGGAACGGGAGGCCCGGAGGTCAGCGAGGAATGGGAGGTCCGGAGGTCGGCAAGGAACAGGAGGCCCGGAGGTCAGCGAAGAACAGGAGGCCTGGAGGTCAGCGACGAATGGGAGGCCTGGAGGTCAGTGAGGAACGGAAGGCCTGGAGGTCAGCGAGGAACAGGAGGCCTGGAGGTCAGCGAGGAAGATAAGAACATAAGAATTAGGAACAGGAGTAGGCCATCTAGCCCCTCGAGCCTGCTCCGCCATTCAACAAGATCATGGCTGATCTGGCCGTGGACTCAGCTCCACTTACCCGCCCGCTCCCCATAACCCTTAATTCCCTTATTGGTTAAAAATCTATCTATCTGTGATTTGAATACATTCACTGAGTTAGCCTCAACTGCTTCCTTGGGTAGAGAATTCCATAGATTCACAACCCTCTGGGAGAAGAAATTCCTTCTCAACTCAGTTTTAAATTGGCTCCCCCGTATTTTAGAAACATAGAAACATAGAAAATAGGTGCAGGAGTAGGCCATTCGGCCCTTCTAGCCTGCACCGCCATTCAATGAGTTCATGGCTGAACATGCAACTTCAGTACCCCATTCCTGCTTTCTCACCATACCCCTTGATTCGCCTAGTAGTAAGGACTTCATCTAACTCCTTTTTGAATATATTTAGTGAATTGGCCTCAACAACTTTCTGTGGTAGAGAATTCCACAGGTTCACCACTCTCTAGGTGAAGAAATTCCTCCTCATCTCGGTCCTAAATGGCTTCCCCCTTATCCTTAGACTGTGTCCCCTGGTTCTGGACTTCCCCAACATTGGGAACATTCTTCCTGCATCTAACCTGTCTAACCCCGTCAGAATTTTATATGTTTCTATGAGGTCCCCTCTCATTCTTCTGAACTCCAGTGAATACAAGCCCAGTTGATCCAGTCTTTCTTGATAGGTCAGTCCCGCCATCCCGGGAATCAGCCTGGTGAACCTTCGCTGCACTCCCTCAATAGCAAGAATGTCCTTCCTCAAGTTAGGAGACCAAAACTGTACACAATACTCCAGGTGTGGCCTCACCAAGGCCCTGTACAATTGTAGCAACACCTCCCTGCCCCTGTACTCAAATCCCCTCGCTATGAAGGCCAACATGCCATTTGCTTTCTTAACCGCCTGCTGTACCTGCATGCCAACCTTCAATGACTGATGTACCATGACACCCAGGTCTCTTTGCACCTCCCCTTTTCCTAATCTGTCACCATTCAGATAATAGTCTGTCTCTCTGTTTTTACCACCAAAGTGGATAACCTCACATTTATCCACATTATATTACATCTGCCATGCATTTGCCCACTCACCTAACCTATCCAAGTCGCTCTGCAGCCTCATAGCATCCTCCTCGCAGCTCACACTGCCACCCAACTTAGTGTCATCCGCAAATTTGGAGATACTACATTTAATCCCCTCGTCTAAATCATTAATGTACAGTGTAAACAGCTGGGGCCCCAGCACAGAACCTTGCGGTACCCCACTAGTCACTGCCTGCCATTCTGAAAAGTCCCCATTTACTCCTACTCTTTGCTTCCTGTCTGACAACCAGTTCTCAATCCATGTCAGCACACTACCCCCAATCCCTTGTGTGGGACCTTGTCGAAAGCCTTCTAAAAGTCCAAATATACCACATCAACTGGTTCTCCCTTGTCCACTCTACTGGAAACATCCTCAAAAAATTCCAGAAGATTTGTCAAGCATGATTTCCCTGTGCCCCCTGAGGCTGTGCCCCCTAGTTCTAGTCTCCCCGACCAGTGGAAACAACCTCTCTGCCTCTATCTTGTCTATCCCTTTCATTATTTTAAATGTTTCTATAAGATCACCCCTCGTCCTTCTGAACTCCACGAGTAAAGACCCAGTCTAATCAATCTATCATCATAAGGTAACCCCGTCATCTCCGGAATCAGCCTAGTGAATCGTCTCTGTACCCCCTCCAAAGCTAGTATATCCTTCCTTAAGTGAGGTGACCAAAACTGCACGCAGTACTCCAGGTGCGGCCTCACCAATACCCTGTACAGTTGCAGCAGGACCTCCCTGCTTTTGTACTCCATCCCTCTCGCAATGAAGGCCAACATTCCATTCGCCTTCCTGATTACTTGCTGCACCTGCAAACTAACTTTTTGGGATTCATACACAAGGAGCGCGGCGCCTAAATTCTGCCAACATCCGCCACGCGGCCGATGCCATCGAGTCGCTAAAAACAGCTCTGGGCCCTGACTCCGTTAGGTGCATCGAGGAGGCTCAAGAACGTGGGGAGATCCCGTCCGAACTGACCCCGGCCGGACGGAATTCCTCATCGGCGCCAAACCCCGGAACCTCCCTCGGGGGCCGGCGCCTCACAACTTGAGCCGCCTCGGGGAAATCCCCTCCGTGCCTTTCAGTTCCGCGCGGAGGGGTTTCCTGTACGGGCTGCTCCTGCACACTCTCAACTTTGCCATCCTCGCCGGCCGTCCGGACACGCCATGGCGTACCATCTTGCCGTCCGGAGGTGGCGGGGGTCCCCGATGGAGGGCACTCTACGCAGGGGTCCTCCCACTATTCATCGGGGACTTGGCCTGGAGGGTGGTGCACGGAGCAGTGCCGTGCAATAAATTTTTAAGCCTGTTCACGGACTCCCAGGCCGCCTGCAATTTCTGCGGTCTGGAGGAGTCCGTGTTCCATGTTTTTATTGAATGCACAAGGTTGCAGCCCCTGTTCCATTATTTGAAGGGGCTGCTCCTGAAATTCTGGCTGCACTTCAGTCCCACTCTCCTGATCTTTGGGCACCCTGTGCGGAGGGGAGCGGGTAGGTCCGAAGGCCTCCTCGTAGGACTGCTCCTGGGCACGGCCAAGGGTGCCATCAGCCGGTCCAGGTAGCGGGCGGTCGAGGGGGTCGTTCAACCTGACTGCCTGCCTCTCTTCCGCTCTTACATCCGGTCCAGGGTGTCCTTGGAGATGGAGCACGCGGTGTCCACCGGTACGCTCGCAGCCTTCCGCGAGAGGTGGGCACCGGAGGGACTGGAGTGCATCATCACGCCCGGCAACCAAATTTTAATTTGATTTTACGTTTTAAAGTTTAATTTGTTTTAATTGCCGGTGCTTTTAGTGTCCCCTTCCCTTTTATAGGGGGCACTGGGGAAATTGTGATTTTAGTGCCCAAAAAAAAACCAAAAAAAAAGAAAAACACAAAAAAAAAACCAAAAAAAAAGGAAAAAAAGGGCCTTGTATATGTCTGGTGTGTCACCCAGGTCGGGTGGCACGGTTTAATGTTTTATGTTTTTCCAGATAAACTCAAAAGAGTTTCATGCACAAGGAGCGCGGCGCCTAAATTCTGCCAACGTCCGCCATGCGGCCGATGCCATCGAGTCGCTAAAAACAGCTCTGGGCCCTGACTCCGTTAGGTGCATCGAGGAGGCTCAGGCACGTGGGGAGATCCCGTCCGAACTGACCCCCGTCCGGACGGAATTCCTCATCGGCGCCAAACCCCGAAACCTCCCTCGGGGGCCGGCGCCTCACAACTTGAGCCGCCTCGGGGAAATCCCCTCCGTGCCTTTCAGTTCCGCGCGGAGGGGTTTCCTGTACGGGCTGCTCCTGCACACTCTCAACTTTGCCATCCTCGCCGGCCGTCCGGACACGCCATGGCGTACCATCTTGCCGTCCGGAGGAGGCGGGGGTTCCCGATGGAGGGCACTCTACGCAGGGGTCCTCCCACTATTCATCGGGGACTTGGCCTGGAGGGTGGTGCACGGAGCAGTGCCGTGCAATAAATTTTTAAGCCGGTTCACGGACTCCCAGGCCGCCTGCAATTTCTGCGGTCTGGAGGAGTCCGTGTTCCATGTTTTTATTGAGTGCACAAGGTTGCAGCCCCTGTTCCATTATTTGAAGGGGCTGCTCCTGAAATTCTGGCTGCACTTCAGTCCCACTCTCCTGATCTTTGGGCACCCTGTGCGGAGGGGAGCGGGTAGGTCCGAAGGCCTCCTCGTAGGACTGCTCCTGGGCACGGCCAAGGGTGCCATCAGCCGGTCCAGGCAGCGGGCGGTCGAGGGGGTCATTCAACCTGACTGCCTGCCTCTCTTCCGCTCTTACATCCGGTCCAGGGTGTCCTTGGAGATGGAGCACGCGGTGTCCACCGGTACGCTCGCGGCCTTCTGCGAGAGGTGGGCACCGGAGGGACTGGAGTGCATCATCACGCCCGGCAACCAAATTTTAATTTGATTTTACGTTTTAAAGTTTAATTTGTTTTAATTGCCGGTGCTTTTAGTGTCCCCCTCCCCTTTTATAGGGGGCACTGGAAAAATTTGATTTTAGCGCCCCAAAAAAAACCAAAAAAAAGAAAAAAAAGGGGCCTTCTAAATGTCTGCTGTGTCATCCAGGGCGGGTGGCATGGTTTAATGTTTTATGTTTTACAGATAAACTCTAAAAGAGTTTCATGCACAAGGAGCCTGGAAGAGTCCGTGTTCCATGTTTTTATGGAATGCACAAGGTTGCAGCCCCTGTTTTATTATTTGAAGGGGCTGCTCCTGAAATTCTGGCTGCACTTCAGTCCCACTCTCCTGATCTTTGGGCACCCTGTGCGGAGGGGAGCGGGTAGGTCCGAAGGCCTCCTCGTAGGACTGCTCCTAGGCACGGCCAAGGGTGCCATCAGCCGATCCAGGCAGCGGGCGGTCGAGGGGGGCGTTCAACCTGACTGCCTGCCTCTCTTCCGCTCTTACATCCGGTCCAGGGTGTCCTTGGAGATGGAGCACGCGGTGTCCACCGGTACGCTCGCGGCCTTCCGCGAGAGGTGGGCACCGGAGGGACTGGAGTGCATCATCACGCCCGGCAACCAAATTTTAATTTGATTTTACGTTTTAAAGTTTAATTTGTTTTAATTGCCGGTGCTTTTAGTGTCCCCCTCCCCTTTTATAGGGGGCACTTGGAAAAATGTGATTTTAGCGCCCAAAAAAAAAAAAAGAAAGAAAGAAAAAAAAACCACAAAAAAAGGAAAAAAAAAAAGGGGCCTTGAAAATGTCTGCTGTGTCATCCAGGGCGGGTGGCACGGTTTAATGTTTATGTTTTTTTTCAGGTAAACTCAAAAGAGTTTCATGCACAAGGACCCCCAGGTCCCTCTGCACCGCAGCATGTTGTAATTTCTCCCCATTCAAATAATATTCCCTTTTACTGTTTTATTTTCCAAGTTGGATGACCTCACATTTTCCGACATTGTATTCCATCTGCCAAACCTTAGCCCATTCGCTTAACCAATCTAAATCTCTTTGCAGCCTCTCTGTGTCCTCTACACAACCCGCTTTCCCACTAATCTTTGTGTCACCTGCAAATTTTGACTACGCTCCGTCCCCTCTTCCAGGTCATCTATGTATATTGTAAACAGTTGTGGTCCCAGCACCGATCCCTGTGGCACACCACTAACCACCGATTTCCAACCCGAAAAGGACCCATTTATCCCAACTCTCTGATTTCTGTCAGCCAGCCAATTCTCAATCCATGCTAATACATTTCCTCTGACTCTGTGTACCTTTATCTTCTGCAGTAACCTTTTGTGTGGCAGCTTATCGAATGCCTTTTGAAAATCTAAATACACCACATTCAGGAAGGATAGAATAAAAGGAAAAGGAGGTGGGGTAGCGTTGCTGGTTAAAGAGGAGATTAATGCAATAGTTAGGAAAGACATTAGCTTGGATGATGTGGAATCTATATGGGTAGAGCTGCAGAACACCAAAGGGCAAAAAACGTTAGTAGGAGTTGTGTACAGACCTCCAAACAGTAATAGGGATGTTGGGGAGGGCATCAAACAGGAAATTAGGGGTGCATGCAATAAAGGTGTAGCAGTTATAATGGGTGACTTTAATATGCACATAGATTGGGCTAGCCAAACTGGAAGCAATACGGTGGAGGAGGATTTCCTGGAGAGCATAAGGGATGGTTTTCTAGACCAATATGTTGAGGAACCAACTAGGGGGGAGGCCATCTTAGACTGGGTGTTGTGTAATGAGAGAGGATTAATTAGCAATCTCATTGTGCGAGGCCCCTTGGGGAAGAGTGACCATAATATGGTGGAATTCTGCATTAGGATGGAGAATGAAACAGTAAATTCAGAGACCATGGTCCAGAACTTAAAGAAGGGTAACTTTGAAGGTATGAGGCGTGAATTGGCTCGGATAGATTGGCGAATGATACTTCGGGGGTTGACTATGGATGGGCAATGGCAGACATTTAGAGACCGCATGGATGAATTACAACAATTGTACATTCCTGTCTGGCGTAAAAATAAAAAAGGGAAGGTGGCTCAACCGTGGCTATCTAGGGAAATCAGGGATAGTATTAAAGCCAAGGAAGTGGCATACAAATTGGCCAGAAATAGCAGCGAACCTGGGGACTGGGAGAAATTTAGAACTCAGCAGAGGAAGACAAAGGATTTGATTAGGGCAGGGAAAATGGAGTACGAGAAGAAGCTTGCAGGGAACATTAAGGCGGATTGCAAAAGTTTCTATAGGTATGTAAAGAGAAAAAGGTTAGTAAAGACAAACGTAGGTCCCCTGCAGTCAGAATCAGGGGAAGTCATAACAGGGAACAAAGAAATGGCAGACCAATTGAACAAGTACTTTGGTTCGGTATTCACTAAGGAGGATACAAACAACCTTTCGGATATAAAAGGGGTCAGAGGGTCTAGTAAGGAGGGGGAAATGAGGGAAATCTTTATTAGTCGGGAAATTGTGTTGGGGAAATTGATGGGATTGAAGGCCGATAAATCCCCAGGGCCTGATGGACTGCATCCCAGAGTACTTAAGGAGGTGGCCTTGGAAATAGCGGATGCATTGACAGTCATTTTCCAATATTCCATTGACTCTGGATCAGTTCCTATGGAGTGGAGGGTAGCCAATGTAACCCCACTTTTTAAAAAAGGAGGGAGAGAGAAAACAGGGAATTATAGACCGGTCAGCCTGACCTCAGTAGTGGGTAAAATGATGGAATCAATTATTAAGGATGTCATAGCAGTGCATCTGGAAAATGGTGATATGATAGGTCCAAGTCAGCATGGATTTGTGAAAGGGAAATCATGTTTGACAAATCTTCTGGAATTTTTTGAGGATGTTTCCAGTAAAGTGGACAAAGGAGAACCAGTTGATGTGGTATATTTGGACTTTCAGAAGGCTTTCGACAAGGTCCCACACAAGAGATTAATGTGCAAAGTTAAAGCACATGGGATTGGGGGTAATGTGCTGACGTGGATTGAGAACTGGTTGTCAGACAGGAAGCAAAGAGTAGGAGTAAACGGGTACTTTTCAGAATGGCAGGCAGTGACTAGTGGGGTACCGCAAGGTTCTGTGCTGGGGCCCCAGCTGTTTACATTGTACATTAATGATTTAGACGAGGGGATTAAATGCAGTATCTACAAATTTGCGGATGACACTAAGTTGGGTGGCAGTGTGAGCTGCGAGGAGGATGCTATTAGGCTGCAGAGTGACTTGGATAGGTTAGATGAGTGGGCAAATGCATGGCAGATGAAGTATAATGTGGATAAATGTGAGGTTATCCACTTTGGTGGTAAAAACAGAGAGACAGACTATTATCTGAATGGTGACAGATTAGGAAAAGGGAAGGTGCAAAGAGACCTGGCTGTCATGGTACATCAGTCATTGAAGGTTAGCTTGCAGGTACAGCAGGCGGTTAAGAAAGCAAATGGCATGTTGGCCTTCATAGCGAGGGGATTTGAATACAGGGGCAGGGAGGTGTTGCTACAGTTGTACAGGGCCTTGGTGAGGCCACACCTGGAGTATTGTGTACAGTTTTGGTCTCCTAACTTGAGGAAGGACATTCTTGCTATTGAGGGAGTGCAGCGAAGATTCACCAGACTGATTCCCGGGATGGCGGGACTGACCTATCAAGAAAGACTGGATCAACTGGGCTTGTATTCACTGGAGTTCAGAAGAATGAGAGGGGACCTCATGGAAACGTTTAAAATTCTGACGGGTTTAGACAGGTTAGATGCAGGAAGAATGTTCCCAATGTTGGGGAAGTCCAGAACCAGGGGTCACAGTCTGAGGATAAGGGGTAAGCCATTTAGGACCGAGATGAGGAGAAACTTCTTCACCCAGAGAGTGGTGAACCTGTGGAATTCTCTACCACAGAAAGTAGTTGAGGCCAATTCACTAAATATATTCAAAAGGGAGTTAGATGAAGTCCTTACTACTCGGGGGATCAAGGGTTATGGCGAGAAAGCAGGAAGGGGGTACTGAAGTTTCATGTTCAGCCATGAACTCATTGAATGGCGGTGCAGGCTAGAAGGGCTGAATGGCCTGCTCCTGCACCTATTTTCTATGTTTCTATGTTTCTATCCATCGGTACACCTCTATCCACAATGCTCGTTATATCCTCAAAGAATTCCAGTAAATTAGTTAAACATGATTTCCCCTTCATGAATCCATGTTGCGTCTGCTTGATTGCACTATTCCTATCTAGATGTCCCGCTATTTCTTCCTTAATGATAGCTTCAAGTATTTTCCCCACTACAGATGTTAAACTAACCGGCCTATAGTTACCTGCATTTTGTCTGCCCACTTTTTTAAACAGAGGTGTTACATTAGCTGCTTTCCAATCCGCTGGTACTTCCCCAGAGTCCAGAGAATTTTGGTAGATTATAACGAATGCATCTGCTATAACTTCCGCCATCTCTTTTAATACCCTGGGATGCATTTCATCAGGACCAGGGGAGTTGTCTACCTTGAGTCCCATTAGCCTGTCCAGCACTACACCCCCTAGTGATAGTGATTGTCTCAAGGTCCTCCCTTCCCACATTCCCATGACCAGCAATTTTTGGCATGGTTTTTGTGTCTTCCACTGTGAAGATCGAAGCAAAATAATTGTTTAAGGTCTCAGCCATTTCACATTTCCCATTATTAAATCCCCCTTCTCATCTTCTAAGGGACCAATATTTACTTTAGTCACTTTCTTCCGTTTTATATATCGGTAAAAGCTTTTACTATCTGTTTTTATGTTTTGCACAATTTTACTTTCGTAATCTATCTTTCCTTTCTTTATCGCTTTCTTAGTCATTCTTTGCTGTCGTTTAAAATTTTCCCAATCTTCTAGTTTCCCACTAAACTTGGCCACCTTATACACATGGGTTTTTAATTTGATACTCTCTTTATTTCCTTGGTTATCCACGGCTGGTTATCCCTTCTCTTACCGCCCTTCTTTTTCACTGAAATATATTTTTGTTGAGCACTATGAAAGAGCTCCTTAAAAGTCCTCCACTGTTCCTCAATTGTGCCACCGTTTAGTCTGTGTTCCCAGTCTACTTTAGCCAACTCTGCCCTCATCCCACTGTAGTCCTCTTTGTTTAAGCATAGTACGCTCATTTGAGACACTACTTCCTCACCCTCAATCTGTATTACAAATTCAACCATACTGTGATCACTCATTCCGAGAGGATCTTTTACTAGGAGATCGTTTATTATTCCTGTCTCATTACACAGGACCAGATCTAAGATAGCTTGCTCCCTTGTAGGTTCTGCAACATACTGTTCAAAGAAACAATCCCATATGCATTCCATGAATTCCTCCTCAAGGCTACCCCGTGCGATTTGATTTGACCAATCGATATGTCGGTTAAAATCTCCCATGATTACTGCCGTTCCTTTTTCACACACCTCCATTATTCCCTTGATTATTGCCCGCCCCACCGTGAAGTTATTATTTGGGGGCCTATAAACTACGCCCACCAGTGACTTTTTCCCCTTACTATCTCTAATCTCCACCCACAATGATTCAACATTTTGTTCATTAGAGCCAATATCGTCTATCACAACTGCCCTGATATCATCCTTTATTAACAGAGCTACCCCACCTCCTTTCCCTTCTTGTCTATCTTTCCGAATTGTCAGATACCCCTGTATGTTTAATTCCCAGTCTTGGCCACCCTGCAACCACGTTTCTGTAATGGCCACCAAATCATACCCATTTGTAATGATTTGTGCCGTCAACTCATTTACTTTATTTTGAATGCTGCGTGCGTTTAGGTAGAGTGTTTTAATACTAGTTTTTAAACCATGATTTTTAGGAACAGGAGGCCTGGAAGTCAGCGAGGAATGGGAGGCCCGGAGGTCGGCAAGGAGCAGGAGGCCCAGAGGTCAGCAAGGAACGGGAGGCCCAGAGGTCAGCAAGGAACGGGAGGCCCGGAGGTCAGCGAGGAATGGGAGGCCCGGAGGTCAGCGAGGAATGGGAGGCCCGGAGGTCAGCGAGGAATGGGAGGCCCGGAGGTCAGCGAGGAATGGGAGGCCCGGAGGTCAGCGAGGAATGGGAGGCCCGGAGGTCAGCGAGGAATGGGAGGCCCGGAGGTCAGCGGGGAATGGGAGGCCCGGAGGTCAGCGAGGAATGGGAGGCCCGGAGGTCAGCGAGGGATGGGAGGCCCGGAGGTCAGCGAGGGATGGGAGGCCCGGAGGTCAGCGAGGAATGGGAGGCCCGGAGGTCAGCGAGGAATGGGAGGCCCGGAGGTCAGCGGGGAATGGGAGGCCCGGAGGTCAGCGAGGAGCAGGAGGTCGGCGAAGAGTGGGAGGCCTGGAGGTCAGCAAGGAACAGGCGGCCCGGAGGTCAGTGATGAACAGGTGGCCTGGAAGTCAGCGAGGAATGGGAGGCCCGGAGGTCGGCAAGGAACGGGAGGCCCAGAGATCAGCGAGGAACGGGAGGCCCAGAGATCAGCGAGGAACGGGAGGCCCGGAGGTCGGCCTGTGACGTCACAGGAAAGCAGGAAATGGAACTGTGGAAAGCAAAGGTAATCAAAGGATCTTCTGTAGCATTGCTCATGGATAGTCTGGACCCGAAGCAAGGATTTGGTGCTTACCAAAGGAGCCTAACTGCAACTCCTCACACAAGGCAAATTTACTGAAGCAATATGTCACATCATTCACACAAGATAAAAATATTACGTGCTTTACTAATATTAAAACATTTGTATATTTATAATAGAATTTGCCTATTACTTTACAAAACATGTTTTAAGGTGCATGTAACTTTTTATTCCCAGTTATTTATGTAATTTTATAATAAAATATTCCTACCTCCCACAGTGGATTTGAAGCTTTTGCTTAATATTCAAGGTGGGGGGTAGGTTTAATCTTGACTGTGCGATAGGGTGATAGCGAATCAGCTGAAACACTAAATCAGCACACCTGTAACGGTACCTCTCCAAAATCTTAAGTTTAACATAAAACTTTTCTGCCTCAAGTTTCTGCACAACCAGTAGAAAGTAACATCTGATTGGTTCTGATAGCTTCCATTCCTGCCATCCCACCAATCTGATTGGTTGTAACACTGTTTCAGTTGAACTCCCCAACTAATCTAATTGGTTAATACTGACAACTCCTAATCCCAATGAAAACAGTTGATTTTTCTTTTGAAAGGATTAAAGCACTGATCGAGCCCAAAATTTAGTACCACTGGAAATCTGGTGCTCACCCACCTTTCGGGGGCCATTAGCGGCAAAAAATTTTCGTGGCTGGCGCATCCCATATTCAGCTCCAAAAGTGAAAAAATGGGTTCCAGCGCTAATGAACCCTTCCAAAGTGGATTTTTCAGTGGTGTGGCTGTCTTAATTTGAGCGTTATCACCACTGAGAAATTCAGCATGCAGGTAAGGGTTTCTAACGAGCCAGTTGCTCCCTGGCCTTTTTAAAGCCAGGATTTGCAGCAAGGCCCTGAGGGGGAGAAGGAGTCTGGAAGGATGGCTGGTGTAAGAGATGCAAGGAGTGCAAGGAGAGCCAAAAGGTTCACTGATATGGAGCTGGAGACACTGATGGACAATGTGGAGGACAGAGGAAGAATACTGTCTCCTGACGTGGGGAGACCTGGCAGACCGCCAGTACATAATGCATGGAGGGAGATTGCAGGGGAGGGGGTCAGGCACCTCCATATATGTGAGGATGTACCCTCCCAGGAGGGTGCTAACCAGTCTGCATCCGGCCCTTCCAGGCCCAAAGGTGCTCCAGGGCATCCTAGAAGGACAGCTGTAGGTCCCAGACAGCAACCACAGCAGCCTTCCCAGACCCATGATGCAGCCACAGGAATGACAGTTAGATGTAAGGTTAGGGTAGTAATGTTTAACAGGTGTTATAGTGAGGTGCACAGGGGTAAAAAAATGATTACAGAATTATTATATTGTTCTCTATGTTCTGTTTTTGCAGTGATTTGGATAATTGGATAAATCTTTATGTTTGGCACATATATCTGGCCAGTTTTTTCATTTGGGAGTGGGCAATTCTGCATTAAGGCACTCATTGTGATGGCCATTGAAAGTGGGACCTGAAGGGTCATGTGTGGATGGGATTATCTGAAGCGAGCAGCTATGGGACGCAGCTGCACCTCCCTTCCAGGGTTGCGATGGGGAAGACGCCTCCTAGCTCTGGGATGACCGGGATCATCCTCCTCCTTCTCAGGTGGTACTGCTGGATCGACCTCCAGCAGCTGTCCCCTCATGAAAGCCAGGTTGTGCAGCATGCAGCAGACCACGACGATTATGGAGACCCATTGAGGGGAGTACTGTAAGGTGCCACCAAAGCAGTCCAGTGCTGGAACCTCTGCTTGAGGATGCCGATGCACTGCTCGATGATGCACTTGGTGGCACAATATGCATGATCTGCCGCTGTCCTGGGGTTCCGCAGTGGAGTGAGCAGTCAAGTGGACAGGGGATATACCTTGTCCACAAGCAGCCAACCGCAATCCTGATTCGGGCCGATGAAGACAGCGGGCACACTGGTCTGGCGCAGAATGAACAAATCATGGCTGCTGCCTCCCTTGCCCGCTGCCTCTCTGCACAGTGCTGATGGCGACGCCTTCTCCTGCGTGCCGCCCTGCTTCTGAGCAGGTGTACCAGGTGTCGCCCTCCCAACACTCCTCCCATCCTCAGAGTGAACCCTGCCAAGCAGGTCACTGCAGCCCACAGGCCTCCACTAAAGAGTCAGACCTGGAAGTTGTACAAAAATACAAAGGTCTGAGGAGCACCCAGCAGGTTTAATGAAGCCAAAACAATTAATAAAACTATTTCAAAAGCAAAATACTGCGGATGCTGGAATCTGAAATAAAAACACTAATACATAATAAAACTATTTCCCTCCTAAACGGACCCAATCGTGGCAACATTCCTGCAGTGTTGCATTCGTGCACCAACTGGAAAACCTCACGGGGGCTCTGCCTGAAGAAGTCCTCGGTTTTTCTTGCTGAATATTGCGGGCGTGGCCATTTTCTAGTGGCCCGCCCGCTGATGACCTCACCGCGCCAGTAACTCCTTTAGCGCGGCTTCATCCCACCGATTCCGGCGGAAGTGCGCACTGCTCAAATCCCCCCCGAGCTGAATATGACTCGGGGAGGGAAAAACACCCGACCACAGCAGCCGAACGATTTTTTCGATCAGCCTCCCAAACCCCGTGGTAGCCGTCCCTTCAGGGACAGTGAATTTCTGCCCTATGGTGTAAATAGCCATTGGTCCTCAATCTGGCAATTGGAAAGGTCCCAGCCAGATTGTCAAAGTTGTGAATACAATTGTGTAACTCATGCAGATAGTCGGTCATGCAGTGGTTGTGGATAAACAGGGGAATCAACACAATTAGAGACAAGACAGTGCCATAGTTACTCTTGCATCCACCTGAATAGGCAGATAGAATCTCAGTTTAATGTTTCATCTGAAAGGGGGCACCTGGATAATGCAGGAGTCTATTAGTACTGCACTGAAGCGGCAGCCTACATTACGTGCACGTGTCCTGGAGTGGGCCTTTAACCTACACCCTTCTGACTGAGAGTTGCACAGGGTTACAGATTGTGGGTCTGCCTTAGAGATCCTTTCAGGTTCAGCAGTGTTGGTCACACCAGTATGCAATCCCTGGATCTTACATTCAGAAGTGTGGAATACTGCTGAATAACCAATGATATGATAGTGTTACTCAGAGGCTAGGGGTGTAACAATAATATCCTCTTGTGATCTGAACTTTATATCGTGTCTTTCGGACCTGCCTTCCCGTGTGCTTCTCCCATCTTTGTAGGGCACTGAACATACTGAAAACACCATAGTGAGGCAATGCTAGATGTGAACCATTAAATGGCATTATTTTACAGACAGCAAGTGAATGTGACAGTTGTAATCAAATATCACCGACTTAACATCAAACGCCTTCTTGTGAACAGTAAAAATAATAAACAATGCCACGCTATCTCATATTACTGAGCTAACATAACTTTTCCTGGGCACCTTTCTGGTTCTAAGCTTAAGATAAATGAGTTTTCCCTTGCTAGACTTGGCTTTCTTATCAAAACTAACTGGCCTAACCTCGAACATGAGGGGGTTCTTCTTTTTATTGCTTCTGGCCACAGTAAGTGGGCAGACTGTCCATCTAACTTCATCCCCATTCTGTGATTTACTCGTAGGCCTGCCAATAAAACCAGCTACCTCCCACCTCCAAAGAGTGACTTGTCAGCGGACATCCATGCTGGACTCAAATGAATAGGTCACCTCAACGACAGTAGGCATGGGTGTTCATAGGAAGCCTGAGATGCGATAACAAATTATTATTGTGTAAACACATATGACTGTAATGAGAAACCTCTGTAGATCTACTTTAATTTAAAACACACCACTTAAATGTAACTCACTTCCAAATCCTATCAATGAAAAAATAGTCAAAAAAAATGTTTTAAAAAGTTAAAATAGCATTGAGTGGAAGTGTGGAGTGAAGAGGGAGGCAGGTACTCGGCCCCTGTTTTATCCCGCCATCCCGCCATTCTCATCACGTACGGAGGTTAATATCGAGGCTATCATCAATTTAAAAATCTTCAGTTCAAGCAATGCAGGTAAAGACCAAAGCATTACACAAGTTAATTGTGACTGAGAGAGTAGGAAGGCCATCTTTTCCAGGGCTCAGCCAATGTAGTTGTAACCAGTTCCCAAGAGAAGCATGTCAGTGCCCGAGGGATGGCTTTCCAAATAATTTTGGCTCCTGCTTATGGGGAAGCAGCTGTTTCTACTTGGTACATCCTAGCAGCAGCATGATTAAGAGTAGGAATCCAGGGGAGTCTGAACAAGGACATATGTTTGAGTTGGGGTGGGAGGGTAAATATTTTAATAACATTTCTAATAGCACAGTTGTCCATATGGATTTTGTATATGAGCAGGGCTGCTATAGTCGATGAGAGTCTAAAAACAGAGATCATGATCTCCTGCACTCTCAGATTAGGATAACGTTCTCCAGCTTGTATGCAGAATGCCAGTAATTCCTAATTCTCTTATGTTCTTTCATTGGAGAGGAAGAATTAGCAAAGGAACATTTTGGAGTTGGGGATTTTCCCTGCACTCACAATGATAATGAAAGCTCTCTTTTGCAACCTGCATAGGGTCTGAAAAAAATACGAAGAAATAGAAATGAAGAGAAAGACAAATTAAAGAGAATAAGGAGAAAACAGTGAGAATATATCACTTCCAAGTGCTAGTCTTTTACAGACCATAGGGCAAATATTGCTTGCTGCTTTAGCCATGTTTATGTTATTAGCATGAGTGGATGCCTCAGGTAACATGGCTCATAACTGAACATCTCACACCTAGAATTCATCTAACAGCCCTATGTATGAGACGGAAAGATTAATCTGTTTGATTTATCTATATACCTGTCCATGTTATTCTGATATATCCATGTTTTGGGCAGGACTTACAATTGATATAAGCAAAACAAAAATCACTGTCCACTTTTTTCTTTCCTTCATGCAAGCAAGGATTTGTTCCAAGAGCCTGTCACTAACATTCAATGTTTGATCTGATAACCATACAATTCTATGACAGGCTGCAAATGACCCTTTGCTAATATTTCCATTTAATGCATGCATTCTCAGTGAAAACAGTTACGAGCGTAAGTCAATAGCAGGAGTGTTTTGTGACAATAAAGTTCCTAACTAGTATGCTTCATGAGGTCACCAGCATATTTGTTCTGTTTCCTAAATATCAAATCCTGGGACAGGAATGTCTGAGTTATAAAGTCCACTTTTGTGGAGCTGAAGATCTTGAGTGCAGTTGTACTGTGTGTGTTTCTGTGTGGGCGGGCTCTGCAGTCGTAAATGGCACAGAAAAAAACAGAAGTTGCTGCTTAATGAATGTGAACAGGATCAGACATGTATATTTTTACAGATGTATAGGGCTGAACTTTCCAGGGTGGTAGCGGGTGCGATCGGTGGCAGGGCAGGTGGGAAAGTTGTTTGTTTTGACAGCGGGCTGGGAACGTGTTGTCAACTCACTCCCACACACCTTTCCCATAGGCGCATCTGTCAGTGAGGAGCTGACCCGACCTGCAGCGGTGGGGGACACAATTAAAATCGTTGGCCCCAAGTTTCCATATGATTTGCTCCTGATTTTTAGGAGCAACTGGTGTAGAACGGAGTATCTTAGAAATCGGAATTCTCGTCATTTAGTTTGCTCCAGTTCTAGTCAGTTAGAACAGTTTCACTTTGGAACAGAATTTTTTTTTCAAAAGGGGGTGTGTCCGGCCACTTACGCCTGATTTCAAAGTTTCGTGAGTGAAAACTTACTCCAAACTAACTTAGAATGGAGTAAGTGAAGATTTTTGTACGCTCGAAAAAACCTTGTCTACACTTTAGAAAATGAGGTGTAGGTTACAAATCAGGCGTAAGGAATGATGGGGGGGTGTTTAAAGGGAAGTTTACAAACATTAAACACTTCAGTTTTACAAATAAAGAGCCATCATCAATAATAAATGATAAATACATCAATAAATCAACCAATAAATCAATCAAAAAAAATTAATAAGAAATATTTTTTTTTAAATCAATAAATAAAACATTTTCTACTTACCGACTGCAGCACCGGGAGCCCTCCAACAGCATGATGGTATGCACCCCTCAGTGTGTCTCTGTCAGTGTCTCTATCTCTCTGTCTGTCTGTCTGTGTGTCTCTCATTCTCTGTCTGTCAGTGTCTGTGTTTCTGACAGCGAGGGGAGGGGGAGGAAGGGGGTGGAGGGAGAGAGGGGGGAGCAGAGGGGAGGGATGGGGGAGAAGGGGGAGGGATGGGGGAGAAGGGGGAGGGATGGGGGAGAAGGGGAGGGATGGGGGAGAAGGGGGAGGGATGGGGGAGAAGGGGAGGGATGGGGGAGAAGGGGGAGGGATGGGGAAAAGGAGATGGGGGGGAGAAGGAGATTGGGGGGGAAAGGAGATGGGGGGAAAGGAGATGGGGGGAAAGGAGATGGGGGGAAAGGAGATTGGGGGGGTGGGGGGGAAGGAGAAGGGGGAGGGAGGCTCAATGGGCCGGACCCGAGACTTCGGGCAGGGCCCGTCCCCAGCACCAGATTTACAGGTAGGTGGCGTTGGGTCGGGTCGGGGGGGTGGTGGGAGGGAGGTCGGTTCGGTTCAGGTCGGGGGGAGGGAGGGAGGGAGAGGGAGGTCAGGTCGGGGGGAGGGAGGTCAGATCGGATCCAGTCCGGGGGCGGGGTGGGGGGAGCGGGTATCGGGTCCGGTCGGGGGGGCGGGTGTCGGGGTCCGGTCCGGGGGCCGGGGGGGGAGCGGGTCTCGTGTCGGGTCCAGTCCGGGGGTGGTGGGGGGGGGGAGCGGGTGTCGGGTCCGGTCCGGGGGCGGGGGGGGAGCGAGTGTCGGGTGCGGGGGCGTGGGACGGGAAGCGGGAGTCGAGTCGGGTCGGGAGGAAGCAGGAGCTGGCCGTGGGAGGAGCCTTATTCACGCAGCCCCAGTGAGGCCATTCGGCCAGGGCTAGGGGCTGCATGCTTCGGGCCCCTCCCACACAGTTTCGGGCGCCTGGAGCTACTGAACATGCGTGCCCACTGTAGCGCGCATGTGCAGAGGTCCCGGCACTGTTTTCAGCGCAGGGACCTGGCTCCGCCCCCTACAGCTCCTGCTGCACTGCGCCGAGAGCCAGAGGACCTGCAGGGAGGCGGAGAATACGGAGGGTTTTTTTGTGGTGCGAAAAACAGGCGTCCAGGTCGGGACTGCGCCGTTCTAGGCGCGGCTCGAAAATTGGGCCCATTATGTGGTACTTTACAGGCACCTAAAGAGACTTTTACCCCCTATTTTTAAATTTCCCTGCATGGCCATGGGATTCACACAGCTCAGGAACCATGTCTGTCAACCTGAGGCGTGAATTCCATGGCCATTGCTCCAGCTGATTACTTGACAGCATGGACAACAAACCAAAATAAAAGCATGTTGATTACATCAGCCATCAGATTGACGGAGATTCTGTACTACTTGAGAAGCTACTGGCAGATGTTAGATCAGAAATGGGAAATATATTTGTCACTGTCCATTCTCGGCTGTTGCCTTTCAACTGAACAGTAATTGCAGTGAATTGATCTGCACTATAAAAATTGGCATGTACCATTTAAATAAATGTTTGTGTTGTTTCTGGTCAGGTTTTTCTCACAGTGCACTGTGATTGACCATGTAACACATTAAATCAAGTCATCGACCGTAATAATTTCATTCTCATCATTCGTTTCACTGGTTCAATTTGCTTTCAGTCCCTGAATATGACTAACTTAATTTTTCAGTCTTAGACTTTAGGATAAATTTCTGTGGTGGTTCTCTCACTTGTCCATTGTTAACTTCAACGGAGGAGCTGCAGAAATCCCAGAAACATATTGTAAGCGCCACTTACACTGTCAGTGATTCTGCAGCTTTTCCGCTGAACTTGCATAAGATTGTAAATCCACCCCTTTACAATTACATTTAAAATTTGCTTCATTTTATGTCTTATCTATACCAGTATAGATTTGTGACTAAAGCACCAATAACTTCCCAATTAATGTACTTTTTAAATTATGTTCTTGATCATATTTGTAGATGGAGTCATATTACTTAATGATAATTTTATTTAATATTTCTTTGTCATTCATATATAACTTTTATTATATGATTGTACAGTAAAGATTCAACACCCACTATGTTAGATTGAACAAAATTTTATGTGGTCAGGGTCCCTATAAGGATCCTGGCTTAAAACGCTTCATGAATGACGTCACCAGATCCGCTCCATCTCATTGGGCCGGGTAACGTGCTGGGCGAGCTTAATAGGCCCCATTAAGGTAAATTAATTCTGTACAGTGGGATGGAGCCAGCAGTGGGGTCGGGACCCACCATGGACATTGGCCACACCAGACCCGCCAAAGTAAGGAAAATTCCGGTCATAGTTTTTCAAAAGACAATAGCAGAGCATTGTGAGCAAATGTATTCCACTTTTATTGTTCTTCACCTATAAGGTGTTTTTTTCCCATCCTTCCCCTACTTTGGGCCAAAATTTGAACTGGGCTATCTAGTTTTTGCTGATCTGTCACTAATCAATTCATTTTAAAGTTGTATTGTAAAAGTCCGATTGTTGAGAGCGGTGGCGTGGTGTTGATGAAATGTGATCACTCTGCACACATGCAGTGCAAAAGTGCTTACAATTACTTCCAAAATAGTGAATATTATATTGGTGAGTGGCTTGAGAAATAAAATTACAATAATCATGTTAATCATTTCTTCTCACACAAATTACTAAAATACTCATTTCCAAAATACAGCACACTATGAGACAGTGGAATGTAATGGCATCATCCAGATTGTATTCCACCACAATCTATAAACTCATGTCTCGGCATATCCCTCACTCAACCATTATCATCAAGCCAGGGGACCAACCCTGGTTCAATGAGGAGTGTCGACGAGAATGTCAGGATCAGCACTATGCATACATAAAAATGAGGTACCAACCTGGGGAAGCTGCAACACAGGACTAAGCAACGGAAGCAGCATGCTATAGACAGAGCTAAGCGATCCCACAATCAACAGATCAGCAGTCCTGTCACACCCAATTGTGAATAGTGGTGGACAGTTAAACAACTAACAGGAGGATAAGCCTCCATGAATATCCCCATCCTCAATGATGGCGGAGCCCAGCACTCAAGTGCAAATGACAAGGGTGAAGTGTTTGCAACCATCTTCAGCCAGAAGTGCTGCGTGGATGATCCATATCGGCCTCTTCCTGAGGTCCCCACCAGCACAGAAACCAGTCTTCAGCCAATTCGATTCACTCCACATGATATCAAGAAACAACTGAGCACACTGGATACAGCAAAGACTATGGGCCCCAACAACATCCCAGCTGTCGTGCTGAAGACTTGTGCTCCAGAGCTCCAAGCTGTTCCAGTACAGCTGCAACACTAGCATCTACAATGTGGAAAACTACTCAGGTATGTCCTGTCCAAAAAAAGCAGAACAAATCCAATCCAGCTAATTACGCCCCATCAGACTACTCTCAATCATCAGCAAAGTGATGGAAGGTGTCGTCGACAGTGCGATCAAGCGGCACTTATTCACAAATAACCTGCTCACTGATGCTCAATTTGGGTTCCGCCAGGACCACTCGGCTCCAGACCTCATTACAACCTTGATCCAAACTTGGACAAAAGAGCTAAATTCCAAAGATGTGAGAGTGACTGCCCTTGACATCAAGGCAGCATTTGACCGAATGTGGCATCAAGGAGTCCTAGTAACATTAAAGTCAATGGGAATCGGGGGAAAACTCTCCATTGCCTGGAGCCATACCTAGCACAAGGAAACATGGTTGTGGTTGTTGGAGGTCAATCATCCCAGCCCCAGGACATCGCTGCAGGAGTTCCTCAGGTCCTAGGCCCAACCATCTTCAGCTGCTTTATCAATGACCTTCCCTCCATCATAAGGTCAGAAATCACTGGGACGCTAACTCAGCATCACGCAGCCACCACGGGATAGCCCCTCCAATGAGGGAGAGCGCCGGATACAGCGCTCTGCCTCCTTTCAGGGCCACACAGCCGAATTCTACTTCCGGGCCGGGCGATAAAAGTCCTGGTCCCAGAAGGTTACTGCCCCCAATCAGGGAGAAATTTTGCCCTATATTGTTTTTTATTGATTACCATTAATGTCTGAAGTGGTACAGTGCCATCCGCCATCTTTACTGACTAGAATCATGGAAGTTACAGCAGAAAGTGAAGTCATCCAGACCATCCTGTCTATCTCTCCCATCTCTTCCACTGGATCTATCAACTCTTTCTTTTCTTTGTATCCCTCCACGCTGTTCCTTTTCAAGTACTTATCCAATTCAATTTTAAATGATGTTGTAGTCTTTGCTTCACTAACCACGTTCTAATAATTTCACCCTCTATGTGAAATTAATTTTTCTAACTTTCCCCCCCTCACCATTCTATTGATAATCTTGAGTCTATGCTCCTTGTTGCTGAGCATCAACCAGTGGAAATAATGGGACTGAAAATCAGTGGCTCGAGATCCTGGCCATGCTCTCCAATGTGGGCCCAATCTGATTTGTGGTATCAGTGGGAGGGTGACACATTTACATGGGGAACTACAAGTGCATCTCCAGCACAAACCTGCCTTATGCACTGCTAGAATGTCCATTATCAGGGCATGTTAAAATCTGCCCATCTTTGGTGTGCCAGCCCTAGTACACCCTGTGGAGGTCATTATTCTTCATCTGACTCAGTAAATTGGCTTCCAGATATAGCCTGGTACGTTATGGGTTCGGGAAGTGAGAACTCCCAGCACAGTAAGTCCCAGCCGCTCCCCCTCTGGCATGGCAAATCCCAAATCAGGTCCCTGTGGAAGTCCAGTTGAATGATCACGGAAATTTGGCACCAATCCTTCATTATTCACTCTTTCAATGCATTTTGTACTTTTGAAAATCTTTATTAGCTCTTCTTTAACCTTCTCTGTTCCTGTAAGTAATATATAGCTTCAATTTATAAAACCATTATTCATAATTAGTATCTATATCTAAATTTAGTCAAAACTGTGACTAACTGTGGAGACTGGATGTTTGAATTGGCCTTATTTAAAATGGGAGACTTTCAGTGTTAGAAAGCCTGCGAGCTGGAAAATCTGGACTTATGCTGTGTATGCTTGTGTGCGTGGGGGTGTGTGTGTGTGTATTAATAGTAGAGGAAATAGATTTGTGTGCTTTATACTAATGCTGCACTAAATGTGTTTTATGAATAATTAACAGAGTCTGGTTGCAGAGGGAGAGTACTGAGATTTTCTCCATCTATATATGCTATTACGGATCAGGGAATGCTTGATGGGGCAGCGGAAGGGATCTTTATGGTGTATGAAACCTGCTGATGGGCAAGCAAGGTTATGGAGTTTTCTCATTTTGAACATAGACTTTTATACTATTCCTTCTCCAAAAAGAAGATAAGACCCCGATATTCCTCTCCTGTGCATTTGTGGAACGCTCAGTTCCTAGAAACAAAGAAGAGGTAAAAAGGTCAAGACGCCTGCTTCCACTCCCACAGCAATGCCCGGGGCACCTAAAACAGAGGCAGGCATAGAGATACTATGAAAATGAAGGACCAGGGCCTTACAGTCCTTCCTGTCTTATTTTCCTCTTGGAGCGCTAATTGAACATTCACTTGGAGGTTACTGAAGTTATTGATGTCAGCTCTTGGCCCTGGTCCCACTCAGCATGGAGGATCTGAAAGAAGGCCTGACTGTCACATGTTAGAGCCGACCAGAAGGCAAATCCTTTGGTTTGTAGGTTCATGCAGGTGTCTTTGGATAGCAGGACGAAGGCCCTGAAGTTAGCAGCCACTACAACTGTACAGGTCATTGGTGAGACCACACCTAGAGTACTGCGTACAGTTTTGGTCTCCTTATTTAAGGAGGGATATACTTGCATTGGAGGCAGTTTAGAAAAGGTTCACAAGGTTGATTCCTGAGATGAAGGGGTTGTCTTATGAGGAAAGGTTGAGCAGGTCAGGCCTATACTCATTGGAATTTAGAAGAATGAGAGGTGATCTTATTGAAACATATAAGATTCTGAGGGGGCTTGACAGGGTAGATGCAGAGAGGATGTTTCCCTCATGGGGGAATCTAGAACTAGAGGGCATAGTTTCAGAATAAGGGGTCACCCATTTATGACAGAGATGAGGAGGAATTACTTCTCTCAGAAGGTTGTGAATCTTTGGAATTCTCTACCTCAGAGAGCTGTGGAGGCTGAGTCATTGAATATATTCAAGGCGGAGATCAAAATATTTTTGAACTCCAGGGGAGTCAAAGGTTATGGGGAACAGGCAGAAAAGTGGAGTCGAAGCCAAGATCAGATCAGTCATGATCTTATTGAATGCTGAAGCAGGCTCAAGGGGCCGAATGGCCTACCCCTGCTCATATTTCTTTTGTTCTTATGTTCTTATTATTAGTCAGTCTTTGTCACAGAGCTGAAAGGCCGGTAACAAAGATGAGATATTCTGCTCCTGATTCTGAGTGAAGACCTCTCCCAGGGGGTGGGCCTTCACCAGAGGCATGCCAGGGCTCATGACCTGAGCCCACAAATACTAGTAGTGCCACATCATGTAAAGGGCAAGTGTACCTCAGGTGAAGAAGCAGGGAAGCAATATGAGGGACTAAATGTACTGTATAATAACAATGAAAATTATCCTCTAAATGTATGGGTAAGCACTAAACCAATGAATTGGACAAAGTTTGTGGAACTGTGATGAAGGAGGGGAAATGAGGGGCAGGTCATCAATCCCTTGTTGTGAATCAGTACTTGTGATGCATGACATTTAGGCAGACCTTGAGGTCGTATCTGTGACTTTTAACAATGTGGGTTGTCTGCATGGGGCTGGCTGACAACAACAACATTCATTAAATGTTTGAATGCAGAATACGTCAACCCAAACAATCCTGACAAACACATGGGCACTTCTGTTCTCCGCTGAACTAGTTCCAAAAGCAGTTAAAAGTGGCAAACACGAACCAGCCTGATCCTGTTCAAATGTAATATACAATCTGTCACTTTGCACTGTTCTTTTTTATTCAGAATCTTACACTGGTGTACAACTTAGTGCAGTCGTACATTTCCACTCAGATGGAATTTGCAGGAATAAAACAAGTCTGTTGGCTGAGTTGTATATCTCAGTATATTGGTGCAACACTTTCAGGGTCAGGGAGGTTAAAAAGTGCAGTTCCATTCCTACCGGTCTGAATGCAGCCAATCCATCTCCAGCAAAGCCTTCTTTGCAACCTCCCACCTCTGGAGATCTCCTTCTCTTCTCAGCCTCTCAGCATCATGCAGAGGCACCATGTCAGCTCTCACGTGTACAAAAATGGCATCCAACTCTACCTCTCCACCACCTCTCTCAATGCCCTGATTGACCCACTCTATCTCTGGGTCAATCCATATCCCCTCCTGAAAGCTCTGGTCCTCTGCCTCTGTCATTTCTGTGCATCCCCCTCCCCTCATTCCACCATCAGTGGCAGATCCATCAGCCGACTTGACCCTACTCTCTGGAACTCCCTCACTAAACATCTCCACATTCTCAAAAAAATACCTCTTGGTCAAGCTTTTTTTCACCCTCCTTTCCTGACATGAGGTTGTTATTGTTATTAATTATTACATCCCAGTGAGGACAAGTAATTTTTAGTATGCCTGATCTCGGCTTCCTTCCACTTCTTTTGCAGCATCCTTGTGTGAGAAAGAGAACAATACAAAGACGGATGGCAAGATTTGCACTCCTTTTACAGATGTTTGCAGCTGCCAGCACAGCTCTCTCCAGAGATGATTCTCCTGAGCTGACATTCTGTGCCTCTGGAGGCAATAGCAATGCCTTGTTAATAATTAACAGTAGTGCTATAATAGGAAGGAAGTATGAGAGAAATAGACAGAGGAAGAGAGACCACAATGCTGTGTATTGCATGGATGGCCTGTGGAGAGAACTTGTTCAAGCTTCATTGAGAATTTAGTTTCTGCTGCTAAACTGCCCTGAAGCAATTCCACAACAGAGTGAAGTGTGAAATTATTGAATTATTGTTCAAGTTAGAGGAAATTGAGTTGCATTGCTTGCAAGATTTTTTTGCTGATGTGACTGATAGTCACCCAGAAATTAATGGTACATACCCATGAGTGCGAAGTGAGGCTGCAGCTGCAAAGCACTGATGGCTGTCGTGAAGAAGTCAATGAATAAAAAGAAGGTCCCACTGGTTCAGAAGCAAGTCACTGCAGTACTTATTCTCACAAAAAATAACAATTAAATACAAACCCATTACTCTTACTTCAGTAAATGGCAAAATAATAAAACTGAACATTAGGTACCCACATGAGAATTATCCATATAATCTGGAAAATGGCATTCAACATGGTTTCAGTGGAGGAAATACTGCCTGATCAATCTGAGCTTTCTTGAGGAAGTGACATTCCAAGTGCCTGATGATGTCATTAAATGGACATGCAGAAAGTTTTCATTAAAGTTCTGCATGAATGACTGCTAAACAAGCTCCAGGTAATGGGTGTCTTAATTAAAACTTGGGGATTGGTAAGGAATTGGCTGAAAGAAAAGTAGCTACTAGTTAGAGGAATGATGCCAGGCTAGGATATGTACTGATGAAAGGGCATTGACCTGAAAAATTAACTCTTTCTCTCTCCACAGATGCTGAGTATTTCCAGCATTTTCTGTTTTTATTTGGGATATGTAGCTGAATGGGTTGCCCCAGAACTCATTCCTGATGGTCTCACTGTTTCTAATCCACAAAAATGATCTGGATACAGAAACACAATGTAACTTGATTTCCAGATACTAAATTCAGTAGGCTGAACAATAGCAAATAAAATAGAGACAAGCAGAATAAATACAAGATTCTGAAAACAGGCCAGTGGTGAGTCATCTAGAAACAGTATAAAAAGAGGGGGCTTGGTGCAGTCTTGCTCAGAGCGCAGCGGCAGGTCAGAGTGCAAAGGTAAGAGTTTGGTAAGTGGGAGAGTTCGGGCAAGTGGGAGCAGGAGGTGTTGCTTTGTTTTGTTTCCCCACCAGTGCTGACTCCCCGACCTGGGAGGAAAAGAAAACAAAGTGTGATGTCACAGCCAAGAGGGTAAGTGATTGGCTGGTTGATTGGTGAGTAGTTTTTCTTTTTTCCTTATCTTGTCAATAAGAGCCCTTTGGCATTGTTGCCAAATTAGGTTACTTTAAGGGTTAAGTCATGGCAGGAGAGCCCAGACCCATGTCATGCTCCTCCTGTGCCATGTGAAAAATCAGGGACACTTCCAGTGTCCCTGATGACTATGTGTGCAGGAAGTGTATCCAGCTGCAGCTCCTGTTAGACCATATGACGGCACTGGAGCTGCGCATGGATTCACTCTGGAGCATGCGCGAGGCTGAGGATGTCGTGGATAGCACGTTCAGTGAGTTGGTCACACCGCAGGTAAAGGTTACTGTTGTGTATCCGTAAAGCATGCACTCCTATGTTCCGCCACGAGTGAGCGCATCCCCTGAAGTCCCAAGGGATCCCAGCATCCCTTGGGAGCACTGTATATAAGCTGGCCCTGAAGGCCTATTCCTCACTCTGGACTGTCTTAATAAAGACTGAGGTCACTGTTACTTTAACCTCCCTGTGTGCAGTCTCATCTGTGTTAGGAACACAATAACTGGTGACAAGTATACAAATCCAACACAAAGATGCAGTAAACTGTGGGCATCCTGGAGAAGTTCTCGGAGGGTGAGGACTGGGAAGCCTATGTCGAACGGCTAGACCAGTACTTTGTAGCCAATGAGCTGGACGGAGAAGGAAGTGCTGCAAAAAGGAGAGCGGTCCTCCTCACGGTCTGCGGGGCACCGACCTACAGCCTCATGAAGAATCTTCTGGCTCCAGTGAAACCCACAGATAAGTCGTATGAGGAGCTGTGTACACTGGTTCTGGAGCATCTTAATCCAAGGGAGAGCGTGCAGATGGCGAGGGATCGGTTCTGCACGTGCCAGCGATATGAAGGTCAGGAAGTGGCAAGCTACATCGCTGAGCTAAGGCGACTTGCAGGACAATGTGAGTTTGATGGCTACCTGGAGCAAATGCTCAGAGACTTTTTTGTACTGGGCATTGGCCACGCGACCATACTACGAAAATTTTGGACTGTAGAGACACCGACCCTCAGCAAGGCCTTGCGATAGCACAGGCGTTCATGTCCACCAGTGACAACACCGAACAAATCTCTCAGCACACAAGTGCTAGCAATGTTCATAAATTAACAGGAACTGTGTTTGCGAGCAGAAATGTACAGGGCAGAAACCATGAGTCTGAAACTGCCAGTAGGCCTCAGGTGCCCCAGATGACTCAGAGTCCGCAACAAAGGATGAATGCAAGGCAATTCACACCTTGTTGGCGTTGTGGAGGCTTACATTCAGCCTATTCATACCGCTTCAAAGGGTATGTTTGCAAGAGCTGTGGAACAATGGGGCACCTCCAACGAGCTTGCAGATGAACTGCAAGCTCTGCAAAACCTGCTAACCATCACGTGGCAGAGGTAGATCGGTCCATGGTGGATCAAAGAAATTTCGAGCCTTAGAGAGAGGAGGCAGATGCTGAAGAACACGGGGTGCACACATTTTTGACGAAATGTCCACCTATAATGCTAAATGTAAAATTGAATGGCTTACCCGTAGCCATGGGACTGGAAACTGGCGCTAGCCAATCCATCACGAGTAAAAAGATGTTTGAGACTGTGGTGCAACAAAGCACTCAGATCAGCCCTGAGCCCCATCCAGACGAAACTGAGAACGTACACCAAAGATCTTATCACTGTCCTGGGCGGCGCCATGGTCAAGGTCACCTACGAGGGCACGGTGCACAAACTGCCACTCTGGATTGTCCCGGGCGATGGCCCCACACTGCTTGGAAGGAGCTGGCTGGGCAAAATCCGTTGGAACTGGGATGACATTCGAGCACTATCACATGTCGATGAGGCCTCATGTACCCAGGTTCTTAACAAATTTCCTTCCCTTTTTGAGCTAGGCATTGGAAACATTTCCGGGGTGAAGGTGTGGATCCACTTGGTCCCAGAGGCATGACCCATTCACCACAAGGCGCGAGCGGTA